>NW_012117488.1:14928941-15012930 GCF_000951035.1 Colobus angolensis palliatus | reverse complement strand
GGGGGGGGGGTCTTTTCTGTCTCATATGTACAGGAAAGGCCAGCATTACATCTTTATACTTTCTCCTCTCTGAGCACAGACCTCTGAACTTCTCCTCTGACCACAGAGCCCTCTATATTGGGCAACTTTCCACCCTTTTCTGTGGACAGGGAATCAAGTTCAGTCTCTGCTTTGCTAATAACCAGCTGGGTGAGCTCAGACAAATAAAACTCTGCCCATTCCCCAACCTGTAAAATAAAGAGAAGTACAGGATCTACAGACACCACTGCTCTTACCATTACACTATACAAAGAGCCCACAAAGCATCCATGCCCTCTGCACCCTGTGTGGTGGGGGATTCCATCCTTCCAATATGTTTAAAGACTTTGGCTCAAGAGTCACAAGCTCATGAGCCTATGGGAGCCAAGTGGGTAAATGAGGGGCAGGATGAGTGGGTGCCTACAAGCCTGAGAGCATGAACCCTATCTAAGGAACAGCTGCCACCGGTAGCATACAAACTTGCTCTGGCCCAGGCTCCCCAGGTCTCAGGAAGCACTGCACGTTCCCACGTTTTATGCAGCATCTTCTCAATTTCTCAGGCTGGCCATGACAGACATGACAGACATGACATGACATGACATGACAGACAACAGCAATGTGTTCCAGCCTCCTCCCTGCTGGCAAGGCAAGCCTCATAGGACCCAAAGTCCATCAGTCCTTCCAGACTGCAGACACCTCAAAGCACAGAGAACTACCACCTTGTACTCTGTAGTCAAAATTTATTTAACTAAAGCAAGTCTGAGCACAGCAACAAGAGAGACTGCTGTGTTTATTTTTTTTGAACAACAGCAACAACCAAAAAAACCAGTCCAAGTTTATATACATAATGATGTATAGGCACTTTGAAGCCTTTAAGGTTTTCTTTCTGCTCCCCGTCTCTCCTCTCTCCATTTCCAATAATATACACTGTTGCCAGAATAACATTCCTCCAGCCCTGTTATGAAACCCACGCCTGTTGGAGAATGAAAAGCAGGTTTCCCTTCTGCAGGTGACACAAGTATGCGACCCCCTCCCTCCACCACACACACACACATACACACACACTACTTCCATCCAACCCCTCCAGACTCAACCATTACCACATACTGGGCACAGCCCTTTTCAGCACCCAGTATCTGACAAGCAACGTTCAACAATGTCAACCCGGAAACACTACAAGATCCTTGCAATGCATTCTGGATCGACAAGTAGGTATATTAAGTCTAATTTATTAGACTTTAGGCATTCTGAGGCTTCCCAGTATGCATGATGAATCTGTAGGCAAGAAAAACACAGAGTAAAACCCCTTTATTCTCTATTTTCCTATCTAGTTAAGAATTTACCAAATTTACCAGTTTTAGACACAGTTTTCAGAAACACAGTTTTTAGAAAACACTCAAATTTAGGTTCTTAAACATTTGACAAAATTATATACTGCTTGAAATACATACAAATACATTTCAGGAAGCCTATACATTAAATAGCAAATAAAATATCTAAAGGATTCTGATACTAAATGTCATTTCTGAACATTTTTGTAATTTAGAAAAATAGTCACATTAGTAGCCAGCTAGTCCCACATCTTGAATACTTTCACTGAATTGCAATGACATAGCAGCACTTCAGGCAAAAAAAAGTACCAAACCTCTCTTCAACCCTGAAATGTGCCCTAACAGATAAATAATAAAAATGGAAAATATGCACCTTAAAGTACTCTCCACTTTAAACTGACACACTTGTGTTTGTCCTACTGCTGTAACCAGTTTACAGTAAATATGTCACATTGTTGTCTATTTCTAAGTGCTCCCAATTTGGATGAAGTCATCCCAAGCAGCAGTAAAAGGCTTTTATTGCCCAGCAGAATACAACCGTTTCTGTACTTGTCTTTTGTTTCTCATTACCTAGATGCAGCAATCAAAAAGTCCAAATTTACAGGAGGTACATTAGTTTTTAAAATGGTTTCTCATATTTAATGTAATATTCTAGGTTTCATATCAGGCAAAATTCTCAAGTTATCCTCATGCAGCCATGCACTGCATAACATTTCAGTCAACAACGGACCATAGTCCCATAAGACTGTAATGCCGTATTTCACTGTACCTTTTCTAGGTTCCGATATGTTTGGAAACAACTATGGACCACTCTGTTCTAATTGCCTGCAGTATTCAGGACAGTAACATGCTGTACAGGTTTGCAGTCCAGGAGAAAAAGTTAGACCACACAGCCTAAGTGTGCAGTAGGCTCTGCAACCTAGGTTTGTGTAAGTTCACCCTATGATGCTCGCACAACAAAACTGCCTAACAACTCATTTCACAGAATGAATCCTCCTTAAGCGGTGCGTGACTATGAATATAAATCCTTAAAATGCTGAATGCAGCCTACACTTTTAAAGATATGATGCTATGGGCCGGGCGTGGTGGCTCTCGCCTATAATCCTAGCACTCTGGGAGATTGAGGTGGGCGGATCACTTCAGGTCAGGAGTTCAAAACCAGCCTGGCCAACATGGTGAAACCCAGTCTCTACTAAAAATAAAAAAATTAGCGAAGCGTAATGGCGGGTGCCTGTAATCCCAGCTACTCGGGAGGCTAAGGTAAGAGAATCACTTGAACCCAGTAGGCGGAGGCTGCAGTGAGCTGACATCACGCCACTGCACTCCAGCCAGGACGACAGGGCAAGACTCCGTCTTAAAAAAAAAAAAAGGATATGATGCTATAAAAAAGGATTGTTAGGCCGGGCGCGGTGGCTCAAGCCTGTAATCCCAGCACTTTGGGAGGCCGAGACGGGCGGATCACGAGGTCAGGAGATCAAGACCATCCTGCCTAACACGGTGAAACCCCATCTCTACTAAAAAATACAAAAAACTAGCCAGGCGAGGTGGTGAGCGCCTGTAGTCCCAGCTACTCGGGAGGCTGAGGCAGGAGAATGGCATAAACCCGGGAGGCGGAGCTTGCAGTGAGCTGAGATCCGGCCACTGCACTCCAGCCTGGGCGACAGATCGAGACTCCGTCTCAAAAAAAAAAAAAAAAAAAAAAAAAAAAGGATTGTTGTAAGAATTTGAAGGATTCTACATGTAAAATGGAAGCTAAACATCTATAAATAGTAGAACTTGATTTAACATACAAGGGTCTCCTACAATAAACGAACCTGACAAGTAAGGGCCCCAAAAGTTTCCATTTAATTAAAACTCCACTAAGGAAGTTACACACACAAATTAACTTTATTGTGCAGCGAGCAGTCTCCTGGAGGAGCCGGAAAAGTAATCTGACCGCGGTCCAAGGAGTTCCTTGTACTTCACTCCTGGCTGTTGTGTATCCATCTGTGATCCATCCCCAGGGAGAGATTAAATTTAAACGGATTGGAGAGAGAAGGAAAGATCCTTCCTTCCGATAAAAACACATCCAGCGTCACCTCCCTCCCCTAGAAATCAGGGGCTTTCAACATGTGCTTTGGAGAATTTTAACAGGTTTTATAGCCTGAACCAGAGCTAAAGAACAATTCATTAAGAATTTTAGTGTTTCTTAAAATATTCAATAAAATAAAATACTGTCTTAGGGCTATATCCTGACCTACAATATTTTATAAAGGCCAGAATAAACCTGATACCAAAATCAGATAAATATGTATATATCTTCTCCCTCATGAACTAAGGTACAAAAATCAGCAACAATATATCACCAAATTAATTCCAACAATATATAAAAAGAAGTGGATGGGATACGAAAGCAACCCATATACAAATCTCAACTCTCTCTCTCCAAAATCCAATTTTTTTTTTTTCCTAAAGGATAAATTAACCAGATCTGGAAATTAATGAATTTGCAGACTGAAAAATTTTCACCAACTTTATACTGCACTGTACAGCTATAAATTTACATAATGCAGGACTACTTTTTAACAATAATATGGAAATCAGGAGAAATCAATTTTTAAAAAACAAGATGAAGCCAAAGGCAGTATTCAAAATACACTCCATGGCCAGGAGCTCACGCCTGTAATCCCAACACTTTGGGAGGCCCAGGAGGGAGGATGGCTTGAGCCCAGGAGTTCGAGACTAGCCTGGCCAATACGGCAAGCCATCATCTCTACAAAAAAATTTAAAAATTAGCCAAGTGTGATGGTGCATGCCTGTAGTCCTACCTATACCAGATAGGCTGAGATGGGAGGCTCACTTGGGCACAGGAGTACAAGGTTGCAGTGAGCTATGACTGCACCACTGCACTCAGCCAAGGTGACTCTGTCTCCAAAATAAAGTAAAATTGAAATTAATAAAAATTTAAATTTAAAAAACATACTCCATTAGGCCCTGCAAAGCGAGTAGATGCTGTGAGGATTCTAGCAGCCTTGGTGCATACACACAAGGAAAGAACCACAGCTATTCATTTCTCTTGTGAAATTCTTAAACCAGCCCACAATTTGCCCAATTACATAGCTCTGTTAGTTTAAGTACACAACTTTGTGCCCCAAACTTAAGAACTTCACAGTTACAAATTTCTACGGGCAGGGTTTCCATATGACAAAGATATCTGTGTATACTTGATTAAGTCATCATTATAAGCATCTGTTGAATATGCTTTGAGCAATCTCTTTATGCTGTTTTCTCTCACTTTTATAATGATCTTCCAAATCAGAAAAAAATGTCAAAATATAAAATTAAGACATCATCTTTTAGGAATTCTTCTATAGAGCAGGCCTGAGTTTCAACATGCATGGCAGAAAATGTATACAAAGAAAATGTATTCTGGTATGAGACCCTCAGTTGCCTACAGACTTCAATCAACTAACTCATTTGGGGAGTTGTTCATTCCCTCTTAGTCTTTTCAAGTCTTATTAGTCTTTACACAATCCACTGACATGGACAGCTGTAAAAGTTACACTTGCTGCTCTAGCGCTGACTAGACAAATTTGTAGTGATTATCATATTACCTGAACTATCGTTCCAAGTTTGTCTGAAAGCAACACAAAAACCTATAGCTACATGTCCTATAAAATTAAGGTTCCTCATAAAATGACCATACTCTTGAGGTCATAAAATAATAAAAGTACTCATTTGCCATTAAAATCACAGAACTTTAAGAGACTGCAAAGACTCTAGAGGTCATCAACAACTGAGAAAAGTTGAAGTTCAAAAATCAAAAAGTAATTTTTTTCACAATCAAATAGTAGTTGAATAGCAAAATCCAACATTTGAATCTATCTCCTAACAACTTGTTCCGTAGTCTCCTAGTTTTTCATCATGCCATACACAGCTTACCAAAATCTTTATTTTTAATTTAAATCACAGGAAAGGCAAATGCTGTAATGAATCTGCAAATATTTACAAGAGTGAAGAAGTAAGCCCACTAAATTCAGTGAGACAAGTATAATGAGAAATAATCCCAAGGCTCATTTTTCTCAGTTTCTTAGAATTGACAGGATAACAACAAAAGGAAGGGAAGAAATTTTGCAAGACTAACTCTCAAAAAGAATAGCTATTTGCAGAATGAATCACAACTATTAATCTTTTCTTGAAAAATATATGACAGCAAGGTGTTTTCCCTGTCTCTAACTATAAAAGGCCAGCTGCCAAAGGGCTATTCAATGAAAACATTACATACCATCATTAAGATATGCACTCTTTCAGCCTGAGAAGGCTTATTGAAAGGTAAGGAAAAAAAGATATGCAATCTTCTGAAAACGTTAAACTACAAGACACTCACGTTAACAAAAGTACAGCTAAGCCCGACAATGCAGGTCACATTATCTTCTCAAGTATATGCAAAAGTAGTAAAATGGAGACACTCTAGGGTAGGAGGCCTGAACTAAATTGCACTAACCCCTTTGTCCACCCCCACCCATACAAAATGTCTTTGAAGTATTTTGTGGGGTATCTTGATTTTATTTTTAAAATACATATAGGCCAGGCACAATGGCTGACACTTATAATGGCATGGTGGGAGGACAGTTTGAGGCCAGGAGTGTGAGATCAGCCTGGGCAACACAGCAAGGCTCCATTTCTACAAAAAAAAATTTATTTTAATTAGCCGGGCATAGTGGCATGTGCCTGTAGTTCCAGCTATTTGGGAGGCTGAGACAGGAGGATTGCTTGAACCCAGGAGTTTGGGCCTACAGTGAGCTATGTCATACCACTGCACTCCAGCCTGGAGGGCAGAGCATGACAATCAATCAATCAATAATAAATAATTAGTAATTGATTAATTGGTGACAAATAGGTAAATGCTGATTTAAAATTCATGTAAAATTTACATTACACCATAATATCTGTCTTCACAATACGAAAGCCAAGCCTTCAGATAAAGGAAAAACTGCCCCTGATAAACCCATACCTCCCCCAGCAATACTCACACCTAGTGTGAGGAACATACTGGAAGACCACTACAAATAGCAACGTGAGAGACAGCCAGCCATCAGGCACCAGGCAGACAAGGGACCCACGAAGGAGCTCCTATATGAAGACCCCCCCAGTCTAGTGTCTCTTCCTTACCTCCCACCCTCTCTTTGAGCTCCCTCTCTCTTCTGCCCTCTACAGCAAACGAGCTGATACTACAATAAAGGGGTCTGAGACAAGGCAACAGAAGTTCACCTCTATCAAAGAAAAACATAAAAGTCTCACTACTACAATGAAATATTTGCCTGCCTCTACTTAGACTTTATACCAAAGTTCAAAGTTAACACCATTAATCACCATGCACAAAAGCATGACTAACCAAGTCATGATTAACTAGTCACTTCCTGATTGCAAACGAAGTAGAATTTTCCCAGTATCACTGACAATGACTATTAGAAAGTGTTGAAAATCCCTTACAATCACTCTTTCAAAGATGTTTTAAGACAAAATTTAAAGTAAAATAAAAATTTTATTCACTAACATTTGTCTAAGATTCTAATATAAACATAATTCTATGTTGTGATTAAAAAGAAAAATTATTCAGCTTAAAAAAAAAACAACTAGTGGCAAACGTGATTAGAGTTTTGTTTTGTTCATTTTGAGATTGAGTCTCACTCTGTCACCCAGGTTGAAGTGCAGTGGTACCATCTCGGTTCACCATAAACTCCTCCTCCTGGGTTCAAGCAATTCTCCTGCCTCAGCCTCCCAAGCAGCTGGGATTACAGGCGTGTGCCACCACACCCAACTAATTTTTGTACTTTTAGTAGAGACGGGGTTTGAGATCTGTGGGGTTTCAACATGTTGGCCAGGCTGGTCTCGAACTCCTGACCTTAGGTGATTCACTCGCCTTGGCCTCCCAAAGTGCTGGAATTATGGGCGTGAGCCACTGCACCCTGCCATGGTTAGAGTTTTTATCAGGTATTTGTTCTGGTAAGCAGACTCAAAATTAATATAAACCATCTTTCTCAAAACTTCTAATATAAAGGTAACACCAATTCACAAGAGAATTGGTGTATGCAAGAATTGGTGTACACAAGAGAATTGGTGTACGCTTCTACAAAAGTAAAATCAAAGCTGTTTTTTTGTTTTACTATAAGCAGTCATAGAAAGAAACAAAGCTGTTTTATACTTATTTTCCATTGACAAAATTAACCCCATACTTAACAATCACTTATTCAGGAAAAAAAGTGTAAAGAGTATATAAGCAAGCCATATGGTTTTAATATTTCTTAATCTCCTAATTTATTATTTAGAATGTTAAAACTTATTTCTCGGGTTCAAAAAAAATCCTTTAAAAATCTTTTACCATAATGCCTTATCAGTATTACCCAACCACCAAAGAGTAAACTCATATTATGTCAACACAGTACTTTAAAAAGGCAAGTGAGTGACACACTTCTGCACTTGAAAATCGGTCAAATTCCCATCACTGAAGATTACACATGTAAGAAATAGATGGGCTATTTTTAAAACAAAACAGAAAACAAAAAACTTCACATGCTGTGTTGAAACAACTGGCTTTCCTATTGGAGGGGTGTGGGGAAGAAATCAGGTCACTACCCTACCAAATACAAAATCCCATATGAATTCAAGATTAGATTCTAAATGCTTGCTTTCATTAATTTTAAACTATTAGATATAAAAAGAGAGTATTTTTGCAATTTAAGGTGAGACCTTCTTAAGCAAGACACTAGATGCTAATACCCAAAAGCCAGAAAGTTTAACATTTCTGTACAAAGTATGGTATACACCATTTTAAAAAGTTAAACAGCAGACAAAATACAGAAAATATATTTTCAATGTGTCCTGCACTTAAAGTTACTATTACAAAGGGCTTACCAAAAAAAAAAAAAAAAAAAACCCAAGAGCAAAATGGATAAGTTAATAGGAAATTCTAAGAACAGGATGTAAACATGTGAGAAAACAGTAAAATTTCCTGGTGCTAAAGGAAATCAAGGCAATGATGATGTAGCACTTTTTGAGTATATCCAAATGGACAAGAGAAAATAATAAGTAGATAACCCAGTATTCACAAGAGAGAAATAAATTATCTTTTTTCAGGGCAATTTGTAAATAATAAAACATAGGTTGTACACATTTCTTTTGCTCTAAGCTACTCATAGCTTCCATACACAAGAACAGAGCTTTAGAGATGCTATAGCACTAGTTATTTACAGCAGAAAATTTGAGAAAATATTCTTTTCATTAAAGGAATAAAGTTATGATAGTTTCATATGATATTATGGACATGCAATAACGATTACAGGACTTCTCACTAGTTGCAAACCGAAATTCTGACTCAATCTGACACTGAACCCCAATACAACTAGCCACATTCAAAGTTCTGTCCCCACTCCTTGAATGATCTGTTATAACACAACAGACATGCTGCCAGCCCTCAAATCTGGCTTATATTAAGCATTCCATCTCCCTGACTTCATCAGCAATGAATATCAAAATGGGCTAACCAACCCAAATGGGCTTCCAAATTTTCCCGTAAGAAAATAAAGTAGATATACGCAATGATTCATTTGAGAAGATTCTCATCAGACCCTCTGCAGTATAAAAGGAAAAAAAATTGAAACAATTAGTCTCCCTTATTTTTTATTCCTTTTAAAGTAAGTGGCAGATATCAATAAGTATAAATAACTTTGTCTGTAATCATTTCAGCAATGCAGTATATGTGCTGTAGTATAATCCCATTTTTAACAGAAATATTTTTTATATATGTGGTACATGCTCCACTTGCATAATGACACTTTTCTTGGAGTAATAAAAAAGAGTCTCGCTCTGTTGCCCAGGCTGGTCTCAAACTCCTGGGCTCAAGTCATCAATCCTTCTGCCTCGGCCTCCCAAATTGTTGGGATTACAGGCATGAGACACCACACTGAATTTGGTGGTGGTGGTGGTGGTGGTGGTTGTTGTTGCTGTTGTTGTTGTTGTTGTTCTGGAGATAGGGTCTTGCTCTGTCGCCCAGGTTGGAGTGCAGTGGCATGATCACGGCTCACTGCAGCCTCAAACTCCTGTGCTCCAGTGATCCCCCCACCTCAGCCTCCTGAATAGCTGGGAACACAGATACATGCCACCACAACCAGCTAAAAATTTTTTTCATCAGCAGACAAAGCTATAAATGAGACAAAAATAGATCGCTTGAATTGGCACTACTGTCTGTGTTCATAAAGGAAGTGACAACTAACTATACAGAAGAGTTATTTCAAAATACTGGAAACAGGTTACTGTATTTATTCATTCATTTATTCATCCATTCATCCATTTATTGAGACAGAGTCTCACTCTATTGTCCTGGCTGGAGTGCAGTGGTGCAATCTAGGCTCACTGCAACCCCCACCTCCCAGGTTCAAGCAGTTCTCCTGCCTCAGCCTCCCAAGTAGCTGGGATTACAGGCATGCACGGCCACGCCCAGCTAATATTTATATTTTTAGTAGAAATAGGGTTTCACCACGTTGGCCAGGCTGGTCTCGAACTCCTGACCTCAAGTGATCTGCCCACCTCTGCCTCCCAAAGGGCTGGAATTACAGGCATGAGCCACCATGCCCAGCCAAAATAGGTTACTTTAGACATCCCAAAAGGTCAGAGGCAACAATCTCATTTCTCCCTCCCCTTTTACCGTTGAGATGCTCCACAATCCCAATTGAGAACAAGAAGATACAGTTACAGAAACAGAAATGAGAAAGGGGTGAAGGGGAGAGAGGGGGACGGAGAGAAGCAGGGGTCTGCAGTATTGAACTGGTCCCAAGAATCCAGGGTGTGTATTTAGGTGGCTGAGCAAACAGTTGGGTGAGGTCAAAGGTATCTCATGCGTAGAATGTGCCTTTCACTTTTTAACAGGAGCCACAGGTTATTCTGTGACTATGTAGTCAGGCAAGGAGGATTTCCCACTTCTGCACTAACAACAGTCGGAAGCCGCAATTTCCGCTCAGGTGCTTGGCTACATTTTGCCTTAAAGGACAGGTGAAGTTGTGCGGTTACGTTTGCCCCACATTATGGAGCAGATTTCACCACAGAGGTGAAAATCCTACCCCCTCCCACAACAAACATTCTATTTGGGGGAGGCCAAACCACAGTGCTCTGGTTTGAACATTTGTGTCCCCTCCACAATTCATGCTGACACTTAATCCCCAATGCAACAGTAGAGAGAGGAGGGGCCTTTAAAGGAGATTAGCCTTGGAAAAGGGCCCTCTGCCCCCCACCACGTGAGGGTTTAGCTGCAAGGCACCAACCTAGCAGCAGAATCGAGGCCCACATCAGACACCAGCACCTAGTTTGGACTTCCCAGCCTTCAGAATCGTGAGAAATAAATCTGTTGTTTTATAAATCACCCAACTTCAGGTATTTTCTTAAAGCAACACGAATGAACTAAGACACATAGCAAACCAGCATGAAACATCTAGGAAAGTAGGAACACGAGAACACAGCACACCATGCTAGGGACGCCTGGGTCCGCGGGTGGTTCTCAGAACTGGCATTGAGACAGAACACTCAGAGCAAAGGACCCATTAGGCAAAGGCCCGGGAGGAGGAAGGCAAGAGCAGATGGGGGCGTCTTGCTGAAAAAGCTGAGACTCTGGACTGCCTCATACAGGATATGGGTCTTACTACAGACAATGCCCTCGAATATTTTCTACTCTACTCTTTCTCTGTCTTTAAAGCCAATTTTAACCTACGAAGAAATACAACCTCCTCTTCTCCCACTCTTACCCCACCATCAAACACAAACACATATATTCTAGACTAACCATCCTATATGATACATGCATGTATGATTTTAAGGAAAACACTTCTAATAAGATAGCTGGAGGGAATGATCAAGCTTTTATAAGCACCACTAGTCCTGGGAAAGCTGATACTAGATCCAGCTAGTCAGACAGAAAGAATCCCATTTTTGTTTTTATTATATTTTAGAGATGGTATCTCACTATATTGCCCAGGCTGGCTGGAACTCCTGGCCTCAAGGGATCCTCCTGTCTATGGGTCCCCGCAAAGTGCTGGGATTACAGGTGTGAACCACCTCACATGGCCTCAGAATCCCATTTTTAATAAGCTCCACAGCACATCACTTTATCTCATTAAAATACCTCATTAACATGGAAGAAAAGTCTGGCAACACAGGGAGACCCCATCTCTACACAATTTAAAAATTAACCAGGCACAGTGGCACTCATCTGTGGCTCCAGCTACCGGAGAGGCTGAAGTGAGAGGATCGCCTAAGCCCAGAAGGTCCAGGCTGCAGTGAGTGAGCTGTGTTCGCACCCTGCACTGCACTCCAGCCTGGGTGACAGAGTGAGACCCTGTCTCAAAAACAGGGAGCAGAAGAGGTCAGGGCGAGGATGGGTGACAGAGTAAGACCCTGTCTCAAAATAATGGGGTAGAAGGGGTCAAAGAGAGGAAGCTGATTGCCACTTCAGACAAAGTACTGCTAATTTTATAAGTAAAATGTTCAGAGCACACTGTAGCATAAAACATAAAACCAGAGCAAGTACAAATGGAGGTGCTCAGTAAATAGTAATGATTGATATATCTGAACAAAAATTTACAAATGGACGTAACACTTCAGCTAGCAAGAAGTAACTCACTCTCTTTCTTCTGTTTAAGGGATCACCTTCTTAAACAAAATTACCGACTACTGAAATGTAGGTAAAGTTTCTATTACATAAAATGAAGTTGACAACTAAGTGCAATTAGCCCTCTGGACTGGATCCTAGAATAGAAAGAGGACACCAATTGAAAAACTGGTGAACAGCAAATCAAGTCTGAAGTTTAGTTAAAGTCAACATTGGTTCATTTTGACAAACGCATCACAGTGATGTTAGCAAACAGGTTGAGGTGAGGGGTACACTCTCTGTACTATCTTTGCAGTTTTTGATAAATCTAAAGTTATTTTAAAATAAAAAGTTTACGTTAAAGAATGACTGAACCAGAGAGCTGTTCAACAAATGAGGAAGGGATCAACCATATCAAGTACTACTGAGGAATCTAGCAAGATAAGCGTCCACCTGATTTATATTAATTAAAATGCTGAAATCTCAGGAGTACTGGGAGAGAAGGGAGTGCAGGGAATCACAGGAACTTTGTGGCAGAGCTGCAGAAGGCCTCAGTGCTTTCCCTCTGTCCCAGAGGTCCTGTGATATCCCCTCCTCTTGCCCTACAAGTATCACAGTCCTATTGCCATCAACAACCTTGTGCAACCTCAGTGGTGCTTCGGAATGTTCTAGAATGAATCAGAAGATCCCCACAGTTTTCCCTAAACTCAGGAATGCACCCTAAACTACTGAGTTCAGTATGATATTCAATAAAGTGGGAGCAGGGGAGAGAAAACACCCCATGCACTGTACTCTTAAATCCTATGCAAAATTCTACACATAAAGGATCTCTGTGTACATGCCACATGGAATGTTTTCTTAAGCTTGCTGGAAAATATTCCCTATCTCTGTCAAAGAAATGGGGAAAGGATAAGTCAGGAGGAGAGCAGAACCAAAGTTGGCAGGCAAGGACAGCTGCTAGGGTTCACCCTCCTACACACTGACCCACCAGCGACTCCGTGCAAGTTCATGGAGAAGGGAAGGGAAGAGAGGAAAGGTGTCAGCTGACTTGAGCTGGAGAGAGAGAAAAACACAAAGGCGACAGCTGGTGAGAGCCTCCCGCCCCCACCCCAAGAGGAAAAAGGGAGGAAACCTGAAACCACTTCAAGAGGAAAAAGAGGCAATCCCATTGCAGCTGGCTGCCTCCCCGGGGTTCCAGCAGAGGCAGCGGGCTGGGAGGCAGCCCCAGCCTGCTGGGCAAGCCCCCGGGGAACTGAGCTGCTAGAGAGGGCTCCGAGAGCTCTCCTGGGTTCTGAGACAGCAGTGAATTCAAGGAGACAAGGATGCTCTGAAGGCAAAAGGATAAAAAAATGGATGAGTGCATCTGGTCTCCCTGTCAACAAACGTATCCTTCTGATGCCACCTCTTTCACGACCCAAGAATCTTTTGAATCCATGGCAGTAGCACAAGACAATGTCCTTGACAATCACTGTGCCCGTTCCAACAAAATGCCGTTTTCTAGCATCAGTGAGCAACAGGATTGTAAAAAGTGTGCTCGGTGCTGAACTGTTCTTCCGACTCCCGCCCCCATCTCCCACTCCCACTCCCACTCCTCCTACCTGTCAGCTCCCAGGGCAGCCCAACTTTCACACCAAGCTGTTCTGAGGCTTCCAAAGGCCTCCCTCAGCTGCCTCTTCTATATCATGTGAACAACAAATCACGTTCCCTCCCCTCTTTTCCTACTGATTCAGACAGAATGTTCATTCTGAACAACAAAAAATTGACATATATCTTTTGAGATCTAGACTTCACAGCATAAGAAAATTGATAAAGCCTACTAATTATACCCAGTAGGGTAAACAGTGGTTAAATTTTTTTTAATGTGAAGCTCGACTAAAGTCTACTTAACACAAAACTATCACTATATCAACAATAAGGTAGGCAGGTAATGTTGGTGTCTCAACTAACTCGAGTTCAACTTTTAACAGAAGTACAAAAGCAAAGAATTTGTTTACACTAGACTTTTTCCCCCTAAAACAAATATTACAGCTTATTGGAACTGACCTATTTGTGGGTGAGCAGACCAACAGGCTAACAGACTATACTCAATACTACATCTCTAAAGGCAGTAAAATGCCAAACCTACAAATTGCCTATGGAAAAGTCAACTGCTGTGTTTCCATAAGCCAAAATTTTTTTTTTCCCCCGAGAGAGAGAGAGTCTCTGTTGCCCATGCTGGAGTGCAGTGGTGCGATCGCAACCGACTGCAGCTTCAACTTCCTGGGCTCAAGTAATCCTCCCACCTCAGCCTCCCTAGGAGCTGAGACTACAGGCATGCACCACCACATCTGGCTAAGCTCTTTTATTTCTTGTAGTGGTAGAGTCTCACTATGCTGCCCAGGCTGGTCTTGAACTCCTGAGCTCAAGCAATCCTCCTGTCTCAGCCTCCCAAAGTGCTGGGATTACAGACATGAGCTACTGCACCCGGCCTATTTTTATTTATAAAAAGAAAATTCTAGGTAAGGAAGAAAGGGAATATCTAATTCTCATTTGTGTGGGGTTTTTAAGACCCCAATACATGCAGAAGTGACAGTCCCTGTGCAGAGGAGTGCAGCCATCTACAAATGGACCACAGAACAAACAGAATGCCCTGCTGTCAGCAGAAAAACTCTTCCCATGCTGGTCGGTGCCACTGTGATACCCGCTTCCGTGGAGCAGAAGATCCTGGGATCATATTGTCCCTCACCGTGCATGGATTCAGTAGACACTACTGAGAAATCTCTCATAGTTTAACAGAAGTTAATGAAGCACATACAACACAGAAAAATGAACAAAAGTTGATAAAATACTTCAAAAAGACCATTACTGGTTTTTGTAAACTCACGGGATGACTCCAGATTTTGCAAGCATTAGAACATAAAATACCTCAAAATTTATTAAAACGTACAATATAACAATAAGGTAAATTCATAACAAGTAGGTTCAGTGACAATACTTAGAAGCAATAGACAATCCCATCCCATTGCCTGGCACAGGAACTGCCTATTTCGTTTTCAAGGTGTTTGTACTTCTTTTGTCTCAATCTCCCCAGAACGACCTTGGGTGGATGAAAATTCACATGGTATCTGCATGCTACTGATGTACAGAGTGAGGAATCTTGGTTCTTCCAAGTTTCCTCCACTCAATTAAACCTCCAAATTACTTGCCTTTGATAACTATTTTTAAAGACAAACTACAAACAATCATAGAGTTTACAAGGGCAGGAACTGGGGTGACATCAGAGGCACTTGCCTCTGACGCTAAATGCCAAGGGGGGACCAAAATCTCAGTAGTCACAATAAATGCTACAATGCAATAATTTAACAAAACAGATTGTTCAGATAGACATCAACAGATTAACAGACTGATTAATAGGGATTAATCCAATCCACTGCCACAACAGATCTCCAGGTTTGCAGTCCTTGGCTGGATGGCCTCTACACAACATGGCTCCCGTAGGTGGTCCCCGTCTCACAGACCCTTACAGGCCAAGTTCTTTACTTTTCAGTTTCCGTGTTCATTAAATGTCCTGGAAGCAGAACTGCATCATAAGATGAATGGCGATTACTCTGACCTAAAAAAATAGAGAATCTCATAGATGATCTAATGCACCACATCCCAACCAACCAATCCTGGGTTGATCTACCCACATCCTGTGTGGAGGCTTTTTAATACCAGTCACTACTAGGGAGTAAAGCGTCAAGAAAAGATTGCATTCCTTAATTTTGCATTGCTTGCAATTATCTGTAAAAACTAATTTTTCAAAAGAAGAAGGGAAACAATGCAGGCAGGCCTCTCCATGTTGATAGTGAAGAATCTACAATCACCAACAAGGCACAGCAGGCTACAACATCTGAAACTGTGAATCCTACGTTCCTACCACATGCTCCTTCGCTGAAAGCAGGAGCTTCGGAGTCACACAGTCTTGGGTGCCAAGTACCACTCGGCCATTTATTAATACTGCCAAGCCTCAATGTCCTTTTGTATGAAAGGAACATAATATCTAATTCATTAGATTATAAATTCATATTTTGAAGGCCTAATAGTATGCACTGGACTTAGGAAATATTCAATTAAATCTTATCATCATCTTCTTGTTATTATTTTTCCATTGTATCCTTCCCCAAACCAGAAAATCTCTAGGTTCCATGAAAACATGTTCACAGAAAAAACCAAAGGCATGGCAGAGCTCCATGGTAGGCCACGGTACTCTTCTGCTGCCATCTTCAACACCGGATGAGTGCTTTCCTAAGGAACTAGACACAACTTGTCAACAGTGTTTATCTTCTTACTTGCACTGCTCCCAACCAACGACCCACCACAGCTTTGTCATCTTGGGAGAGAAGACGGTGGTACACCTTCAGATCAGTTTCTTTGATTCACCTAAGAAACATATAACTGAATGTGGGATGCATCTATCCTAATAAGACTCCAACATAAATCAGCACCTGTCACACAGAAGACCACACCTCAATTTCACACTTATCTTTCCGAATAAATTGAAATCTACACTAAATTTCAGGTCCAAAAATCCCATGCCAATTAACAGAGGGCACAGAATCACTAACACAAGTAGCCAAACTCTCCCGTATCTAAAAATCTACTTTCTCGAGCCACAAAGACATCCTAACTAGCCTTGACAGATTGTACATACAGCACTGCCAGTGATGGGCATCTGAACTTGAAGTCACTGTTCCATTTCATATGAAGATTAAACCTGCACATCAGCTGTCTAGAATCAATGCCAAGGCTGGAGGAGGGAGAGGAAAAACAGGGTTGGTCTAGGAGCACATGGAAGCTGTGTGACTGCCCCCACAATCATGCCTGGCTGCAGCCCCCAGATAAGGGCATGGTGTGTCCTCCCCTGCCACCCTTCTCTGCCATATATAGCAGTGCTGGGCACCTGGCAAAGACTCCCTTTGCACTCATGGCTGCCTGGAGAATTGCTCAGAGTAACAGCATGTCTCGGCTAGTTAAAAAGATCTCCAGACACTCTGAGCCTGTGAAAGAAGCAACAAACAGCCAGTCCCAAGCCAATCCAGATGACTGCTGGAGCAGCAAAAATCTCAGCTGTGCCAACTAGATCAGTCACCATGCTCCTCACCGCCTATCTCCCTCTGGACACATGGCTCTCCATGGTGTCCCTTAGAAATAACAATAAATAGCACAACAACTTAATTTTATAGTTAAAATGCAACAAGCCAGACAGTACGTTAGCCATTATCCATGCAAATCTTGAAATATTTTCCATGCAAAATCTCAGTTTTAATACACAGTCACCATGAAGAGGAATTCAACGGTAAGGATACTACATTTACTATCTTAAACATAAAAAAACTAAAAGTTAATCCAGTATTTGGTCATTTATGATTTACTTTCCAAGATTAAAAAACTGAAAAGCTTCTTTTGTCCCCAAGGGGAGAGACTGGCAGCAGCTTTGAGGTCTGCCTTCCAGCTGTTTCTGTTAGGTTTTTACAACTGCTATTGCCCAGCAACTAAGTGAGCATAAACAGGCATCGCTTACCAGCGCATCATTGGAATCTCTTGATTAAACTTCCAAATTACTTGGCTTTGATATCTATTTTTAACGACAAACTACAAGGAATCACAGTGTTTACAAGGGCTGGAACAGGGGTGAGTTATAGGCACTTGCCTCTGACACAAAATTTAAAGAAGGACCAAAATCTCAGTAGTCAAGAGAAATAGTTTAATGTGATAATTGAACAAAGAAACTGCTGCACAAAAATCCAAGATAAGCAAAATGCCAAAATTTTAAATAAAAACGGATTCATCTGAGCGTCCTGTCTGATAAGAGGGAAGATGAGAAACCTTTTCTCCAGATGGTCATCACAATTGCAGAGGGCCCGAAGAGCTTCAGTGGACTGCAGGAAGTGGGTGCACACCCAGGAGCTCGGGCACCTAGGACCCTCTGCATCCTCCAACACCCCTTGGACCCTATGGTCTTCCCCAGAACCCAGTCTCTGGCCTGACTCCAGAAAAATCAACAGCAATAACCTAGCAACCAACCTCATCGTTTCACAAATAAAAACAAGGCTGGTTGTAGTGGCTCACACCTGTAATCTCAGTGCTTTGGGAGGCCAAGGCAGGAGGATCACTTGAGGTCAGGAGTTTGAGACCAGCTTGGGCAACAATGCAAGATCTCGTCTCTACAAAAAATGTTAAAAATTAGCCAGGCTTGGTAGCATGACCCTGTAGTCCCAGATATTTGGAGGCTGAGGCAGGAGGATCTCTAGAGCCCGAGAGTTGGAGGATGCAGTGTACTATGATCATGCCACTGCACTCCAGCTTGGATGACAGAGCAAGACCCTGTATCCACAAAAGAAAGAAAAGAAAGGAAGTAAAAGGAAGGAAAGGGAGGGAGGGAAAGAGTGAAAGAGAGAGAGGGAAGGAGAAAGAGAGAGAGGGAAGGGGAAAGAGAGAAAGAGGGAGAAGGGAAGAAAGAAACGAATACACACACTCTGGGGTGTCGACTATTGGAGGAAAGGCTAGGACAAGAACCTAAGCCTCCATCCCCAGCGCTTCAGGCATTCCTGGCAATCCTCAGATGAACCATCACCCAAGGAAGACTCAGCAATGCAGACAGGCCTTCTATTGCTTAAAAAATTTTAGCTGGGCACAGCAGCTCACGCCTGTAATCCCAGCACTTTGGGATTACAACTGATTTCAGGAGTTCAATGCTGCAGTGAGCCCTGAGCCATGATCATGCCACTACACTCCACACTATGTAAAGGAAATGGCGCAGTAATTCTTAGAAAGTAATTTAAGAAACAGCTGGGCACGGTGGCTCATGCCTGTAATCCCAGCACTTTGGTAGGCCAAGGTGGGCGGATCACGAGGTCAGGAGATCGAGACTATCCTGGCTAACGCGGTGAAACCCCGCATCTACTGAAAAAGTACAAAAATTAGCCAGGCGTGGTGGCAGGCGCCTGTAGTCCCAGCTACTCGGGAGGCTGAGGCAGGAGAATGGCGTGAACCCGGAAGGCGGAGCTTGCAGTGAGCCGAGATTACGCCACTGCACACCAGCCTGGGCGACAGAGCGAGACTCCGTCTCAAAAAAAAAAAGAAAAAGAAAAAGAAAAAAGAAAATAATTAGGAAACACAGACACCACTAAACAATAACTCTACTATCAAAAATAATTTATTGACTGCGAACAGTGACTCACGCCTGTAATCTCAGCAGGAGGATCACTTGAGGCCAGGAGTTCAGGAACAGCCTGGCCAACAAAGCGAGATTCTGTTTCTACAAAATTAAAAAAAAAAAAAAATTAGCCGGGCATGGCAGCAGAAACCTAGAGTCACCACTACTTGGCAGGCTGAGGCAGGAGGATTGCCTGAGCCCAGGAGCTCAAGTTTATAGTGAGCCATGATCACCCAGCTGCACTCAACCTGGGCAATAGAGTAAGACCTCATCTCTAAATATAATAATAATTTCTTAAAACTATTTTAAAATAGTAACATAACTTATTTATTAAAGCTACGGAAGTCAAATGTCTCAAATTTAAGATTTTAAGTACTTTTGCAAATATGTCCGTAAGTAGCCCAAACTTGTAGCTAGTTTCATATCAGGTAGCAATAATCACAAGCATCTGTAATGAAAATTGTCGACTTCACTGATTTCACTCTTTTTTAAAAGATAAAAAATTATGAAAGACGCTCAAAAGAGCAGCTATGTACATACCCAATTTCCTTTCTGTGTTAAGTTTCTAGGTTTCCAGGAATCTCCTCTGAGAAACAGAAATTTATTTACTTCTACTAATGGATCAATTGGAAATAACATAAAACATAAATAAATTTTGGTGACATTTTTACTAAAAGGGAGCCGTATCTCCCTCCAGACAGCTGGAGAATAATCTTTCAGCCATGCCCAGGCCGGACACTCTGACTGCTGCAGGGGACACCCAGGCTGTTGGGGTTCAGGGTCACATTTCTGCTCCTCAGTCCTTTACTGCAGGGATTAGAAGGCAGAGAAAGCAGCATTGGTTCCTGCTCTCATATGTGGTTTTCTGGAAACCCTGCTTATCACAGAAACCAAATATCTTCAATTAAAGATATTTGCTTCTGCTTCTGCTGAGATACCGGCTTCTGCTAAGATTATAAAGAACAGAAATTTGTACACTGGAAATCAATGTAAAAATTGAATGTACGTTTTCTGACTGGTTTGCTGTTTTGGCTTTTTTTTCTTTTCCCTTTAGCTTTAGGAATTAGGAATATCATTCCAGTCACGATTCTAAGGCAACCGGGGTGGCAGTGGCAGCAGACAGCCACTCTAGAGACAGACAGCATCTCTGGAGAAGACTCACGTGGCAATTCGTTTCCCACGTGGAAATTTTTCGTGAGGATCTAAGCACCAGCCCAAATCACGCAAGGTTTTGTATTTCAATAAAGAGGCCATTTCTAAATGTTCAAAACATATTCTCCTACTTTAAAAAAAGAAAAGCAAAAATGGATCGCTAAATGCAAAATCAAATCCTCATAGTGGTAACGTTTACTGCCATCTTATCTCAACTAAAAATGAGAAGTTCTCATTTTCAACTACTCTTTGCCAATACCCTCTTCACTGAGCTTCAAGGGGCTTCCACGACACCCAGCCCGACTCCCTCCATCTGAGTCACTGAGAGCTGGTGTCGTGGTATGCCCATCGTACCAGGTTCCCTCAGAAGAACATCTAATCAAAGCTTCCATGACTAACAACGATTTAAAAGCCACTTGTGAAAGATGTTGAAACATGTTCACATACAATGAATAAAGTTTGAAAATGGCTTTTATAGGATGGTTCTGGGGCAAACACTGCAATTGGCTGACTCAGCAGCCACTCCTAAGGCCCTCTCTCCCTGCCTTTCTTTGCCTACGGTGGCTGGAAAAGTAAAAATCTTGTCTTCACTGGTCCAGGCTCCCCTCGTAGCTGGGCATGGTCACACGACAGTTTCCTAACCAAGGAGACCTAAACCCAGGTAGCCAGGGAGCAGAGAGGGAGTGCAGGAATGAATGTAGGGGTTACCACTGTGACAAGCCTCTTTCCTATCCAGAACATCATGGAAAAAGTAGAAAATGTGGGAGGAGGTGTCTAGGTCAGCCAGCCATCAAGGGCTGCAATCCACATCTCAGCCACCAGAACCCCTCCATGCTGTATCACTTAGAAAGCTCTGCTCTTGGCCAGGTGTGGTGGCTCACACCTGTAATTCCAGCACTTTGGGAGGGTGAGGCGGGCAGATCACTTGAGGTCAGGAGTTTAAGATCAGCCTGTCCGACACAGCGAAACCCTGTCTCTACTAAAAATACCAAAATTAGCTGGATGTGGTGGCGTGCGCCTGTAATCCCAGCTACTCGGGAGGCTACTACTACTACCACCAAGTAGCAGCACTACTGAGGCACAAGAATCACTTGAGCCTGGGAGGCGGAGGTTGCAGGTTGCAGTGAGCCAAGATCGTGCCACTGCACTCCAGCCTGAGCGACAGAGCAAGTCTTTGTCTCAAAAAAAGAAAAAGAAAAAGGAAAGGAAGCTTTGTTCTCAGTCACCTCCACATCCTCCCCTCCCACCCCTCGCTCCTCTATAAGCACTCCACACCTCAGATAGAACAGATTTGTCCTGAACTCTGGAATCAAACCCCCTGTAGCAAACTCTTCAAGTAGCAGCATCCCCCTCTGCTCCCACTCTCTCTACCAGCAAAAACCTGGCTCGCCTCCTCCACAACACTGGCCAAGAACCACAAGGAACAGTGAAGCAGCTTCATTCATTCATGAAGACAGACTTGAGCACCTACTCCACGCCAAGGGCCATTCTAGGTGCAGGAACTGCAGCAGTAGAGGTAGGTGACAGTGCCTTCTAATAAAATCCTATGACACTGTAATTCAGGACACAACATTCGGGCTTCCACTGCACTAATCACTAAGGATGTTCCTCTCATCTGTACTCATCAACACACAGAGTGCCCCCGGGCCACAGGCCCTTCACAGTGGATGTTATCTTCCTTATCTTTTTAGCACCTGTCAGACCGGAAGCACAACTGGCTGTTAAATACTAACAGCATGCAGCATAACCCATCAACCTGGGGACTGACTTCAATTTCCTCCCACTAGATTTGTCCATTATGTACATTCCAAATTCTAGTCCTATTCTCTTACTTCACCTCATATACTTTTACTTTTATTTTCCCTTTATCTGTTTCCAAAATTATAAATATAGCAGTCACATGTTCTTATGGTAGACCTTGATGTCCTGACACCAAAAATCATGATGATGAAAGTCTAGCATGTAGTTAGATGCTTCCTAACACCACGATTATTTCACATTATTCTGGAACTGCTAGCCAGTGCAATTAAACAGAGAAATAAACGTTTGCTACAAATACAGAAAGGGGGCAATGTTATTATTTGCACACAATAAAACTGCATACCCGGAAAACCCAAGAAAATAACTTGAATTAATATACAACTAAGAGGATTCTTAGTTTTGAAGGTTATAAAAATGAAGTTTATAAAAAATATATAATAAAATAATAAACTATATATAAACTATAACCAGTTTAAAAGACACAATAAGAAAAAACTGAAAATAGCAATGTAAAGTTTAAATCCCTGGGAAATACTCAGCAAACATATAGAACTTATATGACGCATACAGAACTTTAAAAAGTGACAAAAAAGAAGACAAGGGGAACAGCATTTAATATGCTGGATTTAATATTGCTGGATACATGTATTTCTTGGATAGTTAGAAGTAACTACGTGAAAGATGTCAATTCCCTCCTAAAATAATATATAAGGCCAGGAGCAGTGGGGCTCACACCTGTAATCTTAGCACTTTGAGAGGCAGGAGGGCAGATCACTTGAGTTCAGGAGTTTCAGACCAGCCTTGGCAACATGGTGAAACCCTATCTCTACTAAAAATACAAAAAGTCAGACGTGGTGGTATGCGCCTTTGGTCCCAGCTACTCAGGAGGCTGAGGTGGGAGGATCCCTTGAGCCCAAGAGGCGAAGGTTGCAATAAGCCGAGATGGCACCGCTGCACTCCAGCCTCAGCGACAGAATGAGACCCCCTCTGAAAAAAAACACACACGGACACACACAGTCTCAATTTAAAAATTAACAGAATTTGTGTTGTTTTCATGGGATGGGTCCACTTTGGCAAAATGAGTCAAAGTCATAAGCTTGGAAAATAAAAGCAGAAAATTCACAAAAATTATGAAAACAAAACACAATATGAAAGTACCTTTTTAGAATTAAAAACAGCTTGGGATTGAAAACAGAAAAAGAGAAAAAACAAATAAAACAGTATATATAATTCAAAAAAGTCAAATATATATTAATCTATGGAAAATAGGACATTTCAAGCAAAAGCAGAAAAGAATGATTATTTTTAAAATAAAACGATGAAGAAATTCCATTTCTAGAAAGCTACAGACACACTTGTAGTACCAACATTACAGTTACATCCTCTTTCTCTCTTTCAACCCCCCTCTCTCTCTCTCTCTCTCACACACACACACACACATACACACACATACCCTAAGATTAGAGAGTACAGGAAAGCTACACAGAAGGCACAATTCACATGTTTACATTTACAGGAGAGGAGTGAGGAGTTAGAGGCAGGGAGCCTTATTTCTTCTCTGAACTAATTTTTATAAATGTTAAAGCATTTTAATGTTAATTTGGATTATTCTTGGTAGTGACATAATGTTTACTTTTATTTTATTTTAATTTATTTTTGAGACGGAGTCTCACTCTGTTGCTCAGGCTGGAGTGCAGTGGCACCATCTTGCCTCACTGCAACCTCCGCCTCCTGGGTTCAAGAGATTCTCCTGCCTTGGCCTCCTGAGTAGCTGGGATTACAGGCACACACCACCACGCTCAGCTAGTTTTTGTATTTTTAGTAGAGACAGGTTTTTGCCATGTTGGCCAGGCTGGTCTAGAACTCCTGACCTCAAGCGATCTGCCTGCCTCACCCTCCCAAAGTGCTGGGATTACAGGCGTGAGCCACCACGCCCAGAGGACATAAGAATATTTCTTATTTATACTCTCTTGCACTGTATATTAGGAGTGGGAGGCATAGAAATCAGTTCAAGTTTTGCCAACAGACAGAACCAGATTCACATGCATCACTTCCACACGTTGTTGATGTGTCTCAGGGAAGCTGCTTATCTCCCATTAAGTCCATCCATTCAGCTGCAAAATAGGGATAATACCCTCAACTGAGTTGTTATAAGTATTAAATGTAATAAAAAAAATAGTCTCACACTTGGTGCATAATTACCTAACAAATGGAATTGGTTGCTGTGCTGATGATTTGGGTCAAAATAACAATTATCTTGATACTCTGTGCTTATAAGACAGAGAGGTGCAGTGGCCAAAGCAACTCCATCTTGGATATTAATCCACCATGCTGACTTCCAATTAACTCCAGTTCTGGGAAGTCCTCTAAGATTTCCCGTTTATCTACTGCAAGAGCTGCCACTGCTCAGAGGTCAAACAACCTTGACATTATAGTACTTTAATTGTCCTACACATCCCTTCAGAGTCACCCTTTCCCCACAGCGTATCAGCCCTGGGTCTGGGGGTAGTGCAGACATAGGCATGGCTTCTGTTCCTAAGTCCCAATTAAATGTTTCTCTCTTTTTTTGAGATGGCGTCTCGCTCTATGACCCAGGCTAGAGTGTTGTGGGGCCATCATACCTCACTGCAGCCTCGACTTCCCAGGCTCAAGCAATCCTCCCACCTCAGCCTCCCAAGTAGCTGGGACCACATGTGTATGTCACCATGCCCATCTAGTTTTTTTGTTTTGTTTTATTTTTGTTTTTTAACAGAGATGAGGTCTTGCTATGCTGCCCTGGCTGGGCTCAAACTCCTGGCCTCAAGTGATCCTCCAGCCTTGGCCTCCCAAAGTGCTGGGATTACCAACCTAGGCCACCTCAGCTTAACGTAAACATTTCTTTATGAGAAACTGGAATTGTGAGCCTCTTTCTTTGGCCTCTCAGCTTCCTCAAACTTTGAGAGTAGGTTTGTATAGGCCTGCCCACCAGAGAACAGGGAGTAAAGTTGGTTGTACATCTAAGACATAGTTTTCCTAATTTGTTAACCTAATGCTTTTCTCAGTACATGATAATTTAGTCATATTGTCTTATAGAATAACAATGTATTTCTGTGGGGGGAGTTTTCTGTGAGATGAGAAAAACCCAGCTGCTGAGGCTGCTGCAAAACCATCACATACTGGTGGGTCAAGTTCACCAGGGAACAACTCATTTTCTAATCACATTAAACTAGCATGTGCATTCTTTTTGCCTTTAGCTAAAAAAAAGTAAGATAAAAATTAAAAAGAAGTGTGTGATAAAGGCTATCTCTGTCCCATCCCCAGTTCAAACCTTAATGAGACAACTTGAAAACAACTTATTCAAGTCAGCATGTTGTACAGACATCACCACCAATTTGGCATTATGCACTGACTACTGCACTGCTGACACAGTCAGCCTTTTATATTATTTATAAGTTTTAAGACATTTAAATGCTCCTGAAGCCACAGCAACAGCTAACATTCTTGTTGGGGGCAGGGAGGAAGCGAAGTCAAGAGCTGACTGCTATGAAGACCAGCCATGGCACTGTGAAGTGTTCTGTGTGATCAAGTGTAATCATTACATCAAATACTTGCTGCCTCTCAATTCAATGGAATCTCTTTGCAAAATATTCAAGCAAAATGCAAGTGCATTTTGCAGTGCATGTTGCATGCTATGACTCATATCAGAAGGGGGACACTATTACTGGCCACACAACTGAAAGTGGAAAGATGGGAATTTGGTAATTACCAGAAGACAGTCCTTTGGTGTGGGGTTATGATCTCCATATGCAGAAGCAGGTGCTGTCTGCGAATACCTTAGCTAAAGGCTAGTGTTTCAAGAAAGCCTATCCTTACCCTACCAAAAAACAATTACAGAGATTGGTCTCAAAGTCATAGTGGAAATTCTTTTTCTTTTTCTAACACTATCTGTTTTTCCAAATGCTCCATTCATGAGATGTTATCTAATGGAAGAAAACAGCCAGGGCAGCAGGCGAAAGCCTCCTCCTTAATGCACATCAGTCACCTCAGCCTGTTGTTTCAGTTCCAAGGACAGGGCCTCAGGATTGGTCCGAAAAGCACCTCGATTCTCCAGCTCTAGCAGGGGTCCTGACTGCTGTGTGTACAAACGAAGTTTCTCTTCTTTATACACGCCCCCATGAGGAGCCAAATGGGATGACACTCTATCCATGCCCCAGGGGCATTTGGACTGACAAATGGAAAAGCAAACTAAGAGCTGCCGACACCCCTGGAGAAGTTGGCAAATAAGCTCCAGGCAAACCTCGAAGAACAGGCAGATGTCTGGTGCCAGCCCTGAGCTCTGTGTGCCACATCTGACTAATGGAAGACACCAATTCATTTCGTCCTTACTATTATCCTACAGAAGACTAGACCACCACAAATGAAGCCTTGGAATACAGCCATTTAACGTGGCAAAGGCCCACACAAATATTTCTAAAGACCTTGACACATGGATAACACAGAAAGTAGCTCGTGCTCTGGTGAATAATGCAATCTTGTATTTTGCTGATGCCTGTGAAACCACCCAGTGGGATAAAAATAAATATTTAGCTCACTTATTGATAAAAAATATCCTCCCAGTAGCCCAATCCTGGAGGACATGGCAGAGGGCTGTGTGAATTCTGGACATGCAGATGTTTAATTAATAAAATCCAAGAGGATACTGGTTTCAAAACTTCTTGTATCTCTAGACTAGCAAATCCAGGCATGGAGAGAAGCAGAGAATCAGAGACAGGAAGAGCATGCCACACAAAAGCCGGGGCTGCAGAGGCCATCTCAAAGTATGCAGGGAGTCGGGGAAAGGACAAGGGAGAAAACACAACCTTAGAACAAAAAGGAGTCCACAGTTCTCATCTAGGATACTTTTAAAGTGACTTCCCCTGAATAACTGTTTTTTATGATAATGTAGAAAAAACAAAAATAGTCATTGTAGATCAGACGACATATGGAATTTTGGTTTTGTTTTTCTTAGAGACATCATCTCCTTGATGCCCAGGCTGGAGTGCACTGATGCAGTCATAGCTCACTGCAGCCTCAGCCTCCTGGATCAGGTGATTCTCTCATCTCAGCCTCCTGGGACTACAGGCACATGCCACCATATTTGGCTAATTTTACTTTTTGTAGAGATGGGATCTTGCTATGTTACCCAGGCTGGATTTGAATTCCTGGCCTCAAGCAATCCTCTTGCCTCAGCCTTCTGAAGTGCTGGGATTACAGGCATGAACCACCATGCCTGGCCTGGAATTTTTTATCCTGCTAGATTAATTTATTGAGAAACATATAAGCATCTATTTACCTTACCAATAAAAACACTTCCAAGTCATAAGTAGCTCTTTCTACAACCCCTGTCTTAGGAACATCATGTGTCATATCCTGTACTTCCCCAAATAAGCAAGTTCTTTAAAAGCAAGAATCATATTTTACATTTGCCTATCATGTACACACCCACATGGCTACACAGGACATACTCAAATACTTTATTGATAGAGGGTCTTTTTTTGCAACAAATCTCTCCTTTTCATATCATAGATACAATTGTTAAAAGCTACTAATTTTTACATCAGGCAGATTTTTTCTTTCTTTTACTAATATGTACAAATTCTAGGCTTCTCTGAACAAATTGGACAAGGTGAAATGAAACTATGCCAACCTCCAAAAACTATTTCAGACTGTGTTGGATTACAGACAATCCCGACTTAAACTACACACATACAAATACCTCATCAGAAATGATTCTCAGAAGAATAACCTTCCTCCTGTTAATAACTGACATTTATGAGTAACTAATAACAGAAAGAGACACTTCAGCTAAAGCCATGATGTCAACAGTGATGAGAACATGAGACAGGGCTTACAAGCAGAGACCTACATCCTTGACCATAAGGACACAAGACTATGTGTAAGAAGTCCTTAGAACTCACAAGCAAATGCAACGTTTTGGTCAATGTGAGACTGTCATTTTTCCAAGGTCCTTAAAACAGGCAGAATGAGCCAAAAAACAACATTTTCACTGAGGCGAACAAAGGATGACGGACAGCTTCAGGAAGAATTGCTAGGCCGAGGTTGGGCGTGGTGGCTCACACCTGTGATCCCAGCATTTTGGGAGGCTGAGGCGGGCAGATCACTTGAGGTCAGGAGCTCAAAACCAGTCTGGCCGACATGGTGAAACCCTGTCTCTGCTAAAAATTGAAGAAAAAAAAAATAGCTAGGCGTGGTGGCATGCGCCCGTAATCCAGCCCTGTCTCAAAAAAAATAACAGAAAAAGAATTGCTGGGCTGATCACAAGAGCCCAAGTGCAAGGGTACGCCCTACCACAGCAAACCCTCCCTTCATGAGGCTCAACCAGCAACTTGGGAGGACATAACTTGGTGATGTTCTATGCTCAGTGCTACTAGGGTCTGGATCTGCTTGTAGTTAACAGATAACTTAAACTGGCCTCAGATATTGGCATCTGATCTGCTTCTCAGCAGTTTTCTCATCAAGTGATTTCCAAGAACAGTCAGAATAGTCTCTCCTCGAGGATATGGACACTCAAAGATTTAGCATTAAACTGGGAATTGAGATGAGGAATGGGAAAAAGAAAACATCCCATCCTAAGCATATATAACATGCTTTTTTGCCATTTTTCTCTTTCTGTCTCAATCAACCAATTACAAAACTAAAATGATAATGACAAATCAGCAAGATAGGCATTAATGTTAAGGCCCAAGACAGGCTGTGCTTACCTGCTTCAAAGGCCGCCGTATCTGAGAATTGTACTTACTGGTGCCACTTGCTCTAGTCCTGGGAACTAAGAGCTTCCCCACAATCATGGAGATGTCCATGGTCCTTTACTCTGGGCTCAAACAGGAGCACCAAACTCACAATAAGATGTTAAACAAAACCAGCAAAGGGACTAGGATGCAAATCTGGGTTGATATCACTGTACAGGTAGGCAGTACCCCTCACCCTCCCCTCATCTCCTGCAAGCAAAAAAATGCACCCTTTTTTTTTTTTTAATTAAAAAAAAAAAAAAAGTCAGCTCTATTGCCTAGGCTGTGGTGTAGTGGTAGCCTTGAACGCCTGAGCTCAAGTGATCTTCCTGCCTCAGCCTTGAGTAGCTGGGACTACAGGCATGCACCATCACACTTGACTAGTTTTTTTTTTATTTTTTATAGAGATGGGGTCTCACTATGTTGCCCAAGCTGGCCTCAAACTCCTGGCATCAAGCAATCTTTCCACTTCAGCCTCCTTAAGTGCTGGGACTACAGGTGTGAACTGCCACACCTAATCAGAGCCATTCATCATTTTAAAGACAATTTCTGTCCTTTGAACCAATAAAATAATCACAGTGCAAAGCTCCAAGTTCCTGGTGAACAGGCTGAAAACATAAAAGGGAACACTGCTAACAGATTCTCAACCACTGCTTTCTTCTGCAAAAATTTTATTCTTTTACTTTTCTGCATGAATCTTAGTTTCAAATTTTAGACTCAAATCACCAAAAGATACTATCATTCCCCTAAAAGAAAGGTTCTAAAGTTCTAAATAAGATAAATAACATAATGTCTTGAATATTTGTGGGAAAAAATTTCTCTTTGATTCCTCTGGTAGGTGCAATGTTTTTTATCCAAATCTATTTTCGATGTCTATGACAGCATTTTGCATCTTTTTCTTTACTTTGAGCCTTCATTTATATTAGAACTTCCTCACATCTAAAATACATATTTCCAAAATATCTGCACAGGAGGTTCAAACCCAGTGATCATGACTGAAAGTTATAATTAATTATTAGTCAGCACTAAAAAAAAAAAAAAAATTAAGCTCTCATTCTCATCTAACACAGTATCTGGTTAACAGAAAGTTGCAAATAACTGTGAGGTGTGACATGCTACAGCCTGTCCTTCATCTACCTGTCTTTCCTTTTCCACTTCCCGACTCTTAAATTGTCTTTAAGAAAACACGTCCTGGCCGGGTGCAGGGGCTCATGCCTGTAATCTCAACATTTTTGGAGGCCAAGGCAGGCAGATGACTTAAGGGCAAGAGTTCAAGACCAGCCTGGCCAACCAACATGGCAAAACCATGTCTCTACTAAAAATACAAACAAATTAGCCAAACACGGTGGCTCACACCTGTAATCCCAGCTACTTGGGAGGCTCAGGTGGGAGAATCGCTTGAACCATGGAGGCAGAGGTTGCAGTGAGCCAAGATAGTGCCACTGCACTTCAGCCTGGGCAACAGAGCGAGACCCTGTCTCCAAGAAGAAAAAAAAAAAAGAAAAGAAAAGAAAAAAGAAAACACATCCTGAAAACAATTGCAAATTCTACTCTTGCCAACTAGGACCATGCCCAGGATTCTGGTCCCCAGTTAACCTCATCAGTGACACGTTCTTCTGCCACCGGTCATAAAATTCAGAGTAAACGATGCCTCATTTTGTCCTTGAACCGGAAGGGCTCTGCTGATGATGCTTCAGTATACTATTCTAAAATTATCCTCTCTTCTAGATAAACCCGCAATTGTAGACATAAAATGTTTAGGTATAAAATTTAATTTCCTAAACCAGCTTCCTTATTGGCAGACTTTGATATTTACTCCTAAAAATGCATCTGTTCCTGACCCTTTTGCAAGCACTCAAAGTATTCACTCTGTAATCCAATATCGGCCTAAACTATGAAATGCTAGAAAATGGTACAATTATCTACATGGGCCACTTTACGAAAACCTCATGCAATCAGGGCGTAGTACTGACACAAGAAAAGCTAGGATAAACATTAGCTGAGTAAAGAAAAAGTTTTAAAATCACATCAACTTTTTTGGAGTACCCAACAATTTCCATATGCCATTGCTATATGTTATTTTACACATTCTTTTTAACAAATCTCTTCAAGAAAGGTAGTATGCTCCCCATTTTACAGATAAGGAAACCAAGGTTCAGGGAGAGGTAAGCAATTTTTCCAGATGACACAGCTAGAAAGTGGCAGAGCATTATTCCAAAGTCTTTCCACTCCACCACACTATGTCTCAAAGCCATCTGCAGAAGAGCAGCTTTGGAATGAAAGATATTAGGAGAGGCAAGTGAACTGTCAGTGGGAAGTCACTGTGTTGCCCACAATTTCCTTCTTCCTCTATCATGTCACACTCTCTACAGAAGGACACCTCATGATGAGTCATTTTCTAGTTGGGGCACTCAAGCATAAGGCCCTTCAACTTACAGATAGTGTAATATGGGAATGTGTTTTAATCCTGGAAGCACTGAGTTTGGATTAATTTCACTTTACTCATTTACAGAAGAAAAAAATTCCTAAGAACAGCTCCCACCTAAAATGCAAGAACTAGAAAAGTCCAAGCCCACCCTGTGAAAGGGCACACCTGGAAGCTCCTTAAGTTGGTGACGGGTGACAAGGAAGGTTTAACAGCACAGGAAATTCCCCCATGGTATAAATTATACTGGGTGTGACCGAAACGGCTAAATTGGGTCATGATAGATAGCTGTGTCAGACAGAACAGGTTATGCAAACAAAGGCTATGACATGGAGGATGATTTCTGCTACACAAGAAGAACAGAAAGAGGCAGGAGGAAAAAGCTACAGAATCATAGGAACTGAAGACAAATGAAAACTGAAATAAATGAAGACAAAATTAAATGGCTTCCAGTAATCAAAACTCAATACTGAAACTTTTTTAAAAGACAAAAAAAAAAAAAAAAAACCTCAATACTGACAATAGATACAAATCAATGAACATTGGATATGAAGCACTTTTTTTTCTTTTTTTTTTTCCTAATAGGAACCAAAGAAATGTACTATGGCATAGAAAACTGGGTCAGACTAGGTTTTGCAACAGATTTTATTCACACTTGTAAATCTTTAAACTTAGGTCCTAAATGGTCCTATCACATTAGAAGAAAAACAATGTACATAATACTTAATCAATGAGTAAGCACCTACTAGATACACTGTGCTCTTGAGAACTGTTTCACAAGTGGCCTTGCTAAAGTAGAACATCACATTTTAGCTAGAACCACCCAGAGTATTTCCAAAAGTGACTAACATCTACTCAACGCATCAGCAAAAGGGAAAAAGAAGCTTCTAGGACTTTCCATCTCAAACATTTTACTGAAGGATGACACACGCAGCAATCAAACATTATGATTTTAAGCAAGTGAAAGAGAGCAAAGAAAAAGTATTCATATAAAACAGGAAATGAGAGGACAATTTGAGGCAGCCAATTCAACAGCACCTCACCCAAGGCCAAGGCAGAATTATTTGCAGCAGGCGACATGCTAAACACAAGGATTTCAGCCAGCATAATGTGCGTGTTAGTGTAAAAATACTACTGAAAGAGGACTGTTGAATAAAGGCACCCACCATGGCATTTTACAAGTCACTTTATTCCACATGTGGAATAAGAGAGAAACTGTCTTATGGCTTAATTTTTAATATCATGTGAAAAGCTCTGCATATACTACTGCACTTTCTGATTTCTGTCCACTTTAAATATTAGCTGAGAACACTTATGAATCTAAAACCACTTCATTTTTTGGGGAGTGGAATTTCTTTATTCATATTTGCACAATACTTTACCTGTCAAAATCTTTCACACTGCCATCAGGTATACAGGTTTCAATGAGTTTAGTATAAACTTAGCCAACTTCCAATAACTTATAAACTTCCAGTCTTAGCCAACTATATTGTATAAGTAAACTCAATGTGGGAGAGGCAGCCTCTAAAATGATCTCCCTATCTTCTGGCTTTCATGTCTGTGTAAACCCTCCCCAATTTACCTTTTTTTTTTTTGGCGGGCGCAGGGGTAGAAACAGTATTCATTATGTTGCCCAAGCTGGTCTCCAACTCCTGGACTCCAGTGAGCCTCCCACCTTGGCCTCCCAAAGTGCTGAGATTACAGGCATGAGCCATTATGCCTGGTCCCAATCTACTACTTTTTGTGTTTGTTTTGAGACAGGGTCTCACTGTGTCACCCAGGCTGGCATGCAGTGGTAGGATCTCTGCTCACTGTAACCTGCACCTCCTAGGTTCAAGTGATTCTTGTGCCTCAGCCTCCTGAGTAGCTGGGACTACGGGCACCTGCCACCATGTCCGGCTCATTTTTGTATTTTTAGTAGAGATGTTTCACCTTGTTGGCCAGGCTTTCTAGAACTCCTGACCTCAAGTGATCTGCCCGCCTCAGCCTCCCAAAGTGCTGGGATTATAGGCATGTGCACTGTGCCCAGCCCCAATCTACTTCTAATGAATAGAACATAGCAGAAGTGATAGGATGTCGCTTCCAAATTAGTTTATAAAGAGCATGTGCCTTCTGTTTTAGGCACTCACTGGCTCTCTCTCAGATTACGAGCTGCATGTAGTGAGAAGCTGACACCTCCGGTCAACAACCACCTGAATACGCTTGGAAGCAGAATGCCCAGCCCTGCTCCAGCCTTCACATGACGGAAACCCAGAGAAATAGCAGTGGAGATCCAACTAACACACACCTGAAGTCCTGGCCCACAGAAACTATGTGTCAGTAAATGTGTTTTTTAAACCACTAAGTTTGGGGATAATGTGTTATACTGCAATAAATAAATTAAATTAATTAGATAAATTGGATAATTAATATATTTCTTTATATATGATCCTGTCACAGAACATATAATATTATTTGGACATAAAGTTCAACCAAAAAAAAAAGGTGGGGTGGAACACAAATATATTCAAGTACCTAGCCTTAGAAAACAAAAGGGGTTAGGCACAGTGACTTAAGCCTTATTATCCCAGCACTTTGGGAGGCTGAGGCAGGCAAATCACTTGAGGTCAGGAGTTTGAGACCAGCCTGGCCAACATGATGAACATCCATCTCTACTAAATATACAAAACTTAGCCAGTGTGGTTGCGTGTACCTGTAGTCCCAGCTACTCAGGAGGCTGAGGCAGGAGACTCACTTGAACCCAGGAGACTGAAGTTGCAGTGAGCCACAATCACACCACGGCACTCCAGCCTGGGTAACACAGCGAGACTCTCTCAGAAAATAAAAGGAATCCCCATTTGGATTTATTATCTTTCAAACATAAAAAAAAAAAAAATTATACACATATTCTGGTATCTAGGCTAGTTTTAAAACAAAACAAATTAGATTGATTATTTTTCAGTCCTAAGAAGTAATTAGTGAAACATTTTCGAAATATAGCAAGTTATAAAATCCCTGGGAGATTTCCAGAGGCAAATAATGGCCTATTTCTTCTACGAACTCACATAAAATGATTCTAGCATTCCTCCCTTTATGATTAAAATGAGCAGACTACCCTGGAGAATCAATGTTAAGCAAAGACAAACGCCTGCCTTCCATTATCTTTTTGTAGTATTTCATGTTCTGTAGTGCACTGTTCTTCTACAAAGAAAGGGCTATGGCTTTCTACTTAAGAAAATGATGAGTCCTAAAGGAACAAAGTACAGCCACCAAAATAATTATGTATGTCACGATAAACGAACCAGGACGGAAGATGTGTCAAGGATGGGATTTGAAAAAGTGCTTCCACACATATAAATATAACATAGACATAAACACAAATACATATATATTAAATACAAATACAGGTATCTGTGATATGAACACACTCACAAAAGAACATTCAATTTCACTCTACGAAGCTACTTTGATGCCCTAGTTTACACCCATACTTTTACTGACATTGAAATAAGCTGGTCTTTAAAAAAGAAAATCATATAAATAGAAACTCTAATGCTGTTTCCAAACCTGAAAGTCACCCAGGTCACTCCTACAACAGGTTCAGTTTCTAAAATAAAAGCCTAAAACATTTATCAACCCACTTTACTAAACAGTTCACTCTTTTTTGTGAGAAAGAGAGAGGGGGGGAGGGAGGGAAGGAAGGAAGGAGAGAGAGAAGGGGAGAGGGGGAGAAGGGGAGAAGAGCAGGGAGAGAGAGAGAGAGACAGAAGAGAGAGATGGGGTCTTACTCTGTCACCCAGGCTGGAGTACAGTAGCACGATCACAACTCACTGAAGACTCAACCTCCCAGGCTCAAGTGATCCCACTTCAGTCATCCAACTGGTCGGGAACACGGGCACATGCCACCAGGCCTGACTTTTTTTTTATTTTTGTAGAGATGGGGTCCCGCTAGGTTGCCCGGGCTGGTCTTGAACTTCTGGACTCAAGCAATCCTCCAGCCTCAGCCTCCCAAAGTGCTAGGATGAAAGGCGGGAACCACTGCGCCCAACCAGAAGTTTACTTTTTAAAAGGCTCTATCCATATGACGTTAAATACTTGACAAAAACCCTTAAGTTCCACAAAATAGTCTTGATGTATTGGAGACTGGGAGTCAAGGAAAATGACTGTTGCTGAAGAAACTCTAGTCATTTGTGCTGGGCTGGCATGGCTCTGCACTCACAGTGAAGATGAGACACAGACATGACTTCTAGAGTTCCCACATCCAGCTACCAGCAAACCTACCAGCTACCACTGGAAGCACTAAATTTACTTTGCAAATACAATACACACCTGGGTATGTTTTAAGAATAAGAAACATTGTACATCAGACCATCAATATTATCACATGATTCAAATCAACACTCCATACACTGAGAATTTTCTCGCCGGTGGGGGCACTGAGGGACAGATTCCATCAGAAGGCATATTTGTTCCCCATCTTAGTAGTTCTTAAAGAGGCAGAACCACTGCCCAGAGGGCATTCTGGAAATTTTGTTGTCACAATGACTGGAGGTCACTGCTGGCATTTAGTGGCAGAGGTCAGGCACCTCTAAACATTCTGCAATGTGTGGGACAGTCCCACAAAAGGAAGAAATTGTCTTCATTATCTAAAGGTCCCACCAGACACTCAAGTCAGAAATTTGTGTATAATTGTCTGAGCCTTGAACACATAAACACAAAGTATTTTTGACCCATGTTGATAGTGCATGGGCACTGCATTCCTGAAATAGTAACTTTCTAAGGAAAGGTCACTATTTTCGAAGAGCCGAGGGCTGCAGCAAGGCTGTCTGTGATACTGAGTGGCAATGCCACCCACCTGCATCAGTTTGCCATCCTGTGTCCTCTGGGGGAAGCTGGGAGAAGGATACGGGTCATTGTCTGTATCATTGCAACTTCCTGTGAATCTATAATTATTTCAAAATTAAAAGAAAAAATAGAGATGTTGAGTCATATGAGGCTGAGAACCACCACCATGAACTTATCAGGATAAATGTCACCACTCCACCTGACCAAGGCCAAGGCAATCTTCATCTCATTTACAGCCCATCTCTAACCCATCACCTACAAACTAGACACCTGCAGCTGTGTCTAGCCCAAGGCTGCCTGGGTACTCAGGAGAGACGGCATGTGGGTATTAGAACCCATATCTCCTGGCTTCCAAATCAATGCTTTTGCTGCAACACAGATTATGTGATTTTCTACCACCATGTATACTGGATAAAAATATTCCCAAATACTATAATATATTTTAGGCAGCACTTTTTTTTCAGAATTGAAATAAATTCAAATGACTTAATCTCCTCCCAGCCACATGCTACTAAAATCCAAATACATCGACGAAGTCACTGGATTTTCAATTAGTTTGCCAATAAATAGGCACTGGTTCCCAAGCTTTTATACTCCATGGCATTAAAAAAAAAATGGAATTTGTGCAACACCATGGGACTACACATACCTTGCCTCCTCAAGGACTAAGGTGCATCACCATCCTGCATGCTGGTTGGGAAGCTGACCCAGGCAATGGTCATATATTACTGCAGATTTACAATTCTCAAGAAACCCAATAGAAATTTATTTATTTATTTATGTAATTTGCCTAAAGATTACACAGAGCTGAATTTCAAATCCAGACAGCCTACCTACAGTCTATGCTCTGAACTACCCCAATAGAGAATCTGAAGAATCAAACTATATTTTATTGAAATTACTCCTTTTAGTGTTATGAATCAACAGTCCATGTTAACTGTGCATTTATTAATGATTCACCGGTTACCAAGTCAATCAACACCGGTTACCAAGTCAAGACCTTAAGGAAAATGGGCAACCTAGGCTTCCTTTGAAATTTCTGAAGGAAGGCATTCTAAATGCAGAGTGCTCATTAAATGTAAGATCTTCTAATTATACACTCACCTGACATGTTATGGCCAGCCTATGTACTTCAGTCAATGAATGCAATGTCCTTGAATTAAAAAATGGTGGTTGGAAAATACAGTTTAAAATAGAATTTTTTAAGAGTCCTTCCTCATCTTTGAGTGATACATGTAGAAGAATCTATAGGAAAAATGACATATTTTGGGGGATTTGCTTTGACCTAATCCAGCAGGTACTGGAGGAAGTGGGGAAGGGAGTTACAGATAAGTAAGACCGGCCACATGTTTGTGCCAGCAGCTGCTGGAGCTGAGTGGTGGGTGCCTGAGTGCTCATTATTCTGCTCTCTGTTTACTTTGAAAATTTCCATAATGAAACATTACTTAAAAAAAAAAAAATAGGTTGGCGTGTGCTAAGAGGTAAATGGTGGGAACTGTTGACTGGAAAGAAAATGAAGGCAACACTGAGCCCAGGAGTGGGAGCAGGGTTTCCCTCTCAAGTTGGCTCTGAATCACCCTTTTCTGAGACAGCTCTTCTAGATAAGCACCTGTCTTGTGTTTCTCATTAGCCCAGCACACAGCACTCAAAGTACTGTAAGATGAAAACATTTATCTTAATAGCCTGCACTGTCCATAATCTATGTACTTCACCTTCCCATAAGTTGAAAAGTTTAGGAAGTTAGGGTTAGGTCTCATCCTTCTCAGTGCCACCCACAGCAAGAATCTCACCTATTTGCCAATTATTAGACTTTAGCATCCTCCCTTCCTTTTGGTATAGGAGAGCTAAAAGTATACACAGTATTGAGAGAAAGACACACCTCCCCTCCCCCAACCTACTCCCCAAAAAAAGATACAGTTCAAATTTAATGCACTGGTTTTCTGGTACCTTTATCCAATACCTCCATCCCCAAAGAAAAATTCAAAGTTTAAGGGTGAAAGCTCAAATCTAAGCAAGATGTCCAAAAACCTACACTTTCAAACTACAGCATTCCATCCACACTATTTGTCTCCCAGGTAACAGCTAGTGCAAACCCCAGCTCAGGAGAAAGAAAGTCATACTACGTAAAACCAGGCATGGTTATGAGTACAGCATTTCTTCTTAAGATTTGGGCTTCTTCGGCCAGGTGCAGTGGGTCACACCTGTAATCCCAGCACTTTGGGAGGCTGAGGCGGGTGGATCACCCGAGGTCAGGAATTTGAGACCAGCCTGGCCAACATGGTGAAACCCTGTCTCTACTAAAAATACAAAAATTAGCCAGGCGTGGTGGTGCATGCCTGTAATCCCAGCTACTCAGGAGGCTGCGACAGGAGAATCACTTGAACCTAGGAGGCAGAAATTGCAGTGAGCTGAGATTGCACCACGGCACTCCAGCCCGAGCAACAGAGTAAGACTCAAACAAAAAAAAAAAAAAGATGTGGGCTTCTTCCAGCCTTTGTACTAACACCAGGAGCAGTGATAACGTTTAGCGCTTATTTCTCAGAGGAGAAAAAGAGACTTTAATGATAGTATTACAGTGGCTAACATCTCTGCAGCGATTGTGAGGCAGGGAACATTCTCAACACTTCATTTATTAACTCATGTGATCCTCGTTCAATCCTAAAAGTACTCTTATTACACACACACACCCCACTCCACAGATGAGGAAACTGAGGTACTGCAATGTTAGGCAATTTGCCTAAAGATTACACAGAGCTGAATTTCAAATCCAGACAGCCTACCTACAGTCTATGCTCTGAACTACCCCAATAGAGAATCTGAAGAATCAAACTATATTTTATTGAAATTACTCCTTTTAGTGTTATGAATCAACAGTCCATGTTAACTGTGCATTTATTAATGATTCACCGGTTACCAAGTCAATCAACACATTATACTTGCATCAGAATAAAGCATCATGGATTAACCAATATTAAATTATGTTTTATTACTTGTATTTTACCAGACTTCTTAGTAAGGATCTGTGTAATCCTGTATGGGGGCTGCAGGGGGATCACCCAAAGCTGACACTAGCAGGTCAGAAGTGGGTATTTGCCAAGGGAAACACTTCAAGGTACAAGAGCAGATTTAAAATACTCTGATTCAACACAGACATCTGCTCTGCCAGAAGCTACCATCTGCTTCATATCCCAGACAGCAAAACATTTCAATAAGGAAGTGTCAAATCTGACTCCTAATCAGGAAACAATTATCTACATTTGCTACTAGCCCCAAAGCTGATTCGAAACTCCTGGGGCAAAAGTTAATGGAAAAACCACAGTACAGGTATACATTCTAATGAGACTAGACATCAGCCAAGATCCAGCTCTAATATTTTAAAAATACTTAATCAACGGAAAAAAAAAAACCCACAAGATCTAAGATAAGAGCGGTTGAGAAAATTTTCAGAGTAGGAAGAAAAGCAGGGGTATAGAAAACAAAGGCCTTTGAGGAAAAAATTCAAGGGACTCCCTGACTCAAAGGGACCTACCGCCAGACAACTATGCACACAATTACAATGCAGGAGCACCGTGTAAGCATCTTTAAGATAATTACAATGACTTTCAGAGGCTCAAACAGGCAAGCACTAGAGCCTGTTAGGATGTTAGGAAAGGTTCTGTGGAAGAAACCAGCAATTGAGTTAGGTCCTAAAGAATCCCCATGTCCTCAGACCCAGAATCAGCAAGGAAGGAGGCATTCCAGGGAGAAGAGGTCCCACAAGCAGCACATCCCTAACCAGGAGCTGCAGCGCCGGGGACCCCCTGCAGTGTCATTCATAAAGATGGCCTGAGACAGTGGCTTGGGGCAAACTGGAGACAGAGGCTACAGAAACCCTCTGGAGTTCATGCAATGAACATATAAATCAGCACCTACTATGGGCCCAAGGCTGGGGATTCAGCATGAACTAGAAAAACAAAGTACTTGTTAAAACAGAGCTGGGATTCTAGGCAATGAGACAAAGTCAAACACGTAAGATAGTTAGCAAGAAACACACTGAAGAAAAGAAAACAAGATCATGAGATAGAGAGGGGCAGGTGGAGTGCCACCTGATGGCACAGCAGCTGGGAAGCGTCGCTGCCTGAGAACTCGCCATGTTCCTCTGAAAAGTCTGCTCAGGGCAGGGGAGAGAGGAACACAGCTCAGGAGGTGCACATCCTATTGACTGGCCCTCACAGAGTGCTCAGAACCACCCAGCAGCCTGATGACTCTGTGACTTTTTAATTCAACCTCATTAATTGAGCTAATGAGAGGTTACTTCCAAAATGACTTTGGTATGATGGTGAGACTATAAAATTACAGCCTTTCTTCTGTTTGTTTGTTTGTTTGTTTTTTGAGATGGAGTCTTGCTCTGTCACCCAGACTGGAGAGCAGTGGCGTGATGTTGGCTTACTGCAACCTCCGCCTCCTGGGTTCATGCGATTCTCCCGCCTCAGCCTCCTGCGTAGCTGGGATTACAGGCACGCACCACCACACTGGGCTAATATTTTTCTATTTTTAGTAGAGACGGTAAAATACAAAAATATTATCCGGACATGGTGACGCACCCTTGTAATCCCAGCTACTCGGGAGGCTGTGGTTGCAGTGGGCCGAGATTGTGCCACTGCACCCCCAACCTGGGTAACAGTGAGACTCTGTCTCAAAAAAAAGAGAGAGAGAGAGAGAGATTTTTAAAGGGATAAAAATATGAAATGTAAAGTGATGAGATTTTAATCTATGAGAGGCATAAATTTGTTTTCAAAAGCATGTACAACTTTTTCTTCTTTGAAACGCTTTTCCAACATCTCCTTATGTTGTCTGTCCATCACTTAACTAGACATAAGTGCTCCAAGGATATTCTACAGTCCAAGTTCTCCATACATAAGCCTGTGAACCCCAAAAATCTGAGACAGGTCTCGGTCAATTTAGGGAGTTTATTTTGCCAAAGTTAAGGATGCACGCCCATGACACAGCCTTGGGAGGTCCTGATGACAAGTGCCCAAGGTGGTCAGGGTACAACTTGGTTTAATACATTTTAGGGAGACATGAGACATCAATCAATATATGTAAGATGAACTTTGGTTCGGTCTGGAAAGGTGGGACAACTCGAAGCAAAGGCGGGACAACTGGAAGTGGGGAGGGGCTTCTAGGTCATAGGTAGGTAAGAGACAAATGGTTGCATTCTTCTGAGTTTCTGATTCGCCTCTCCAAAGGAGGCAATCAGATAAGCATTTATCTCCGTAAGCAGAGGGGTGACTTTGAATACTATGGGAGGCAGGTTTGCCCCGAGCAGTTGCCAGCTTGCCTTTTCCCTGCTTAGTGATTCTGGGGCCCCCAAGATTTATTTTCCTTTCACAAGCCCTATTACTCAACACTCTGAGGGTGTCACAGCAGCGTGAAAAGAGAAGGGAAAACTTAATTGGCCCTGGCCCACTTTTCTTCTCTGCACTCTGGATGGTGGAGCCAGGCAAATGGCTTGGTCCTTGGCTGCCAGCCCTGGCTGAAGCCCTGCACACATGCCACTCCCTGCAGAGCGCACTCAGGGCGCGGCTCCACCCCAGGCATGGTGACAGAGCTCTGATGGGAGGTGAATATCCAGTTCACAGCACCAAACTCCAGTTCATGTCACCCCCAGTGCCCAAACTTTACTGCTCAGCCCACCTAAGAATACTCTGCTCATTACTTGCCCTTTCAAGGCTCAGATCAATAAACTCCCTTGACTTCTGCCTCCTGCCAAAACTGAATGAATTCCATTATCCCACCATCTCTCAATCTCAAGCTGGTGTCACTGTCAGCAAACCTTCACCCTCCACATAAACAAGGTGGCCCCTTCTGCTCCAAGTCATGCTTTGCAGCTGTCTGCACAGGGCTGATGGCACAGCCAACCCCCAGAGCTTCCAGGATGCTGGCAGGCCTCCACGGATTCCGAGCACCACCGGTACGGACACCACCAGGGCTAGGGCTGCCTACCAACACCCTGACCAAATCAGTCACAAGGTTATCTGCCCACCCCTATAGCCAAATTGTCACTTAAAATACTGCCTCCAAACGGCTTAACAGAATGCCTCTGAAAACTGAACACCAAATCAGCACTGCCAAAAATGCAAGTCAGCCCTGAATTTATCCCACCTCCTCCCATTTATCCTATCCAGGCGAAAATCATTACTGTAAAATTTTTTCTTTGTCTAAAACCATACTTTCCAGCACTTGAGGCAGGTGGATCACTTGAGTCCAGGAGTCCGACACCAGCCTGGGCAACACGGCAAAACCCTGTCTCCATAAAAAATACAAAAATTAGCTGGGCACACAGTGGCACGTGCCTGTAGTCACAGCTACGCAGGAGGCTGAAGTGGGAGGATCACTTGAGCCCAGGAGGTCAAGGCTTCAGTGACTGTGATCACGCCACTGCACACCAGCCTGGACAACAGAGAGAGAGAGAGACCATGTCTTAAAAAAAAAAGAAAAAGAAAAAGAAAAAAGAAAACCATACCTAGTGTTCTTCAGTTATACTTTTCTCAAATTCACACACACACACACAATTATAACCATTTCATACTTACAAGGGATCCCTTCCTAAGTGACATTAATTCAGAATGTGGGGGTTCCCTTCTCTAGTACACCCTTACCATCAAACCAGCTCCATCTGGTTAAAATACAGACCTAAACAATTTCCCTGCTCAAAAATTTTCACTAGCTCCCAATGACTTCCTCAGTATCAGCTGATGGCCCTTCATCCAAGACCCTCCATGACAGTTATTTCCCAGCCTTATCTTCTGCTCTCAGTCCACATCACCCAGCCAAATGTTTCCTGCTCCTTAGACACAAGTGTCTGTGTCTGTGTCATGCTGTTCCAGTCACCATGCCCACACATCTGTCCTTCTGTGAAGATCTAGTCAATGCTATCTCCTCCCAAAAGTCTTTCCTGGTTATGGCCAATCCATGATCAACTCTCACACCTTTGAACTGCAAAAGCACTTTCTACTGCTGATTAAAACTATCACTTTTTGCCTGGTATTCTAAGCATTCTTAAATGGATATGACACCTCGAGCCCTCAGCTAGCCTGTAAACGCCTTGAGGGCAGTGCCTCCAACCAAACACCCTGCACATAAAAGAGTTATCTGGATGTGATGAAGTAACTTGCACCCAGACTTTTCATCCCAGAGGTCCTGAGGGTCAGGAAGAACTCGTAAGTGAAAGGGAGCCATGGGCATTTCTGAGCAGAAGACTCTTGCGCTGGACCTGCATTCTGAGAAAATCAAGGTGTCCCGGCAGAGCAGAAAACACTAGCCTTGCAGTCAAGACTCACCTGCCACTTAATGAGGTATGTGGCCTTGGACAGATGACTCTCCCACCACGGACCACAGGAACCTAATCGAGAACTTGTGCTTTGAGAGTAAATTAGGAAGAGCAGATAAACTGTCTCATAAGTTCCAGTTTCCTAGGGGTATCACCTGCAGGGATGTAGAGATTCCAAGACTACAGATGGGAATGTGCCCCATTCTCAGTCTCCACCATAGACCCGAAAGCTGGACAGCAAAATGAGGCCATGGATTTGCCAGCCCTGGGCCCTGTGATCTTTAAGGTCTGACATCATTGGATTTGGGGAGGCTATGAGATGTTCCTCTGGGAACTCAAAACCCTAAAAGTCTATGGGGTTGTTCTGCAATGGAGCTGCAGAACTCCCTGTGACGGAAGAGAGAAAGGGAAAGAGGGACAGACAGAGGGAAGGAAGAATACTAATCTAGTATTAAAATTTGTCATTTGAAAACATGCAAGCCCTTGTGATTTTCATCAGGAAACTGTACAAAATGTAAATTCATAATGTCTTTTAAAAGTTTACATTCCCCTGATTAAAATGTTCTGGCTTTTGAAAGCAAACATGTTCAAAGAGCTGGTGATGCCAAAAGCGCTGGGCACAGTGGTTACAGAAGGAAGGAAGACGGTGCAGCTCAGAACATGGCTCTGCCTGTCCCTGTGGTTTGACTCAACATTGCTCAGCCTCCCCACTTCATCTGAGGTAACAGCAACAACCATGCCCCCGACACAGGATCACTATGAGATTAAAGGGGTCCCACATGTAGCATAGTGCCTGGCACATGGGGAGTGAAGAGTGAAGGGAGGCAGGCTACAGTTATCATCACCATCATCAAGATCATGACTCTGTCATTAGCAGCATATTTCTATCCGCATGTTAATGCGAAACAGTTTGTTAAAACAGAAAAGTTACACAAAACTGAGGAAGAAAAATAAAGTCAGTCAGCCCAACCTAGTCTTACAAAATTACTTGCTGGCTTTTCTTTGGTGTCTGGTTTTGATGCCAGCCAAGAACAGTTGTCACTAACTCTTTTCAATTTGGTGGTGTATCTTATGAAGCAATAGGTGCTTAGACAAAGACACACACATGTTCAGGCTGGTATACAGAAAAGAACTGATCTGATAGAAATGAACATCCTGTGCTTTTAGGTAGAAACAAAGGAGTTTTTCAACAGAGTGAGCTCAGACCTTGTTTTCTGGAGCTTTAGAGGAATACAGCAAGTTAAAATGATACTTTTTCCTAACAGCTCACCAGGATAAGCCAATGAAGATGGGTCACACCTGGAAACAACTTCCATCAACCCCTGGCAGGGGTAAGAAGTCATTCGTGGATCCCTTTCACAAAGGTAAATACCAAGGAAGTTCTGCAGTCTGGAAGGTAGAGCGGCCTACATTCATCTCACGCGACAAGCAGAATGCAAGATGCACCCCTCCATGGATTTCTGTTTTCACTCACAAATCCAGAATGCCCTGGTCAGTTCTACAGCAGAAAACCCAAGCTCACCGGGCACGGTGGCTCATGCCTATAATCCCAGCACTTTGGGAGGACAAGGCGGGCAGATCACCTGAGGTCAGGAGTTCAAGATCAGCCTGACCGACATGGTGAAACCCCGTCTCTACTAAGAATACAAAAAAATTAGCTGGACATGGTGGTGCATACCTGTAACCCCAGCTACTCGGGAGGCTGAAGTAGGAGAATTGCTTGAACCCAGGAGGTGGAGGTTGCAATGAGCTGAGACTGTGCCACTGCACTCCAGCTTGGGGTACAAGAGCTAAAATTTGTCAAAAAAAAAAAAAAAAGGAGAGGAGAGGAGAGGAGAGGAGAGGAGAGGAGAGGAGAGGAGAGGAGAGGAGAGGGGAGGAGAGGAGAGGAGAGGAGAGGGGAGGAGAGCAAAGAGAAAGAAGAGGAAAGGAGAGAGGAGAGAAGAGGGAAAAGAAAACCCAAGGTCAACTCACACTGGATTATAACGTCTGGCACAAAATAAGACACTCAAGCCCATTGAAATTGACTGAACAAACCAACTAAGTACAGCTGGATATAAACACAAGCCCTGTATATAAAAGTCTTGCACAGGGCACATTAGCAGGTTTGAAGCCCACCCTCTCAAGTCAGCTAATCTCTCTGAAACTCTACCCATCATGGCAAAATCTCCCACATCTGCTACTGAAGCATTTGCTAAAGGAGCTGGCAGGCAAAGGCAGTGCAGTCTGGGCTCATCACAGCTGTCAATGCTAAGGGAACAAGGGTGAAAGGAGTATTTTCACTACATTAAACAACTGACATGCATATTATGTATATGGCTTTACTGTTGCTGCTGTGAAGGGTTCATGGCATGCAACTTGAGCAAGTAACTACTTAAAACAGCCAAGACAAATAGACCCACACTACATCTCTGAACAAAGGAAATTTTCCTTAACTTGGCAAAAGTGGTGCCCTGACTCAATTATATTAAAAATGTGAATGGAAAATAATCCAGGTGATTATTTTAACAGAGCTTAAAAATGTTAGATTTAATATTCAGAAATGAACCTAACAATTCCACATATTGAGGATATAGTTTGAGTTTCAACACACACATCCTTAAGAATTCTTAATAAAAAGCAGGAATCAATAAGCTCAATCAGGCCAGCCTTTGGAAGGTAGTCTACCAATACTTTTATTTTTATGTATTTATTTTTTTGAGATGGAGTTTCACTCTGTCACCCAGGCTGGAGTACAGTGGCACAATCACAACTCACTGCAGTCTCGACCTCCCAGGCTCAAGCAGTCCTCCCATCTCAGCCTCCCAAGTAGCTGCGTCTCCATGTGTGCATCGCTTATTTACTTATTTTTGGTGGGCAAGGGGTGAAGATAGGGTTTCACCATGTTGCCCAGGCTGATCTCAAACTGCTTCACTCAAAGCGATCCATTCACCTCAGCCTCCAAAAGTGCTGGGATTACAGGCATGAGCCACCATGCCCAGCCTACAAAATACTTTTTAAAATACATAAAGTACCTTAAGTGTTAGTAATAAAGCAATAAACAGGGTGAAATGTTCCAAAAAGCACAGACAACACAATGAGAATGAATGCTGAAAAGCAGACTAACATAATGCTTACTTGACCTGTTTTTTAAATTGATTTCTCCATATTCTCTTTATTTAAAATGCATATTTACAGATCCTTCTTTAAAAGAGATATATAACCAGGAGGCAACCTCCCAAAGAAAGGAAAATTTCATTCTCTGCCCACAATTACCTTCTGAAGCAGCTTCAACTACTTTTGTTTCAAATCAGTTGGCACCAAATGTGATAGATACACATTTATATTTTAAATTTCACTAATCCATTCCAAAATGTTTTGCAGAATATTTTATTTTACTGTGTTTTCATGATTCAAAACAAAAGGAAGGCATTTTTTGGAAGCTATTAAAATAAACCTCGCTAATTTTCTATGAACTACTCTGAATTACATACTCTTGCCAAAAGTCATTTGGAAACACACTGTATTTTGCAGCTAGTATTAAACTGTGTGGGTTTCTTTAACATTAAAAAGTACACAACACTATTCAAATGTCAAGTTTATTCTAATAAGGTGTTTTCAAAAACATTAATATTTCTATAATGCAAGCTCAAGAAAGGGAGAAGAGTACTCTTTTTGATGTTTCAGCAATAGGGAAAGCAAAGAGCAAACAAAATCTGCTCTCACAGCTATATTAACATAACGCTAAAAACCAGGTGCACTGAAGTTCCTTCCCTACAGTAATTAATTTCAAAGTCTGTAATTTAAGTAGAAGTTACTTTCTGCAGAATTCCCTACTCCTGGTCCTTAACAGTCCAGAGGCATCAGCATCCCTGGGAACTTGTCTGAAATGTAGACTCTTAAGCCTCACCCCAGGTCTCCTGAATCAGAATCTGCATAATTACAGGATCCCCCAGGGACATGTGTTTGAGCAGCATGGCTGTAGAAAAGTATGGCATTAAAAACAAAAGCCTTCCATAAAATATCAAGAGTAAACCAGTTAAAACCAGGCCTCTCAAATGCAGCAGTGATAAAAACCCAACATTACCTTACTGTAATATCCAAATGACAAATTTTACACACTAAAACTACGAATGTATGGGGCCTGAAAGTATCCCCTGACTTCAAATCAGGGCTGTTCCAAAAAAAAATAAGATGTGATTATCATAAAGGAGATCATTCTAATACTTTGAAGTTTCAGGAAAGTTCTAGGTTAAGTCCACAGTTTAGATAAGCAAATTCATGTGCAAGTTACAAATATGATCGCTGAGCTATAATGTTGAGTTATTAATGAGTGAGAAAAATGGAGGAAAGATTCTTATTAGATGACAGATCTGTCTTCCTCACTGTACTGTGATTTTTCAAACAGTCATCTGTAATTCTTGACTGTTTAACATCTTTAAGGTTTTTGTGCCCTTTTCTCAGGAAAGAAAGGAAAAGAAACATAAAGAATTGGAAATGCTAGTGATAAGAAAAACAGAACTCAGCTCAAAGGGTAGCTGAAGACTGGCACGAAAGTTCTCTACCATGAATAACATCCAAACCTTTCTAAAAGAAGATGTTGTATAGTAAAATCTTCCCTGAACCCTCATACCTTGCCAGATGACCTCCAATACACTATTTCCTTTCTCCCTTCTTGCACCAGCCCAAAAAGAAATGTTTAAGCCTGTCACTGTTCCTCTTACCCTTCTTCTGCCTGCCTCCAGTCTAAACTGCATTTTTGCCTCCTCCTTCTCAAAGAAGCATCCATGTCTCTTGCATGTGCCCTTTTGAGTCCCACTAGCATCTTTGTTCAGACGCTCATCACTTCACTACCTATGCCATGCAAGTGTACTTCTATTCAGCACTGCAGACAGCTTGCCTGTCTCCCACCTCTCCAAATTAAATCCATCCTGCAGATCCCTGCCAGCATCGTCATCTTAAAATATCTTCCTAAAATATCATCAGAAATGTCATCTGTTGAAAACTTCACTGGGTCCCCATTTCTTAAAGAATAGGGGGGCCAGGTGCAGGGACTCACACCTGTTATCACTGGGCTTTGGGAAGCCAAGGTGGTAGGACCACTTGAGGCCTGGAGTGTGAGATCAGCCTGAAAAACATAGTGAGAACCTTCATTTCTCAAAAAAAAAAAAAAAAAAGTTTTTTTAATTAGCCACGTGTGGTGGCATGCACCCCAGTCCTGGCTACTTGGGAGGCTGAGGCAGGAGGATTGCTTGTTGCTCCCAGGAGTTCAAGGATGCAGTGTGTTATACTGAGACACTGCACTCCAACCTGGGCAACAGAGTGAGATCATGTCCCAAAAAAGAGAAAGAGAATAAGGGAGCATTTCTAAATGTGCATGTGACATCAGCCTCACAACCTCTCCTACCTGCCTTTCCATGACTCCCAACACCTACCCTCTGAGCCACTCGCAAACTGTAGTTCACTCAAACCTGCATATTCGAGGTTGCTCAAGCTTGTTGTCTGACCTGCAGTTTGTTACCCAAAGAGAGCTCAATCTTCAAGACCAAGGCCTGCTTCCTCCAGGGAACCTCCCTTGAGCATACAAAACCACAGGGCTCTCCATGTCCCAAAACTCCTGGGAGAATTCATGTTCGCTGACATTCACTCAGCTTTCTTCTCTTGTACTATTAGGGAGCCACCATAGGTTCCGTCACGGTAATGACTATGTTTTGAAACGTTTTATAACAGCAAACCCAGGAGGGGATCAACAAATGCATCAGGGAGTGAGTAATGACTGGCTAAGCCTGCAACAAAAGGAATGTCTTCTGAGTTGGTGCTAACACCCCCACCCAAATATTAGGAAATTATTTCTTTTCTGGATGAAAAAGGAAAACGAGATCCCTCAACACGATTTTTTCTACCAAATGTTACACTTGCAAAACAAGTATAACTCTCACTAATTTCTAAAACTTAGGGCTATGCCAATTATTTTATTCCAAAAGCAGAGATGAATGTTACTTCCTAAAACAGCCTCTAAAATATGTAAGTGCTGGGACACCATGTATCTGTAAAGGTCTCACAAAGTACCTGGGATGTAGTAAGTGACCAACAAATATTTGTTGAATAAATGGATGACAGTTTCCTTTTGCTTTGATCCATTTCTCATACAAAGAGACTCCAGTAAGCACAGAACTAAAGTTCCCAAATGAAAATAGAAGAGTTGCAGAAACTCAGTAAAGAATCAGCTCTAAGCAGAATTTACCTCCTCACCCATTTCTTTTTCCCATTCCCCAAAAAGCAAATTTCATTTACTTATGAGGTTCTTTAGAAGATGCAAATTTAAATGAAAAAGCATCACTATACTGTGAATGACCAGCATGCCTTTGGACTCTTGCCATAAGCACACACTTGCCATAAAGCATAACATAATCCATAACACTTGCCATAAAGCACACATATTAAATGCAAACAAAAATGTAGAAAATTCACTACCAAAAACATGTGATCTTAGTTACTTAATGAGGAATAGGTATCTTTGAAAGAGGTGTACACGTAGGAAATGCAGCAAACACTACACACTTTTTAAAAGCATACATCAACACATGCTTGTGTATATGATACACAATTATATATTGTCAACCTAAAAGAAGATAGGGCAAAATTAATGTAAGTCAAGAGTTTATTTGAGCCAAGCTTGAGGATTGCAACCCAGAAGCATAGATTCAAGCTGCCCTGAATAATACTCTAAGAAGCAGCAGTTACAAGTGGATTTTTAGGCCAGGCAAGGTGGCTCACACCTGTAAACCCAGCATTCAGGAGGCCGAGGAGGCAGGCAGATTGCTTGAGCCCAAGAGTTCAAGACCCGCCTGGGCAACATGGTAAAACACAGTCTCCACAAAAAAATACAAAAACTAGCCAAGCATGGTGGTGCATCCCTGTAGTCCAAGCAACTCAGAAGGCTGAGGCAAGAGGATTGCTTGAGCCTGGAGGCAGAGGTTGCACTAAGCCAAGATGATGCCACTGCACTCCAGCCTGGTTGACAGTGAGACACTGTCTCAAAAAAAAAAAAAAAAGTGGATTTTTAAAGGTGAAAGAGGGAGACAGACAGTGGACTGACACACAGTTGTGAAGAATTTTCACTACTTTACAAAAATAACATAGATTACAGGGTGTGGGTTATAGTGTCATTAAAAGGTTAATTTATACCTACTTGTGGCAATAGCAAGCAGTTTCAAGAGACAAATATGTAAGCCATGCATGGTGGCACATGCCTGTAGTCACAGCTACTCAGGGAGTCCAGGCAAGAGGACAGCCTGAGCCCAGGTGTTCAAGGCTGCAGTGAGCTATATGACCTGATCATGCCACAGCACTCCAATCTGGGTGACAAGAGGAAGACCCTGTCTCAAAAAATTAGTAAATAAAAGATGACTACATAGCTAAAGTGGGAAGTAAGGTGTTACTGCTCTCATTTTAATGTATCTCTGGGCCTGATCATCAAAAGAACTTGAAGCCGGTTACAGTGGCTCACGCTTGTAATTCCAGCACTTTGAGAGGATGAGGCAGGTGGATCACTTGAGCTCAGGAGTTTGAGACCAGCCTGGCCAACATAGTGAAAGCCCGTCTCTACTAAAAATACAAAAAATTAGCAAGGCATGGTAGCGGCCGCCTGTAATCCCAGCTACTCAGGAGGTTGAGGCAGGAGAAAATCACTTGAACCGAGATGGCACCACTGCACTTCAGCCTAGGTGACAGAGCGAGACTCTGTCTCAAAAATAAATAAAAAATAAAAGGACTTGTATTCCTCAAATAAAAGTTATTTTCTTGTTATCAATTGTAAACCTGTTTTTAAATGTTGATATCAACTGACAATATCAAACATAAGACAGTACCTTTGAAATCAAAGTAAATAAAAATGATCCAAAGCTTTAAAATGAGGAATATAGGCCAGGCGCAGAGACTCACACCTGTAATCCCAGCACTTTGGGAGGCTGAGGTGGGCGGATCACTTGAGCTCAGGAGTTTGAGACCAGCCTGGCCAAGATGGAGAAACCCCGTCTCTGCTAAAAATAGAAAAAAATTAGCCAGGTGTGGTAGTGGGCGCCTGTAATTCCAGCTACTCAGGAGACTGAGGCAGGAGAATTGCTTGAACCCAAGAGGCAGAGGTTGCAATGAGCCGAGATCACGCCACTGCACTCTAACCTGGGTGACACAGCAAGATCCCATCTCAAAAAAAAAAAAAAAAATTATTTCTACATGGTTCTATAGCTTGTATTCTCAATGGAGCAAGAAAACCTGTAATAAATACCTTTGCAAATACAGAACATTCAGTAGATGGAATCTGAACTTTAAAATATGGCCTTAACATGTTACTCTACCAAAATTACTTCTCATTCATACCCAGGCATCTTGGAAAGCTACATCCATTTACACAGCAAATGAGCAGTTTGTAGAACCACGCGACACACCAAAAACAGCTGACACGTCTCCTTGGATTTAAAACAAAGTCATCCCAGCATCTCATTTTCATCCTACCATAGCCTTATCTAATTCTTTAATGTTCTCTTTACTTTGATGAGGAATTTAATTATAAACAAACAAAAAAAAGAAAATACATCTATAAACGCTTACCCCACAACTAATAACACTTAGGTATTATGTTAGTTATAACATGTTTAATCTTGTTCTCATCAGTGTTCATTTAATGTTTTACCTTTTTTCACTTGGCCTATTGTAACCATGCTTCACTCTGCTATATAGTCTCTAGAGCCATTAAATGGCTGCATGTTGTTTCTTCTAATGAATAACCTCTAATGAATAATGGTGAAGTGGCTGACTGCACCATTTTCCTGTTGTTGAACTTCTGAAGTTATTCTAATGGCTTCAGAAATTAAATAATGTAGGACTGAATATCTTTACCCATAATTTCAATTCCCTAGGGATAACTAGTATTACAGAGGATTGCAAGGGCATGAACATTTTTGTAGATCCTGATAATCATGCCAAATTGCTGTTCTGAGAAGATGCAGTCTTTTACACAAAATCACCAACATCAAAATGCACCAGGCCACTGGGACTTTGCAGTGTCAGGTACATTAACTGCTTTTGGTTTTGCCAATTTAACAGGATATAGGATAATATTTTAAATGTTGAGAAAAGCACTGAATACTAGGTTTATTCAGTGCTTTTCTGCAGCTTTTTACCAGTTAATTCCCTCCTTTGTGAATTGCCCACTTGGGTCCTTTGAGCAAACATCCACTGGGCACTTAACGTTCTTCTCATAAATTTGATGGAGTCAAAGTGCCTCATAAGTGCTTTGCATGTTCAATTAGAAGCTTTCATAATATGAAAGAATAATAGAGACTTAATTCCATCACTGATCAGTTGGATAAATGTTCAGAAGTAAACCAACATATCACTACCCCCAGGACTCCCACCTCTGGGAAATAAAATGTGCTTTACTTTAAGCCAGTGGCTCTCCAAGTTACTGAACACAGTCCACATTTCTCACCCATCACTACTTTCCACTAGAACAAACTCAGTGATAAAAATGAACTATCACCACGTAAACAAGAGGGGAGAAAATACACACCTATTTAGAAACAGTCACAAATGATTCATATTTTAACAGCAAAACATACCTGACTTCAATTTTCATTATTAGGAAATTATAACTCCAAAGCACTGTTGATGCTAAAAACACAGCACTACATCCTGTAGAGTTGGCCGAAGAACTCACAACTGCATGGAGTCACCTTTTAGGCAAGGCTTGGCTTCTAAAATCAAGGCTAAGGTTAAGACAAAATTATCCTTGAAAATTAATTAAACAGCACACACAGTAAGTACATGTGGTTTTCTAAGTGCTGCATTACCTTTCACAAAGCCTAACCCTGGCAATTTTCCTGCAGCGTTGGAAGAGATTGCTGTTTCTACAGTTGAATACCAGAAGAAACGCATCTCTGTATTTAAGGAGACGTTGCATGAAAAATATATATATTGCTAATTATTTTTAAGCAAACATTTAGACTTGAATTAGTATAAGTTAAATGCAAATGATACAATGCAACTGTAAACTGATGATAAGGACAAATAAACTAATTTATAATTTAAAACAAAAACAAAAACGCAATTGAAAACCACAACCAACTCAACACTACACTGATCTTATACCAATAAAACATCCTTCTCACAATCGGCTTGAATTAGAACTACCTGCATGCACATATGTCGTTGCTTTGCAATCCTGCCAAGTACTAAGTGACATCCAGACTTTAGAATACTGAACTGAAATCATCAATGAAATCTAGCAATTTCACTGGTATCTGTATTTGATATACTTTTTCATTTACAGACACCAAATTTCAGTGACTCCTGGAAGTTTCCCTAGTTATGAAGATGTACGGAATAGTAGAACCCAGTGGAGGATTAACATCAACACTCAAGGTTTCTCAATTGTGCTCTGAAAGTCACTGCTTTGAAAACAAGTGTCAAACAGAGGAAACAAAAAACATGAGCAAAAGTGGAGATTTTTTAAAGTCACAAATCCTTTCAATTTGGAGACTTACACAACATAGAAGCAGCATAGAACCCAACATTTCGAGTTCATATGACAGAGCAGCTGCTCAAAATACAGCAGCACTCTAAATTTATGTGCTATTGAACCCAGATTGACCACCAAAAAGAACAAATCAGCCAGGCATGGTGGCTCACACCTGTAATCCCAACTGTTTGGGAGGCTGAAGCAGGAGGAATGCTTGAGGTCAGGAGTTGAGACCAGCCTGGGCAACAAAGCAGGACCTCATCTCCACAAAAAAACTAGCCAGGTATAGTAGTGTGTGCCGGTAGTCCCATCTTTAGAGGCTGAGACAGAAGGATGGCTTTAGCCCAGGAGTTTGAGGCTGCAGTGAGCTGTGATGCACGACTGCACTCCAGCCTGGACATCAGAGCAAGACCCTATCTCAAAACACAAACAAAAAGAAAGGACAAGTCTCCTTACAGGACCAAGCCAGGGCAAGCAGGCCGCCAGTTCAAATTGCCCTTCGTCCAAACAATCTACCACAAGAGATACATGTGTGAGAGAATGAAGGGAATTGGGTGCAAATATAAAGGAAAGCAAGTAGATGAAGTATTGCTATGAGAGTTTGTCACTTACTGTCTAGAGAAACCAAAGAAGTGGAGGGAACTCTCTCAGTTTTTAACCACAAAAATTTGTACAGAATCAAGATGTAAACAGAAATCTGTAGGTATTATTCTAGAATTTAAAAGACATATCATAAGAACTCTTGACCCACATCTCAAGAAGCAATAAGCAAAGCTATCATCCTCACCACCTTCATGCTTTTCAATGAATAACTTTGTACATTTTCCAAAGTGATACATGACCAGGCATGGTGGCTTACACCTGTAATCCCAGAACTTTGAGAGGCCAAGGCAGAAGGATCATTTGAGCTCAAGAGTTCGAGATCAGCCTGAGCAACACAGCAAGACCTCGTCTCTACTAAAAATTTATATATACAATGCTATAGGCTCACGGTTGAAACTTTGGAAAAGCATGAAGCCAATAAAATTCATCCGTAACTCTGATCAAAAAAGAATTGATCAGTTAGGCAGCCAAGAACCCTGGAAGAAAGTGAGAATATAATTTTGGAACTAGTAATAAGAAGACAAGGGAACAATAAATCCAGCAGGACACCATCTCTAAGCTCTAGAGAACTAATTTTGACAAGTCCAAGAAAAATATACCTCAGACACCTACAAGAGGATTACTGTTTATGTGGCACAGGAGACACGAACATATGACAATCTGAGAAAGACAGAATGGCATGATCTGAAACAATAAATCTGACTGGCTGTGGAGCTCAGTTTTTAAAACAGCAGATCTATACACTTTAGGGACCAGCACAAGGCCAAGGAGGAAACAAAAATGTGGTATGAACCACAGGGAACTTTGTCAGAAGACAAATCCAGAATTAGCTGGAGTTCTTGAACCAGCTAGTTTTTTTTTTTTTTTTTTTTTTTTTTTTTTTTAGTAAGCAGAGGAAGAAGAGCAAGGTTTTAAGCTATATTTGGGGCCAGGAAGAGATAAGCTACAGATAGAATATAGCTCCTATTAACTAATCACATGTTTTCTTGGTCTTTCACAACAAAAGAATCTTAAAACTAATGAAGGAACAACATTGTGAGGAGAAAATTAGAAGCCTCCTCCCTCTGAATTCCACCATTGGTGGAAGAAAAAAAAATAAGGAGACTATTTCCAAGTATTTTCAGTAGTCTTTTTTTTTTTTTTTTGAGACAGAGTCTCGCCCTGTTACCCAGGCTGGAGTGCAATGACGCAATCTCGGCTCACTGCAACCTCCACTTCCCAGGTTCGAGAGATTCTCCTGCCTCAGCCTCCTGAGTAGCTGGGATTACAGGCACATGTCACCACATCTGGTTAATTTTTTTTTTTTTTTTTTGGATCTTTGTGGAGACGGAGTTTCACCATGTTGGCCAGGCTGGTCTCAAACTCCTGATCTCGTGATCCACCCGCTTTGGCCTCCCAAAGTTCTGGGATTACAGGCGTGAGCCACCACGCCTGGCCTTCAGTAGTCTTATGTCATTTCCCTGCTTTGGAACCTTCGAACACCCCTGCCTGCTCACAAAGCAGGAACATTTTCCTATGTGACAAAGGACTCTATACTCAGTCCTTCAAGCCCCTTCCCTCCACCTTCCTCTTCCCCTGGTGGACTCAGCCAGATCTGCCTCAGATGTCAATTTCCCTGGCTGGTCTCTAGCTCACCATCAGGCTGAGAGGAGTTAAGACGGCCTTCCCTGCAGCCCCATGTCCTCATATATGTGTCCCCTACTCCATTTCTACCTTTGTGAACATTTTATACAACATCTCTCTCCCTGGACAGGGGGCTCTTAGAGGACATCCTCATAGCGCAGCACCAGGTATACAGTAGATGCTCATTAGACATTTGGATAATTTTTATTTTTTAGAGACAGGGTCTCACTCTGTCACCCAGCCTGGAATACAGTGGTACAATCACTGCAGTCTCAAACTCCCAAGCTCAAGCAATCCTCCCACCTCAGCCTCCTGAGCAGCTGGAACTATAGGCATGCACTACAACAGTCAGCTAATTATTTTTTTTTTCTTTTTTTTTGGTAGAGATGGGGGTTTTGCTTTGTCGCCCAGGCTGGTCTTGAACTCCTGAGCTCAAATGATCCTCCTGCCTCAGCCTCCCAAAGTGTTGGGATTACAGGTGTGAGTCACCTCACCCAGGCAATCATTTGTTAATTAATCAACTGATTTCCTGAGGAATGATGGTGAATCTACGAAAGAAATCAGAAAATTAAGATGAGCACTGCCCTCCCTCCTGCAAAGAGGCCTTTGGGAAAGAGACTGCTGCTGACTTACCACCACATCCATGGCTCTTGAGTTAGAGCTTTATCCTCCAACAGCCTTCAGAGGTACCACTGTCCCTCCGTGTCCGGGAGGGATTAGTTACAGGACCCCTGCGGATACCAAAATCCAAGGATGCTTAAGTCCCTGATAAGAAATGGCACAGCATTTGCATATAACCTCTTATATACTCTAAATCAGCTCTAAATCACTTATAATACTAATACAAAACTCACTAAGCTCCAAGCCAATGTGTGTGGCTTTAGGCAAGACATTTAAGCTTGTGGTATCTCGAGGTGCTCATCTGTAAATGGACAGGGGAGATAGGGAGGAAGGTTGCAAGAGGAGGGTTGCAGTCTGCCGGATTCTAAATCCCTCGGGCCAAGGACAGAAATGAGCAAGGACAGAAACCAGCAAAGGCTGGTTCAAATCCACTTGTCTGGCAAGTAGTCGGCAATTTCACTGTGCTGCCTTAACCATCAGGTTCTCAGCTTTAAGAACTGAGCATCATGAATGAAGGGGAACAGATATGGCCTGTGTTGCTAAATGGCAAACATGAATTAACAAGGGGGAAAATGCAGCAATTATCAGGCCAACAGAGCATTTTTCAATAAGAAATGTTATCCGTTAGAATTGGCTGCCTTGAAAGGCGCCAAGTGCATGACCACAGACAATATCCTTCAGCAGAGACATGGTGGAGGAAAATTTCTATACTATTTAGAAGGTCTACACATTTAGAAGGGACCTCTTAAGTTCCTTTCAACTCTAAAATCTACTTTACGAATTATATGACTAAGAAATATACTACATGTATGCTGAAAAGATGTAAATGACAAATTATGTTTTAAATAACATTAAGAGCTTGCCAAAAAAAAGAGCTTGCTGTTTAAAATACCTGGTATGATTAAATAAATCTCATTTCACCTATCGTTTCCTCAACATGAGGTAGACTAGTATTTTTGTTCACAAAGGACTGACAAACAGCAGCTAATTGAGAAAGTTGTCAGATTCCGACTTAGAAAAATCTAGCATCCTTCAGCATACATAGTATATTTAGTCGTTCAGTATTAATATGTTTAAAGTTACAGTCACCATCCAAATAAACTAAAGCAGGCTGGGCACAGTGACTCATTCCTGTAATCCCAGCACTTTGGGAGGCTGAGGTGGGCAAATCACTTGGGGTCAGGAGTTTTAAGAGCAGCCTGGCCAACATGGCGAAACCCTGTCTCCACTAAAACTACAAAAAAATCAGCCAAGTGGTGCACACCTGTAATGCCAGCTACTCGGGAGGCTGAGGCAGGAGAATTGCTTGAATCCGGGAGGCAAAGACTGCAGTGAGCCAAGATCATGCCACTGCACTCCGGCCTGGCCGAAAGAGCTAGACTCCATCTCAAAAATAAAATAAAATAAAATAAAACAGCTATGCAGATATCACCAGCTTTTAAATTTTCTTCAAGAAACTCTCTGGATTCAGTCCTTCTGTGAAAAAAGATGCATTACCTGACACGCGCAGGCAGGCAGTGGAAGACATTCATTAGCTGGAACATTTCAATAGCATAGCATGCAAAACTGCAAATGCCATCTAGACAAGATCCATGCCTGGAGACATCCAACATGGCACTTTCAAGGAGACATGCCCATTTCAAAGTCCTACACACGGGCGAACTCCTTGGTGATTTTCTCGGGTCTGTCTTCTCTGAGTCCCTTCTAGCTCTAGATCTAAATACTCGAAAGTAAACAATGACAGTAATGCCACCGAGTGGCAACTGAAGTCAACTGTGACTCTCTATCATTCCCCATCCTATTCTACTTCCCTCCATCATTTTCTTTCCCTGGAAGATGCATTACACCTGCCGGTAATCCCCATGGAAACCACTGTGAATTTCATTTTAACTCTGATTCTTTTGTACGAATGGTTTTAAAATTGCTAAGACTTACTGTATTAAAAAAATTAATTTGCTCTTGACACAACTAACCTCACAAACTAATCACCAAACACCTTCCTGGTTTTCCATTTCTACCTCTTGACCTGAAATGCTCTTTACCATGGAGATGTGGAGAGCACTGGCTGTAAGTCCAAGTACTGGTTTATGGTAGATGTCTTGGAGATTTATCTCAATAGCCCTCTCAAAACACGTTTCTAATGATGTTGAATATAAAATAACAATCTACATAATAAGGTGCAGAAGCACTTCCTTTGCACTATTAATAAATTTTTGTTGGCAATATTTTCTAGGGATAAACATCTAATTATTACAAGCCATAATCAGCAAAATGTCTTATAAGCATGACATTGAGGAATTATTTCTTGGAGGTCATCAGGAGTCACCATAGGAGGAAATCGTGCCCTGCTGTTAAAACTCTACCGGAATTCATTAATAAAAACACTGCGGCCGGGTACGGTGGCTCAAGCCTGTAATCCCAGCACTTTGGGAGGCGGAGACGGGCGGACCACGAGGTCAACAGATCGAGACCATCCTGGCTAAAATGGTGAAACCCCGTCTCTACTAAAAAATACAAAAAAAAAACTAGCTGGGCGAGGTGGCGGGCGCCTGTAGTCCCAGCTACTCGGGAGGCTGAGGCAGGAGAATGGTGTGAACCCGGGAGGCGGAGCTTGCAGTGAGCTGAGATTCGGCCACTGCACTCCAGCCTGGGCAACAGAGCGAGACTCCGTCTCAAAAAAAAAAAAAAAAAAAACATTGCTTGGTAGAAAAGTCGTCTTTGGTCTTCTATTTTATCCCCAGGGACAATAGTATGCCCCTTCTTTTCTCTTGCCGCAGTTTTTTACAGAAGCTGTACTTTTTATCATAAAAGGAGGGGAAGCTGCCATTCAAAATTGCTGTTATTTTCCTATTCTGTTTCTCTGGATAAAACAAGACTTCTAAACTAACAAAGGACAATAATCAGCGCAGAGGCAAGATACACTGAAATAAGGAAATGCTGAAAACCAACATTCACCATGCCACACATAAAAAGCAGCTGAAACTCAATGTGAAAGCTAAACCTCAAGATATGACTTCACACAGCTGTAACGGGAAACATAAAAGCAACTTGGGATTTCCTCTATTTGAAGGGATGCATTTCCGTTTACTTTGTACTTTCCTTGAACTTGAGGCAGGACATCACTCTCTCATCCCACGTTTCTCAGCTCAGGCTCGGTGTCCAGAAAAAGCTCTATGCATCTGGGGACCTGGGGCACCCCTCCCCCCTCCAGCCCACCGGAGCACCAACATGTGCAGAGGCTCACACGAGCATAAATCAAGGCATAAATCAAGGGACGTGGCTGACATTAAGCACTGCTGAGAGCCTGCACAGCTGCAGACGCTGCTCACGAGGTAAAAGAGATACTCCTCCGCAGGAGGCAGCTGTGGTATTTCACTTGCCCCTCTGACCAGGACCCATGCAGTCCTCGGAAGAGCTGGGTGCTCCCTAGGGCAACTGGTATTTCCTGTCGGCTCTTTGGTCACTTCTCATTCTTCTTTACTGGTTTCTGGTGGTTTCCACTTTGGACAAATAGAGCAGAATAAAGAGGTCCACCAGATTTCAGCTTTCACAGCTGAGGCTTGGTTTAAAAGGAAAATCAACAAAAGAAAACTTACAAAACCAACAGCCTGACGGTACTCTTAGGAAACGGTTAGTATGGTTCTGTATGAATGGTAGGTGACAGCTGGATCTGATTCTCTAAATATACCAGACCTTTTCCTACAAGACTCTATAGTAAATTATTTGTTCTTAAATTCAGGTGGGGCCTCTGGGAGGAAAAGGTGAGGACAGAAATTAATTAACAACTTCCAACTGTACTGTGCTGAGCACTATACACAGAGTATAAAAGACACAAAATATTGCCCCCGACCTAGAATGCACAGCTCTGTGGGGTGAGACAGACAAATGCCTGAACCAATGAGAGAACACTGCGCTCTATCAGATAATCCAGAACTGAACTGAATGGTCCAAAAAATCACAAACATGCAGACAGTAATGGAAATGTTCTTGAACATTTTAGACAAACAGAACTGTATAATTAATAGATTTTTTTCCCTTCACAGAACATAAACATTCTGAAAGGTAGTACCTAATTCTGGCACCTACTGAGAAATGGTGATACGGCTGCAATGATTTTTTAGATATTTTTAACTCATAAGGAGAACAGAGTAAGGAAGTGCACTTTGACCCAATTTTAACCATCTGTAATTTTTTTCTTCCAATCGCCCTAACTGGCTTCTAGACCCAAGTGCTAATATGACTGCAAAAGGAAAGATGCCAACAAATTATGGAGGCCTGATTAAAGGACAGCATGTAACCTAAACACACTGCAGTCAAGCAGTGTGTATGAAGAGACCTATACCTGTAAGGAAAGACTGAAGTTCTAAGACAGCAGAGGCAGAATCCAGCCTCCTCCACTGGGCGCTGGAGCAAAGTTTTAAAAAGGTTACCCAGGGAATCTTGACAGGGGATGGCAACATGCTCAGAGGCAGCCAGAGGTGCTCAACCAACCTTAGGGCACATCAAAAAATCTCCATGAGAACTCTCCACCCTTCATAATCCCAAAATGTTAAGATCAACTCCACATCCATTCCTTTTAAACAACTTTAATCCTCACAATGACATCAAAACATTTTAAGCACTAACCACTCCACTTTTGGCTGATCGAAAGACTTAACAGTAGGCATTATTTCCTCTACACATAAAACACTGTTACCTCTACCCAGCAACTTACAGGGATTAATTTATTTTTCTCCCATACCCACTCTACACCAACTTTTTTCCAAGAAGTCAGAATATACAAACATCAGGAAAGTTTTTTTTTTTTTTTTTTTTTTTTTTTGAGACTGAGTCTTGTTCTGTCACCCAGGCTGGAGTGCAGTGGCATGATCTTGGCTTACTGCAGCCTCCCCCTCCCAGGTTCCAGCAATTCTCCTGCCCCAGCCTCCCAGGTAGCTGGGATTACAGGCATGTACCACCACACCCAGCTAATTTCTGTATTTTTAGTACAGACGGGTTTCACCATGTTGGCCAGGCTGGTCTTGAAATCCTGACCTCAGATGATCCACCTGCCTCGACCTCCCAAAGTGTTAGGATTACAGGCATGAGCCACTGTGCCTCGCCAAGGTTTTAAATCTTATTTACTTTAAAACATTTCTTATTACTTTAAAACATTTTAAGACGTGTTTGTCAGGGTGTCAAACCCTAGGATTTAGTTGAGTCAAGTTGAATGTATTTTAATCCAAGGGACAATAGGCAAAAAGCATTAATTTGGGAGTATAACACACTGAATGATGCCACTCTCATCTAGAAACTGGGTTTCTAAATATGCTCTCTAAAATACACTTATTTGAATTTCTAAATATTTCTGATTGGCCTCCATTTTTATTTGGAATAGTTTTGCCTCAGGATATATTTTAATTATTTAAGAATATTAGTCCTCTTGCATATTTATAATAAAAACAAGTGATTATACAGTTTTATCACAAAAATATAATCAACCACCTCATAAAAACTTTAGAAAGAAAAACAGGGAGAACAACCCATAATCCCATTACTCCAAAGCAAATACTATTATTGGCTTTAGTACATTGCCAAATCACCTAGCGCATTTTTTTCTTCTATTTGGAAGCAGACTATATATGTAACAGCAACTCATTAAGTGGTTTTCCAAACTTTCACAGTTTTTATAACTATCATTCTATTGTTTAAAATCAGTATTCTAGGCCAGGTACAGTGTCTCATGGCTGTAGTCCCACTACTTTAACAGGCTGAGGCAAGAGAATCATTTGAGCCCAAGAGTTTGAGATCAGCCTGGGCAACATAAAGAGACCACATCTCTACAAAAAACTTTTTAAAAATTAGCCAGGCATGGTGGTGCATGCCTGTAGTCCCAGCTACTTGGGAGGCTGAGGCAGGAGGATTGCTTGAGCTGGGGTGGTGGAGGCTGCAGTGAGCTATGACCACACCACTGTACTTCATCCTGGGTGATAGAGAGACCTTGTCTCAAAAAATAAAATAAAAAATCAGTATTCTAAAAAGTTAATAGTATTCCAAGTCATAAAATATAAATAGCAATACATAAAAAGTAAAGAAATGTGAGACAGGAGAAAAAAAGACCCACGTTTTAGAATCTTTCACATTCCCCAGTGAAGATCTGAATACTAACAAGAGTAGGACAAAGCGGAGATAAACACTCTCCCGGTATTTTCCAACATACTTGGTTTTTTTGTTTGTTTTTTTGTGTGGTTTTTTTTTTTTGTTTGTTTTGAGACAGAGTCTCGCTCTGTTGCCCAGGCTGGAGCTCACTGCAACCTCTGCCTTCCAGATTCAAGCGATTCTCCTGCCTCAGCCTCTCAAGTTAGGATTACAGGCATGTGACACCATGCCAGGCTAATTTTCGTATTTTTAGTAGAGACAGGGTTTTGCCATGTTGACCAGGCTGATCTCGAACTCCTGACCTCAGGCGATCTGCCCACCTCAGCCTCCAAAAGTGCTGGGATTGCAGGCGTGAGCCACTGCGCCCAGCCCCAATATACTTTTTTAAGGATGTTCTTCCCCTTTCTCTCCTCATCTCTTCATTTCTTCTCATCTTATAGAAGGCTGGGAAAGTTAAATATCCCCATACTGTCAAGCGGAAACATCACTGTTCATCAGCGCGAAACCTCCCTGTCGTGATGTACAACAGTCATTTTGGTAGCAGTCATTCCCATTTTCACCTCTCAATGTCCTCTTTGAAAAGTTAGTGCCAGAAATCTCATCACTAGTTAAGTTTCCTCCCTGCCTTAGACCGCTGGAAATGGCTAAAAAGGATACTGGAATGTATTTAAATTAACTTATAGGAACAAATATTAAACTGATTACTTAATATATGTGCTGCAGAAAAATTATATACATGTACTACTAGACAAAGAGTTCTAAGGACTGTTACAGGGAAAATAATTGCTAATGCCTCATGCAGGAATGTCATTAATCTTTCAGTCTATGCAAAGCTATCTGAGATGTTGTTATACTTTTGTTTAAACACACAAATGAGATACAACTTTATCTTTTAAAAAATAAATGGTTTTTCAGCCGGGCGCAGTGGCTCAAGCCTGTAATCCCAGCACTTTGGGAGGCCGAGATGGGCGGATCACGAGGTCAGGAGACAGAGAACATCCTGGCTAACACGGTGAAACCCCGTCTCTACTAAAAAATACAAACAGCTAGCCGGGCGAGGTGGTGGGCGCCTGTAGTCCCAGCTACTCGGGAGACTGAGGCAGGAGAACAGTGTAAACCCGGGAGGCGGAGCTTGCAGTGAGCTAAGATCCCGCCATTGCACTCCAGCCTGGGTGACAGAGCAAGACTCCATCTCAAAATAAATAAATAAATAAATGGTTTTTCAAATCTCAAAAAACCTCAATATCCAAAAACCTGCACATGTATCACACATTTATGCTTTTGAAACCCCAGAAATATAAATCCACAATTTTATATCCTTAATTTTGCATTTTGCAAATTATACTCTTGAAGTACAGAATAACCTTCTTGAAGTAAAAGCATTTTTTGCATTTTTTTTTTAGAAAGAGAAAGAGGCCAGGCACAGTGGCTCACATCTGTAATCCCAGCACTTTGGGAGACTGAGGAGGCAGACTGCTTGAGCCCAAGAGTTAGAGACCAGCCTGGGCAACACGGCGAGACTATGTCTACAAAAAAAATTTGCCAGGCGTGGTAGTGCACGCCTGTAGTACCAGCCATTAAAGAGGCTGAGGTGGGAGGATTTGCCTGAGCCCAAGCGTTCAAAGGTACAGTGAGCCGAGATCAGGTCACTAACGTGCATTTATAAGGCACAAATAGGACAGGCTCATGTGACGGCCTTGTAAGACACGGGTGGACCGTGTGGACAGAGAGGAATTTATCTAGACATTAGGAAACTTCTGAATTTCACTCCACGTAACATTCCAGAGAAGAAAAAAAAAATTAACATTATACATTGCTCTTCAAACTATTTTATACAGAACCCTAGTTCAAAGAAGCACTTTGTATGTCCCCCTGAAAGTGTAGGACCAGTTGATGTAGTTATGTGTCATCTCTTGGGTGATAGAGTAAGACCCTGTCTCAAAAAAAGGAAGAGTGTCTTCCCTGCATTCCTCCCCACCCTGCACATCTTCCTCTTCTTCACTCGTGTGTGTGGTAAAGCCGATAATCAGTGAAGTAATATCAACAGACAGACGCAGACATACAAACGAAATCACATATGAAATACAGAACTCTGACAATTTACTTTTTCCCATACAAAGGCCGAGTCAGTAAAAGCTCACCCAGCTAACTCACCTCTTTAGGCTTCGCCCATGAGGCTCTATGGAAGCTCTACCTTGCAAATATTCTCAGCTGATGAGCCCACTGCCAAAGCCCCACCCCAAGGTCAGAGTTTCCACTACATGTTATTTATTCTCATGATGACTCTTCCTATCAACTATTTTGTGTTCTGGCCAAAGCTTTGACCCATAACTACTGACTAAAAGTGGTCAACAGATGATGAAGGACTAGCCCAAAGAAACAAAGAAATATATCCCACTAGATGTTAAAATACACATTTTACAGCATCTAGGCCCCATAAGAGAAATAACAAGGAGGCTCTTAGGGATGGCAGAAGTCCGCTGACATTTTGAACAGCCTTATAAACAACAGTGCCACCTGGGAGGACCGACCAGCAATTTTATGAATGGCAAATGCAAGTAACCACAGTCCCAGGCATCTTATTACATCTGGGGATTAGAAAGAAGTGGAATGTGTCTGCCAGCGTATGACAGGGACAGATCTCCATGAGATCCACACAATGATCCAATTAATGTTTCTATTTAAGTACTCTGTAAAGAGCCACTTAAAATTTATCCACTCCTAACACTTACTGCTTACTAGGGGCCTTTTAAAAACTGAAAAATGAGTTTTAGGATCCTACATGTATTTCTTTCCCTATATATATGTATAGATTTGGTTTCTGGAAGGCCAAAAATGGCATGCAGAGTTCAAAGCAATCATTATTTTAGGTAGATCAAACAAAAAAACTGATAGACAGTTGCAATGCTCTAAACACGTTATCGAAAATGACTAGTCTAAAAATTAGCACCAGCTCAAAAGTCATGTAACCAGAAAACTGCTAGATCTTTTACATCTTTTGTCAATCCTTAGAGACTTAGCAAAAATCCCTATGAATCTACTACACACCAAGATTAACAAAGATGGGCTGGGCACAGTGGCTCACGCCTGTAATCCCAACACTTTGGGAGGCCGAGGCGGGCGGATTACGAGGTCAGGAGTTGGAGACCAGCTGACCAACATGGTAAAACCCCAACTCTACTAAAAATACAGAAATTCGCTGGGTGTGGTGACATGCACCTGTAATCCCAGCTACTCAGGAGACTGAGGCAGGAGAATCGCTTGAACCCAGGAGGCTGAGGTTTCAGTGAGCCGAGATCGCGTCACTGCACTCCAGCCTGAGCAACAGAGCAAGACTCCATCTCAAAAATAATAATAATAATGATTCCAAAATGGCAGAATCTCGAGGAAAGACAAAGTACTAATCAGATAACCAGATGAAGTTACCAACATCCATAAGAAGGTGAGCAGCCAAGCAAGACTTGTCAAGGAAACTGCTAAGGGCAGATGCTCTTCACAGCTGGTCTCAGTAAGGCTGGAGAGCATTTGAGCAGCAGCACAGACAATGCTGCAGACAGGTACTCAGCATTTTTATATCTCATTAAAGATGGAAGCAATCCCTGAAGACTGAAAAAGCAAATTACACGTGTAAGTCTTGAAGGGGAGAAAAGATAACCGTCATAGTCATAATCCAGTCAGGCTAGCAGAAAAGATATGAAAAATGTCCACACCCAAGGCACAGAGCAAATGGGCAACCAACGTGTTTTTTTGTTTGTTTGTTTTACTTTTGAGACAGGGTGTCACTCTGTTGCCCAGGCTGGTGTACAGTGGTGCAATCAGATCTCTCTGCAGCCTCAAACTCCTGGGCTTAAGCAATTCTCCCACCTCAGCCTCCTGAGTAGCTAGGACTGAAGGCACACAACCACCATGCCCAGTTAAAATTTTTTTTTTTTTTTGTATAGAGACAGGGTCTTGTAATGCTGTCCAGGTGGCTAGCGAATTCCTGGCTTCAAGCAATTCTCCTGCCTTGGCCTCCCAAAGTGTTGGGACTACAGGCATAAGTCACCTCACCCCTGCCCTAGCATGCACTTATGAAGCACAAATGGGACAGGCTCATGCAAGGGCCTTACAAGGCCGTGTGGACAGACAGGAGGTTATCTAGACATCAGGAAAGTTTTGAATTTCACTCCATGTAACAGTCTCAGGAAAGAAAAAAAAAAATAATATTACACATTGCTTTCCAAACTATTTTCAACAGAATCCCAGTTCAAAGAAGCACTTTGTGTCACCCAGAAAGTGTAGGACCAGTTGATGTCATCTCCCAACTCATCACTCTGCTCCACTAACACAGAAGAATCTAAATACCAGATATAAGATCAGCCACCACCGCATCTACCACACAGCCACCGCCTACCTGGGGCCAAGCTCTAGGTCCAGTTCTTTTAATTTTTTTTTTTTTTTTTTTTGAGATGGTGTCTCGCTCTGTCACCCAAGCTGGAGTGCAGGGGCATGATCGTGGCTCACTGCAACCTCCACCTCCTGGGTTCAAGCGATTCTCCTGCCTTGGCCTCCTGAGTAGCTGGGACTACAGGCATGTGCCACCACACCCAGCTAATTTTTGTATTTTCAATAGACACGGGGTTTCACCATGTTGGCCAGGATGGTCTCGATCTCCTGTAGGTCTGGTTCTTTACATACAGATCTCTCATACAATCTTCAAGGAGAAGAGGGTATTACAGCTCCACTAACATATGATCAAAATGAGACTGGAGACTGCAGTCCTGGGCCCAGCTACTCAACAGCGGCTGCAAAACAGTGGCAGCACTGTCACCTACTGACCCAGGAGGTCTCCCTCCTTGGCAGAGGCAGAGAGCACTCTCCCGTGCAGGCCAGGTGTACACTGGCAAACCCCATCTGGAAAGCAAACTGGCCAAGGGCATAAACTGAGGGCCTTGAAATGTTCATAATTTCCTATCCAATAATTATACTTCAGAAAACTTAATTTAAGTCAATAATATACACTAAGATTATTACAGTATTTTTAAATGGTGAAAAGTGAGAAAATTAACTTCCCAACAATAGTTAAATAGGTTAATACTTACATATCCACATAATGAAGTGCAACATGACCTTTAAAAAGTATTATGGGCTGGGCACAGTGGCTCATGCCTATAATCCCAGTACTATTGGAGGCCAAGGCAGGAAAATGGCTGGAGCCCAGGGGGTCAAGGCCGCAGTGAGCCATGAAGAATTATGCCACAGTACTCCAGCCTGGGCGACAGAGACCTTGTCTCAAAAAGAAAAAAATTATCAAAATTTTTGTGAGACATGGGAAGACACTGATAAATTAAGTAAAATCAGTAGGAACAACTGTGTGTGCATTATGATTTCAACTATCAATATTTTTAAAAGCATTTGGTTAGAGGCCATGACTCACACCTATAATGGAAACACTTTGGCTGACCAAGACAGGAGGATCGTCTGAGGCCAGGAGTTCAAGATCAGCCTGGGCAGCATAGTGTGACCCTCTCTCTACAAAAAAAAATACAAAAAATTAGCCAGGCATGGTGGCATGTGTCTGTAGTTCCAGTTACTCAGTAGGCTGAGGCAGGAGGATCACTGGAGCCAAGGAGGTCAAGTCCACCACGAGTTGTGATTGCACCACTGCACTCTAACCTGGGCAACAGAGAGCAAGATCTTGTCTGTTACCCAAAAAAAAAAAAAAAGCATTTGTATTATATATACACAAACAGAAAGACTGCAAAGAAATGAAAGAAATGCTCTTTTGTAGATTATTCTGGGTGACAAGAATATGGGTGTTTACCATCTTCTTTAAAATCATCTGTACTTCCTACATTTCCTACAGTAAGTATGAATTTATTTTATTATAAACAATGAAAGCTTAACATTTTTCAAGAAAACATCTTGTCTCAAAAAGACACTGATAAATTAAGTAAAATAATCTCTTTTCAAGAAAACATATGCTTGCTCAAACCAGTGTCTCCATGGCAAAATCCTGAGCTCTGGGATGCTGAGCCAGAAACTATACAGACAATTCAGTGGCAGGAGCAGACTGTTTGAATCATGGAAAAGCTTTGAGTTGGGATAAAACTTGTTATACTCTGGGTTAATTATTGATGAATCTGGAAATTGCCCCATTTATTAAAGACTTATGTGCTTTCCAAGGTGGAGGCATGGTGAGCAAGCAGTTTCTAGACTGTAATGAGATTACTTATGGTATTCTCAAAGGACAAAATCCAATAAAATAAATTGTAGAGTGTATTTGTTTAAATAAAACACACTCACACATTGTCTTCTACTTCCTCTGCTGGCACTAATTTACCAATCAGTCTGATCCCCAGGGAGGCATGCACAGTAATGATGCTGATGCAGAAACAAGAGGAAGAAATACACTAAAATTATTTCACTGGGAACAGCACTGAGCAGCCACGGCAGACTAACTGAAAGTGACAGAGAATGGAAACTTAGCAACTCTGCTTTCCCTATGATAAGGCTAGCAAGCCCAGACTGAAATCCTCCTATCCTTGGGACGCTTCTGTTAGGGCCAGAACTGCTGAAAAACCAGCATTCATGCAGTGCAGAGGCTGCAAGCAAATGAGAAGCTGAAGTACCAGGAAAGAGGAAAAAAAGAATGAGTATTCCCTTTAAAACAAAGCAAAAAAGAAATAAATAAGTTAGGGCTGAGTTGATAAAAAAATTCAAAAGATGAAAAGTTGTATTGTAAGATTTGCATAAATATTCCAGCAAATGTATCCTAATGTAAGTAGGGTTTTTTCCTTAAGATTTACTAAGTCATACAAAAACAGATTGCATTTCTTTAATCTGTGAAGTTACATAAAAAAAATCATTTAGCACTTGAAAGAAACCAGAAAAATGGCCTGCGACCCAAAAATAAATTCTAAGCCTTTCCTGGAAATTCCAACAGTCAGTCATGGTCATCCCTTCCATCCCAGCCTCCTACACGCATGCACGGTGATGCATATGCATGACACGCGCATGGGCGCACATACAGACACACACATTGATCATCTGAGAGTATCAAAAAATACAAAATAACTCACTTGGAAGAAAAGACATGGGCAGCCCAACTGTATTCTCAACTGCTTATTCCCCTATTCAGTTAGGTAACAGGAAATATGACTGTTTCCAGTAAGAGCATTCAACACCTGGCTAGAAGTAAACTATCACCGTGTAACGTTCTACACTGCCCTGAGTGAGAGGCACTGACGCCTGCAACCGTCACCAACGAGCAGCAGCTCCATAGGAAGCCAGCAGCCAACGCAGGCAACCCTGACAGTCCCAGGCAGAAGCCGCTGGCCTGAGTCTCATCACCTACCTCCCTCTCGATGCTCCGCCACGCTGCTGGCAGCCACAAAACCAAGGCTCCAAAGCTCCCCAGCATCCCACTGTGGGCAGCGTCATCACCAAGCCCTGGACCAGGCTGAGGCCTCCTCCCCAGGAAGCCAGCTAGAAGCCAACACTGAGCCCTGGATAAAGAGGACGAACTCCTGAGCTCCTGAGCTCCTCCAAAGCATGGCTTCAGCCCTCACGTGAAGAGACAAGATGGAGGACATGTGGCAAAGAAGGACAGTGGAAGAGCCGGGTCCCCACAGCGTCAAACCATCAGAGCCAGGCGTGGTGGTGAGCGCCTGGAGTCCCAGTGCCTTGGGAGGCCCAGCCGTGACACTTGCCTGAGGCCAGGGGTTCAAAACCCCATCTCTAGAAAAAAAACATTAAAAAATTAGTCACTGTAGTCCTAGCACTTCGAGTGGCATAAGTAGGACCACTGGAGCCCAGGAGGTCGAGGCGACAGTGAGTTGTGATGGCACCACTGCACCCTAGCTAGGGAGACAGAGCCAGACCCTGCCTCGTTTAAAAAAAAGAAAAAAAAAAATCAGGTAACTGCCGGAGACCCTTCCCAGGGAGCCAAAATTGTGGCTGTCACCTCCTCTGACACAAGGGTCTACAAACTGAATGCTCTGTTACACACGGACTTCCCTCTCTGCTTCCTGCTTTTTCTACCCTACTCCAACCTCTCCTGAGCCTCCCTCGGCCACCTCCCAGGACGCATCACGTGCTCGCCTCGTGACGTGCGCCCACGTGCTTGCCCAGACATGTGCCTCATTCCGCCTCACGATGTGCACCCACATGCTTGCCTTGGACCTGCACACCACTAGCTTGCCTGGGACGTGCACCCACGTGCTCTTTGCGGCGCTCTCTGGCTCTGCCCAGCACTGGTTGAGAGAAGACCTGTGGAGACAGAATAGAGCCTACAGGCTCTTCCCTGTAGAAAGAAAGGTACAAGGTCTGGCTATGTTGCCCAGGCAGGTTTCACACTCCTGGCCTCAAGCGATGTGCCTGCCTCAGCCTCCTAAGGCACTGGGACTGCAGGCACAGGCACCGCGCCCAGCACCAGCTCCCTGTTTTTCCTTACTATAGCAGCACCCTTTCTCCCATTACCAACGCGTCACAAACTCTACTCAGCAGAGTACAGCAAATGCTAAAATACACCTCAATGTTCACTTATGTTTAATTATAGAAGATCAAAAACACTCAGCACCACAAAGCCAGGAGTATTTCTTAATAACAGCATGAGTCGTGGCTGCCCTGTAGTTCTCAAGTACACTGTTTTCCCACAAGGATGCATGTCCCCCAGTTCTGTCTACCTAGGAACAAGTCACCACCCCCTGGAGCTGCACCTGCACCCAGGAACTCTACAGTGACCTGTGCAGAAGCAAATTCAGCAGGAGGAAGCAGAGGACTCCAGGCACTGCTCATGCCTACAGGCTGCTGGGTGAACACCCTCCCCAAAGAAGGAGACTGCAGAAATCCTCCTTGATGGTATCAACTCAGTCTCTCTTAAATATTCATCCACTTTTAATTATTTACAACTAATAAAACATGTAATAACACAGTCAAAATTATCGGGGTAACTTACTTTCAAAAAGCACATGTTTGTACAGTGATTATTTATATACCTTGAACTCAACATAATCTACTTTTGCATCTCCTTGGGTTGTGGGTGGAGAATCTGTGAAGGCACAGTCTGGGCAGTGCCTGGGGCTGCAGCAGGGACTGCAGGCGTGGGCTCCAACAGTGGCACTCAGTGCCCAGGGTGGCGCAGACAGGCTTGAGCCCACCTGGGGAGCTGGGGGGCCATCCCAGAGGCCACAAGGAGCTTTCTGAACAAAAAGCACAGCTCTGGCAGCAGTGCAGATGAAAAAATGGGAGAGCCAAGAGGAGAGGGAAAAGGAGGGACAGAGTATCCCAGGCCAGAGACAACACACGAACACAAGGGAGCTGGAGGGTGGTAGGACTCCAGGGTAGCAGTGAGTCAGTTGTGCCATGATCAGAGAGAGAGAGGGAAGGAAGGGGTCGTGGCAGTGGATAAAGGGAAAAGGGCAGACTGGGGTCAGTTTTCAGGCTGATAAATTTGAATTCTACTTGGAAAACCACACAGAACCCATGGAATTCTCTGTACTAGTCAGGAATATAAAAGCCATCCTTAGAAAGTTTACTCTGGGGAGGCCGGGCACAGTGCCTCACGCCTGTAATCCCAGCACTTTGGGAGACCAAGGCAATCAGATCACCTGAGGTCAGGAGTTTGAGACCAGCTTGACCAACAAGGAGAAACCCCGTCTCTACTAAAAATGCAAAATTAGCTGGGCGTGGTGGCACACGCCTGTAATCCCAGCTACTTGGGAGGCTGAGGCAGGAGAATCACTTGAACCTGGGAGGCAGAGGTTGCAGTGAGCCAAGATTACGCCACTGCATTCCAGCCTGGGCAACAAGAGCAAAACTCCGTCTCAAAAAAAAAAAGAAAAAAATTTACTCTGGGGAAACATGAAGGGTGGATCATTTGGATCATTTCACATAAGACCGCAATATTCATGAACCAGGAGATAATCCATGACAAATGGTGGCTGAAAAACTGTTTATTCCCAAAGCCTGATACCATCAATTAGATGTAAAGTACCTCATTTTAAGCTAGACGGAATGAATTTAGGTAATACCACATTTACAGTGGACTTGCATCTTATTCAAAGGATAAGCTCTAAAGAGCAGAGGTAAGCAAACTCAACATATGGTTGAATTATACTTGAAAACTCCATTTAATCTCCCATAAGTACAAAGAGATGCTCCCACAACCAGCGGGGGGGGGGGCTGATTCACAGAAGTTCTATCAGTAAACAGATCACTACAAGAACTGCCCTCTGAATGCTGTTCGTTAGTAGAATGATGAAATTACTGCATTCCCACCTCTGTGTATGAACTTGGGGGTACTATGGCTTATGGACTTCACAGTATATTCCCATAAAGAAATGAGTGGAACCACCACTTTGAACCTCTTAGAAGATGCCACATAAACCTAAGATGTTATTATCATTATCTCTCTCTACCACATAGCCTAGGAAAGCTGTTAGATCTTTGGGCTCAAGAACTGTGAACACAAACTACTTCTTAAGTATGTCAGCTTCAAAAGTTCAGGACATACATTTTATTGCCCTTGCCCAGATCAAGAAAAAGATGACTTTGAAACATGACACATAACTAACAAAAAAATGTTTGATGTTATATGTGATACACACGCATGTGCACACACACATATCTATGGCAGAATAAAGATGACCACAAGGCCTTGGACACTCCTCACACTGACAAGTGGAGTCTGCGTGCCCTGCCCTGAATCTAGGCAGGCTTATTGACTAATCTGGCAAATAGAATACAGGGACAATAAAGTTGTGCTGTCGTCTAGGTCTAAAACTTGAAAGAGTGACAGCTGCTTGTTCCTGACTCTTGGGACACTGTCTAGGAGCCCTGAGCCACAGTACAAGAAGCCCAACCATCCAGAGGCCTCTATGCTGGAGACACCACATGCAGGTGCTCCAGTCAACAAGTCCCAGCTGAGGGTTGCATACCCTGGAGGACACTGGCTGTGGGACTGACTATGGCTTTGGCAAGATTAGAATCATGGCAGGTCCAGAAGGTGATGCCCAATACCAGTTCACTGGTAGTAAAAAGTATTTCAGGCTGAGCATGGTAGTTCATGCCTATAATCCTAGCACTTTGAGAGGCCAAGGGAGGAGCCTCACTGAAGCCCAGGAATTCGTGACCAGCGTGGGCAACATAGTATGACCCTGTCTCTACATAAATTTAAAAATTAGCCAGCCACGGTGGCACGCATCTGTAGTCCCTGCTACGCGGGAGGCTGAGAGGTGGGAGAAATCACTTGAGCCCAGCATTTTGAGGCTGTAGTGAGCTGACTGCACAACTGTACTCCAGACCCTGTCTCAAAAAATAAGTAAGTCAACTATCATACTCACACAGGTTGGATGAATTGACATATAGAAACATTGCTTTCATGATCTTACACTTCAAGTTAAGGTCTTTAAAAACTCCAGCTGTGAAAGCAGTATATATGGGTTCTAAACTGTGCCTCATCTGTTAAATTCCCATGCTAATCCAAGTTCCACGGAAAAGCTAATGTCAACCCATCACGTGGTAATTCAATTTGTACAATAAACTATGAACCTGAAAACAAAACAAAACAAAAAAAAAGTCCCAGCTGAGCCCAACATTCTAGTTAGTTACCCCCACCAAACACCAGACATATGAATGGAGCCATCTAGGACTTTCCAAGCCAGGTCATCATCTGCCGAGTAAACACATGCAAGTAACCCCAAGTGGCGCAGAAGAATAACCCAGCTGAGCCCTGCCCAAATTCATGGCCCACAAAATCATGAGATATAATTAAATCGTTGTTTATTTAAGCCATTAAGTTTTGGGTTGGTTATGCAGCAACACCTAAATATAAATTAGTGTTCAAAAAACAGTTTTACTATCAACTTGGGGTTAAGTGCTATTTGAAACTGAATATTATTTTTAAAATTCTTATGTGGACATTACTATCAGACACATTATTTAGAGTAATTTCTATCAGGTCTATAAAATTCAGTACTAGTCAGTTCCCATAGTTGCAGTAGATTTGAAGAAAATATTTTAAAATAGTATTTCAAAGAGCTGCCCTGAAAGTACTCTTGAAGAAATGATTTCCTGGCCAGATGCAGTGGTGCACGCTTTTAATCCCAGCACTTAGGGAGGCTGAGGCAAGTGGATCATCTGAGATTAGGAGTTCAAGGCCAGCCTAGCCAAAATGGCAAAACCCCGTTTCTACTAAAAATACAAAAATTAGCCAGGTGTGGTGATGCATGCCTGTAATCCCAGCTACTCGGGAGGCTGAGACAGGAGAATCCCTTGAACCCAGGAGACAGAGGTTGCCATGAGCTGAGATTGTGCCACTGCACTCCAGCCTGGCTGGCAGGGTGGGATTCCATCTCAAAAAAATAAAATAAATAAAATAAAATAATTCCATGGACATACAAATTGTCAGACCCATGGTTAGGTTCATGAGGGAGCACAGCCAAGAGCTTTTATTTGCCAACAACAGCCAGGCCACCAGCAATCTGGTGTCATCAGGGGACTTGTTCAGTGGGACTGTTCAAGGAGCTAAGTGGTTGACAAGGTCTTCCTCTGTCACCCAGGCTGGAGTGCAGGGGCACAACCATAAATGACTGCATCCCTGAACTCTTGGGCTCAAGCAGTTCTCCCACCTCAGCCTCCCAAGTAGCTGAGACTACAGGTGCATGCCATCCCGCCTGGCTAATTTATGTTTATTCTTTGTAAAAACAGGGTCTCATTATGTTGCCCAGGCTGGTCTCAACTCCTGGCCTCAAGCAATCCTCCCAACTCCAGTCTCCCAGTGTGCTGGGATTACAGGTGTGAGCCACCGCACCTGTGTGGCCAAAGTAAAGTATAAACATGTAGAAAAGGAATCCCCTACCTACTCTGTGAAAGGGTGCCAACAGTCTTCTTTAATACTGCTGTTCCACCCAACAAAAATGGATGCATAACAAACAAGCTTGAAAAACAACTCTTGCAAGAGAAATATTCTGTCCGCTACTCAGAAGCCCTCATCTCTGCTTTACCCAAAACCAAATACCGGAGTTGCCCTGTTTCTTTATATACAAACACCCAGAGGACATAACCTGGCTCATAGGATAACTCATATATTTTACTCAAGCTGGCCTTTCCTTCTCCATCTCATTACAACTCCCCTGTGCTGTCTCTCACTGCCCTTCCTTAACCCATTTCTGTTTAGTAGAAGTGGCTATTGGACCAGACATCATTTAGAGTCAACAACTAAAACCTAAGGATGACATTGCACATGTGTTGTCTGCTGTTTCTACAAATAAAACTCAACAAAATTAACAGGGAGGAGAATTCAATGACTTCAAAAGTCAAAAATGAAAACATATGCAGCCTGGGCAACAGCTCAAGACTCGGTCTCAAAAAAGAAAACACACAAAGACACAAAGAAAATATACAGACTGGGTATATCAGCTCACCCCTGTAACCCTAGCGCTATGGGAGGCTGAGGCAAGAGGATTACTTGAGACCAAAAGTTCAAGAACAGACTGGGCAACATAGCAAGAGCCCATCTCTACAAAAAGAAAAAAAAATGCTTAATGAGCTGGGCATGGTAGCATGTACCTGTAGTCCTAGCTATTCAGGAGGCTGAGGCAGGAGAATCACTTAAGCCCAGCAGTTTGAGGCTGCAGTGAGCTACTGATGGCACCACTGTACTCCAAACTGGAGAACACAGCAAGCACAAAACCCTGTCCCATGAAGGAGGAGGAGTAGGAGAAGGAGAAGGGAGAAGAAGAAATGAGAAGAAAGGAGGAGGAGGAGAAGAAAGAAAAAAAAAAAACACGCAAGGCACGGTGGCTCACAACTGTAATTCCAGCACTTTGGGAGGCTGAGGCAGGTGGATCACCTGAGGTCAGGAGTTCAAGACCACCCTGACCAGCACGGTGAAACCCCGTCTCTACTAAAAAAAAAAAAAAAAAATTAGCCAGACGTGGTGGTGGGTGCCTGTAATCCCAGCTACTCGGGAAATTGAGGCAGGAGAATCACTAGAACCCAGGAGGCAGAGGTTGCAGTGAGCCAAGATGGCACCAATGCACTCCAGACTGGGGAACAGAGTGAGACTCCATCTACAAACACACACACACACACACAGGCTGATCCACTGTCACACCAGTGACCAACTCTTGGGCATGCTGGCTGATCCTCTCAACTTGTGTTTTGGAAATTTCCATGCACAGTCCAAAGGTGAGCAGGGCTGCAAATCACATAAGGCAACAACTCCAAAGGGTCTGGAGGTTGGCCTGGGCCAGGAGTCCTCCACCCTCGCTGCACAGACAACCACCTGAAGAGCTTTACAGAAACACCAATCTCCAACCCTGACCCAGAGACCTCACCCTCTTGGTTTATATGGAGTTTAGGTATCAGCGTTCTAACAGCTTTGCTGCCCAGGTTAAGAGCAGCTGCTCTAGCACCAACTGGGGATATCACTCAGGCTGAAGTGCAGTGGCGTGATCTCGGCTCACTGCAACCTCCACCTCCCGGGATCAAGCGATTCTCCTGCCTCAGCCTCCCAAGTAGCTGGGACTACAGGCTCCCGCCACCACACCTCGCTAATTTTTGTATTTTTAGTAGAGATGGGGTTTCATCATGCTGGCCAGGCTGGTCTCGAACTCCTGACCTCAGGTCATCCACCCGCCTCGGCCTCCCAAAGTGCTGGAATTACAAAGCAGGAGCCACCATGCCCGGCCTCAATACAGATTCCTATACAGAGGTGTGTAGAATGGGCCCCGAGATTGTACATTTCCAGCAAGTTCCCAAGAGATGCCAATGCCACTGGCCCATAGACCATAAGCCTTTTCTACCCTCACCAGCCTGAAGGTGATCCCAAAGGTGTACTTCTTCCCTGAACCCATTAGCCATTCAAGCATACCCAAGTCAGGAAAAAATTCTGTTCTTCTCCCGCAGGATCACTCTTTCTTATGGAATTGCAGCATCCTAAAATGCACATCAGTTTGTCATGGTACAGCAATTCACTGTGCAGGCTCTGAAGTTAGAGTCTGCCAAAGGCGGCCAACCCGGCTGGGTATAGTAGCTGACACTTGCGATTCCAGCGCTTTGGGCAGCCAAAGTGGAAGGGTCACTTGAGCCCAGGAGTTCAAGATCAGCTTGTGTAGAAAGGTAAAACCTCATCTCTACAGAAAAAAGAAATAAGTTAGTCAAGTGTGGTGGCGCATGCCTGTAGTCACAGCTACTTGTGAAGCTGAGGTAGGAAGATCACTTGAGCCCAGAAGTTCAAGACCAGCCTGGGCAATTCAGTGAGACTCCATCTCTACAAACAAAAATAAATTAACTAGGCATAGGTGGTACACACCTGTAGTCCCAGCTACTCGGGAGGCTGAGGCAGGAAGACTGCTCGAGCCCAGAAGGTTGAGGCTGCAGTGAGCCATGATCATGCCACTGCACTCCAGTCTGGGTGACAGAGCAAGACCCTCAGTTGTGCAACCTCCCCCCCCCAAAAAAAAAAGTTTCTTATCCTCTCTAGCCCAAGCTTACTCATCTGTAAACTCTGGATTACACCAATATCACAACTCCATGAGATTAACATACACACATAAAGCACTGAGCCCAGCACGCAGGGCCTGATACAACATGTACTGTCAGTGCTTACCGTTACTCTTGATAATAATGGTAATACTGGCCAGGCACGGTGGCTCACGCCTGAAAATCCCAGCCCTTTGGAAGGCCAAGGCAGGCGAATCACCTGAGGTCAGGAGTTCAAGACCAGTCTGGCCTACATGGTGAAACCCCATCTCTACTAAAAATACAAAAAATTAGCCAGGTGTGGTGGTGGGCACCTATAATCCCACCTACTCAGGAGGCTGAGGCAGGAGAATTGCTTGAACCTGGAAGACGGAGGTTACAGTGAGCCGAGATTGTGCCACTGCACTCCGGCCTGGGTGACAGAGCGAGACTCCATTTCAAAAAAATAAAAAATAATAATGGTAATACTACCATTTTCTGACACCACTGTCTCCTGGATCTCCTCCTTGCTGTCTGAACTCCTTCACAGTAAGTTAGGACTGAAAAAAAGTGACAGGTTTCACTGTTGTTAAAATGGTACCTTCCCAACAACTTCCCCAACAAATAGGCAGATAAATAATGCCCCTGATAAAAGCACCTCTTATGCAAGAGCTTTCGATCTTGAGTCCTGACCTAGAAAGCTTTCTAACACCAAAAGCAGAGACTGAGCTGAAAATACCATCCCCCGGAATCTATAAAGAAAGCAGCTTCACTTCTCATGGGTAAAGAAACAATGCAGGGCCAAAACTCTTCTGCCTCGGACTAAAATTCCCCCCTATTAAAACACACTAAAATCTGTTGAAAATTCTCCCAATTATTTGTCTGTAATTTTGTTATAAAACACTTGAGTATTCTGGAAAGTTTTTGAAAGCACCATTCATCACTTTCATCAGCAAAGCACAAAAACAAAGGGAAAGTGTGAAGGCAAGAGACAGATGCACATAAATACATTCCAATCTCCAATGCTGCTGGGTCTTTTTCACGTCCTGTAGGAAAGTAAAACTTGGAATTTCAAACGCACTCACATGAAAAAATGTTTACAAATAAATACAGGAAGGGATCAGAGTCAAAATAAGGGTGCTGTGCCACTAGATAAGCTTCATTACTTCAATCACTGCTTAGCGACTTCCCTAAATACATATAGGGAAAGGGAAGAAGCATTACTTTAATTAATGAGATGTTTAAGGTCTTCAAAGAGGAAAACAACTTTCAATACTGTGGTATGAAAAAGATGGATGAGAGGAGGTAGTCCTCTTGAATACAAAGCCAGGGTGTTGATAACTGCAAGTCTGACTTCATCGTACTGCCTGCCAAGCCCAGAATGTGAATGAGCCTTCAAGACACCACTCCCTATTTAGTATGATAAATAGGTCAACTCCTGGGTGAAGTCTTCAGGTGATTGGCACTGGGTACCTTCAGCTGAACTAAAGTATTAAAAGTTGCATCAATCTGTCAACCGTTACAACTACCTACCTAAGCAAAAGATGTTCTGTGTTCCTTTATGGCTGATTTAGCTGCCCGAAATCACCATCTTAAGATGCCCAAAATCACATCTTAAGAAGTGTTATGGGCACATGAATTATAGAGGCCTATATAATAAGGATTAGAGAAGTCACAAAAATGTCAACTTTCCTACTTATTTTATAACACAGATTATCTCTTTGAGCACCAGGGTATTCTCAGAACTACTACTAGTTAATAAACACTAAAGGCCTTTAAAACATCTCTGTATTTTATTAATACAAACAGTATTTACATTTTATACTTTTATCCTTTCCAAATTTTAAAAGTATTTTTAATGAAAATGTGTAAGTGATGGCTTTTAACATAAATACAGCAAATAAACTTTATGTAATTTCCTTTGAAGTAGCAGTGTTGCAGCTGCAATTATTTTAGGAAGTAACAAGTAGAAAGTCCTACATCGCTAAGACAGCTAGACAAACACAATTCTCTTTGGCCTGTAAAAGAATCAGCTTAAACTGCTGGGTGATCTTTAGATCTTCATTGTTAGCTAAATGATGCATACATACTAACACTGGAATTTCTAAAGCACTTTTAGAAAAATAAAAAAGGTAGCCCTTTAACAGATAACCTGGAAAAACAACACTTGATATCATAAATAAGAATCAAGCTGATTTTGTGAAATAGCCATTAAAATTTTGCCTAGTCTATGTTTGAAACTAGAAGAGAAAGAAAAAGATCTAATACTGACAGAATCTATTACATGACAGGGGCATTGTCTACAGTGAATCACTTAATCTCCATGACACCCTACAAAGATGACAATCCCAAATTACAGATAGGAAAACAGACTTACAGAGCTTGTATTATGTGTCAAAGTTTTGGTCTGGGGGGCCCAAACCAAAACCTGGAAAACCTCTTCCATTATGGACATATTTGGAGCATCCAAATCAATGTCACTGGGATTTTATTTCTTAAATTGCAGAAGGAAGTTTCCTTGGTGACTTTTTTTTTAAGGGAGATAGTTTTGCCACATGATTTCCCACATGTAGTGAAGTTCTAAAGAGGATGAGATAAAACAATTTAGAAAAACTTATTCTAGTGAGCCTTAATCACTGGCAAACACTCCTGGTAAAAACAAAGGGACAGTACAGCTAACATGTAGTCTACCTGGCCTCCCTACAATACCTTTTCACGTTCTCTCTTTGAACCCAGACAACAACCCCGTAAGGCAGGTGGTATTAAAAGGCAGGACTCCTGACCAAGCACGGTGACTCAGGCCTGCAATCCCAGTACGTTGGGAAGCGGAGGCGGGTGGATCACTTGAGGTCAGGAGTTTGAGACCAGTCTGGCCAACAAGGTGAAACCCCATCTCTACTAAAAATGCAAAAAAAAAAAAAAGAAATGAAAAGAAAAGAAATTAGCTGGGCGTGGTGGTGCATGCCTGTAATCCCAGCTATTTGGGAGGCTGAAGTGAGAGAATCGGTTGAACCCAGGAGGTGGAGGTTGCAGTGAGCCGAGATCACCCCACTGCTCTCCAGCCTGGGCAACAGAGTGAGACTCTGTCTCAAAAAAAAAAAAAAAAATAGAAGGCAGGAATCCCGTGCTGACAAAGGTACCGCTCTTAACTCTCCATAAATGTCTAGGAGAGATTCCTTTCCAGAATCCTGATCCATGGGGTGTCGCTCTGATGTTTTTGCCTCCTAGAAGCAAAATACCCACCACCGACCTTTCCACTTTCAGCTAATGGTGTTTTTGCGAACACCTGTGTGAGTCATAAAATGTAGACGATAAATCTGACCCCACCATGGAAAGTTCAGGAGTTGGCCAGGCACAGTGGCTCACACCTGTCATCTCAGCACTTTGGGACGCCGAGGCGGGCAGATCACGATAGGCCAGGAGTTCAAGACTCCATGAAGACCAGCCTGGCGAACGTAGTGAAACCCCATCTCTACTAAAAATACAAAAATTTAGCCAGGCGGGGTGGCAGGAACCTGTAAGCCCAGCTACTTGGGAGGCTGATGTTGTAGACTTGCTTGAACCCAGGAGGCAGAGCTTGCAGTCAGCCAAGATCACACCACTGTACTCCAGCCTGGGTGACAGAGTGAGACTCCATCTCAGAAAAATAAAAAATAATAAAAAACAACAATAATAAAGTTCAGGAGTTTATTAGTATTGCAAGTTTCCTTGGAAAAATATTCCTGATAGGATGTGTCTTCATAATTTAAAATATACTTATTTCATATTCCTCAACAGTACAACTGGTAAAATGCCACCACCTTCTAGATGCAGTAAAAAAATAGTTATCAATCCAAATGATGCACTTAGAGATCTACTTGATCTGTTTTTGTTTTTTTGAGATGGAGTCTTGCTCAGTCGCCGAGGCTGGAGTGCAGTGGCACAATCTCAGCTCACTGCAACCTCTGCCTCCCGGGTTCAAGTGATTCTCACTACTCAGACTCCCAAGTTGATGGCATTACAGGCGCCTGCCATCACACTCAGCTAAATGTTTTTGTATTTTTAGTAGAGACGGGGTTTCGTCATGTTGGACAGGTTGGTCTTGAAGTCCTGGTCTCAAGTGATCTGCCTGCCTTGGCCTCCCAAAGTGCTGGGAGTACAGGCACCAGCCACTGCACCCGGCCAAGATCAACCTGATTTGTCTAGAAGATTTTTTTTCCAGATCTCTAACAAAATGGTAAAGGTACCAAATCTTATGTTCAACATTAATGAATTTAGTGATTAGTTATAGGCTGTGTGTACTCCTCCTTCTGCAGGTACTGCTGTCTGTAATAAAAGAAATTCAAGTTTAGGTATAACCCTGCTGGGCAGGAATCTGGCTAACCATTATTCACATACGGCTTTGCACACTGGGTTTCAGCATTACAAATGACACATTTTAAATGCGTGTGTGGTATAAGAAAATACATTCCCTGGAAAAGTTGTTTTCTTTTTTCCTTTGTCCCTCAGACTTCTAAAGAGTTTATTTTTTAATTTTGGACTTAACATTGGACTTAGAGAAGAAAATTAAAACACAGACATAAAAACTTTTTTCCAATTTGTATTGTCTATGTAAAAGAAATTGAACAAAAAAACCTAGTCTCATATATACCACCTACACAAAAACAACACTCCTTTCTTTGTGTGTTTTTAATATTAACACGCATATTTTGATTGGTTAGCAATTTTAGGTTTTTGAGACATGTATCAAGTTGTTTTCTTACATGTTGAAAAAGGAAACACTGATTTTTAGTGTAGTCTATCTCAAAGAGGCTTTTTCAAACATATAAACACTATAATATAGATCAGTTTTCTAATCAAAAGGGATGCAGTATAATCAACAAAAAGGGAAAGGCCAGGCGTGGTAGCTCACACCTGTGATCCCAGCACTTTTTGAGGCCGAGGAAGGCGGATCATGAGGTCAGGAGTTTCAGACCAGCCTGGCCAACATGGTGAAACCCCATCTCTACTAAAAATACAAAAAATTAGCCAGGTGTGTTGGCAGGTGCCTGTAATCCCAGCTACTCAGGAGGCTGAGACATGAGAATCGCTTGAATCCAGGAGGCAAAGGTTGCACTGAGCCGAGACTGTGCCACTGCACTCCAACCTGGGCAACAGAGTAAGACTCCATCTCAAAAAAAAGAAGGGAAAAGCCAAACACTAGAAAAATATACATCTGAGCTCCAAAAACTTAAATCTTACAGTGTCTGAATAGTTAAAAACACCAAGATTGGGAAAATGTTGACTTGACTGTCATCTCTAAAATGACTTAAATTTATACCACCATAAAACATCAACCCCAGAAATACACACGTATGTGCATATATATGTATATTGTACAGTTTGTATCATGAACTATCATACCTCTATAATTCACAAGGGGAATTGTCTTAGTCACTTCTGAGCATGATGTGATTTACATTAAAAGATACTTATCTTGAGACAATAAGAAATTCTGAAAGACACCCTAGACAAAAATTTTTTTTTTCTGTTAGAGACAAGAGTCTCGCTGTGCCACCCAAGCTGGAGTGCAGTGACACCATCATAGTTCACTGCAATCTCAAACTCCTGAGCTCAAGCAATCCTCCCACATCAGCCTCCTGAGCAGCTGGGACTAAAGATGCACACAACTATACCTGACTAATTTTTTTTTTTTTTT
>NW_012117488.1:14920035-14928271 GCF_000951035.1 Colobus angolensis palliatus | reverse complement strand
GTGTTAGCCAGGATGGTCTCGATCTCCTGACCTTGTGATCCGCCCGTCTCGGCCTCCCAAAGTGCTGGGATTACAGGCTTGAGCCACCGCGCCCGGCTACCCTAACTCTCAAAAGCATCCATTTGACCTGGAGCAAGCCCCGTCATTTCAAAGTTGGGGGCGTCGGGGGAGAGGCAAAATATTCTCACAGCATGGGTGGGAGGAGTAAGAGGTCCTGGACCCTGTATAACCCTCTGAAAAGCCACTGCACATCACTTATGGTGCTATGAGCACCAACACCAACCATGCAGAGCAGGAGTGCCTGCACAGCTCAGGGAAATGGCAGTGGGAGTCCAGCCCCGCACCTCTGAATATGAGAACATGGGGAAACAGAGGCTCACAGAGCTTGTAAGATTTGCCAAAGTTCAAAACTTCTGAGAGCCAAAGCCAAATGCTGGAAAGGCTGATCCATTACGTGCATACTTGGGGCATTCTCAACCTCCACTGCACAAAGGTGCTGGCGAGCTGGGCAGAAAGGAGTCTCTGGCTGAAGAACAACTGGTGAAGCCCTTAGAGGAGTAAGGGTTAGCACAGAGAGACCAGGGGACCTGGAGGCTCAGCAGCCAGGAGCTTACCAGATAGGACACACTGGACAGGTCTGAGAAAGCAGGGATTCCACACTGTATGAAAAACTCCTAAAACAGCCAGTTTTCATTTGAAGTGTTTTGAGCATCTCTGATACACATATATACTTCATTTTATGAAATGCTCAGAACTATAAAATACCTAAAAATGGAGCATTGTTCATAGTGGCTTATAGAGCCTATTTTTCTAACATCTTTATTGACATATAATCACATAACCAAAAAATCCATCCATTGAAAGTATACACTTGAATAGAATTGTGCAATCATCACCATGATCTTAGAATATTTTCATCATCCCAAAAAGAAACCTCATGCCCATTCACAGTCTTCATTACCCCAAACTCCCAGTCCTAGTGAAACACCACTCTGCTGTCTCTACAGAGCTACCCACTCTGGTCATTTTATAGGAACAGAATTATACAATATGTGGGCTTGCTGCTATGAACACTGATGTACAGTTTTTGTATAGACACACATTTTCATTTCTCTTGTGTGTTTGTGTGTGTATATATATTAAGAGTATATATAAAATATATACAGAATACAGAGAGTACATACAAAATACACTCTGTTTAAGTGAAAAAATAAATAATTGATATTTAAAGTCACTTGGATGTGGAGCTTGAAATCTTATTTGCAGGGACCAATATGAGTTGATGGAGAAGAAAAGGAATACACAAAAGTAATATTTAAATGGCAAAAACCATGGAAAGATAGCAGGCCAGATGCAAGAAGGCACAGACCTATACAGGAAGTTATTTTAACTTTATTTACTAAAATTTTTACTTGTTTACTAAATAAGTTAAAACAAAGTTATTTTTACTTATTTGCTAAAATTTAGGCCAGGCATGGTGGCTCATGCCTGTAATCCCGGCACTCTAGGGGACCGAGGCAGGTGGATAGCTTGAGGTTAGGTGTTTGAGATCAGCCTAACCAACATGGCAAGATGCCATCTCTACAAAAACTACAAAAATTAGCCAGGCATGGTGGCACACAACTGTAGTCCCAGCTACTTGGGGGGCTGAGGCAGGAGGATCGTTTGAGCCTGGGAGGTAGAGGCTGCAGTGAGCAGAGATCACGCCACTTCACTCCAGCCTTGGTGACAAAGTAAGACCCAGAAGGAGAGGAGAGGCGAGGGGAGGGGAGGGGAGGAAAGGAAGAAGGAAGGAAGGAAGGAAGGAAGGAAGGAAGGAAGGAAGGAAGTTAGTTTTAAATAATGACTAAAAGACAAAATCAGTCACCTTCCTACTTTATCCACTGAACTCAGCACTTATTTTGATAAAGATTTGCTTTTGTACAGAAAAGGTACCCAAAACAGGTAAAACTGTATGCATTTACTGATGTCCAGCTCTACTGCCATTGACCTTGGTCCCAGCCAGGAATGCTGAGCGAGTGGCCAAGCAGGATGAAAGCATGCTGTGTGGGCTTAGCATGCCATCTCCCCTTGATGGAAAATTACCTATAGAAAGCACCTTCTGGCCCAATGTTACATGTTTATTTCTATCCTTGAAAAAAGTACAGAGGGTTCTAATCATCTATGGAGAGCTCAACATCACCAACTTGCACCCAACTCTGTGGGGAGGTAGAACCTCCCAGGACAGATGGAGGATCGGTCTGTGGGTTTGCATCCAAGTGGGACTTTAAATACTCCCTCCACAACCAATTCATCCATGTCTACCATAAGCCAAGAAGCGCTTCACATCCACCAGATTCTCTCTGAGAATCTCAGATCCTTAACATTCCTACTTAGTCCTGGCACTCAGCCAAGCATCTCAACTGACGGAATCAGAGGCGCCAGACCAAACATAGGTGTGTTCCAGGGCCAGATTCTCACACAGCCCTGGCCACCTGCCTTGAACCTCGCCCAACGCGAACCCCAGGAGGGTCCTCTGCTTGATCTGAAAAACAAACTGAACTCCCTCAAGACAGCTGATACAAAAGAATAACTTCTAGGTACTCCAAACCTCACTAAACCTTAGTTTCCATTACAAGCTGTTTGTGCAGTATGTCAAACACACCAAACCTTAAAGTCCTTTAAATTCCCAAGTGCTGATGATAGTCCTCTCAGCGGAAGTGTATTTTTTGTGTGAGACCAGTTTAACATGTTGATTCTCAACTTTGTATTTACTCAACATTCTGACTGCAATGTGACAGACATGGGCTATTCACTAAGACTGAAGCTCAGCGACCCGCTTCAAGCATTTCACCCGGAGGGAGGAGGGACACACAGAGACACTTGAAAACCACACAGCACAGCCCAAGCATCTGAGTCGGTGCAGGAGCTACACCCAGGACATCCCCAGGAGAGGCAGCAGGCAGGGAGAAAGATCCTCCAGCAGCTTGAGACGGAGAGCCAGCCTCCCAGAGATGGCTGGTATGGGCTGAGACTCACGAATGAGTGCAAGGAGGGAGCAAACGTTCCAGGCAGAAGAAACAGAAAATGCCAGAACAGAGGCAGCAAAGCGTCTGTGAGTCCCAGGGGGTGGAGCGGCTGCAGAGGGAGTGGCTGGAAGGCAAAAGGGGTCCCTACAGGAACAGGCTGTGCTCAGAAGGCAGGACTTGGAGAACGCAGGACAAAGGCGCTTCAGCACCAGAGGACAATGTGACTTGAATTCTAGAAAGATCAGCCTTTCAAAAATGTGTAGTTTCTTTTTCCTTTTTGAGAAGGCAGAAAATGTTAAAAATAATAATAAAGCTGCTTTCATTTCACTATTTTTATGTTCGCCTCTATTTTCTTTCAATCTCTGCAATAATACAACTATTTTCCTAAAAGTTTCAATATGCTTGTAAATGAATAACATGCAGTCATACACATACTCACAGAAAAATTCCATACCAGCCACAAGATTTTTCACAAAAACCATGACTGTCATTATGTTACTAGTCAACAGTATCCCGCCACTAAAAAAGTACATTTTCAAAAGTTTCTGTCCATGGACTCAACTTTTTAAGAAACACAGGTCAAGCATCCCTAATTGAAAAATCCAAAATCCAAATACTCCAAAATCTGAAACTTTTTGAGCACCCACATGACGCCACAACTGGAAAATTCCACATATAAGTACTTAACACAGACTTCTTTTCAAGCACAAAAATACTGCATAAAATTACCTTCAGGCTATGTGTATAAAGGTACATAGGAAACATACATAAATTCTAACAATACATTAGACTTGGGTTCCATCTTCAACCTATCTCATTAGATATACAAAAATATCCCAAAGTCCAGAAAACTCCAAAACACTTCTGTGGTCCCAAGTATTTTGGATAAGGGATGCTTAACCTGTAATAACAACAGGTTGCCATTAAATCACTCTAAAGTGATGTGCTTGGGGACAGAAGCCAGAGGCCCCAATAATCAACCTGTAATCAAGCCAACACCCGCAGCTTTTACTTCCTCAGCCCAAACACACATGCAACACACAATTTTGTTCTCCTGATTGTGGTGCTGCACATCATTCAATCTACCATTCTTACCCATCCTTCAATGAAATTACATGCTGCCTTTTTAAGTAAAGGGGAAAAATCCAAGCAGCAATAGTAGGACACTTGGTAAAGTTCCCAGGGTGTAAAACTGCTTGGTGGATAAAACATATTGGTGATTCCATTCATCTTTACGGAGCAGCTAGTATGGGCCGGGCTCAGGACTTCAGAGTTTCCCTCTCATCATCCTGTTCAATACTTACATTAACCCTGCCAGGGAATATTCCACTTGAGATAATGGGGATCTATAGGGTTGGTGTACCCAAGGTTAAATGGCTTGTAAACTTAGGTCACCAAACCCGATCCAAAGCTCCCCTACAGGCTGAGAGGCTACAGGCTATGAGGGAGGTGGAAGCAGACGGCAACGGGGTTCCAGCACCTCCCCGCCCTCACTTTTGCCCTTCACTCTCTCCTTCCCCTTTTGGTCACTCAGCAACATTTATTTAGACTGAAATGCTAAGAACTTATCCATACAAACCTCAGTTGCTCAGGTCATCCTCCTAGAACTACTTGTTAGGCCGGGCGCGGTGGCTCAAGCCTGTAATCCCAGCACTTTGGGAGGCCGAGACGGGCGGATCACGAGGTCAGGAGATCGAGACCATCCTGGCTAACATGGCGAAACCCCGTCTCTACTAAAAATACGAAAAACTAGCCGGGCGACATGGCAGGTGCCTGTAGTCCCAGCTACTCGGGAGGCTGAGGCAGGAGAATGGCGTGAACCCACCCGGGAGTCAGAGCTTGCAGTGAGCCGAGATCCAGCCACTGCACTCCAGCCTGGGCGGCAGAGCGAGACTCCGTCTCAAAAAAAAAAAAAAAAAAAAAGAACTACTTGTTACCCTGACTCTTAGCTGAATGCCACAGTCCTGCCTACTGCATGAAGTCCCAGGGTCTTGTCCTGGCATTCAGTCCTCCTCAGTTTGATCCTGACCCCCTGGGCTGAATGCCTGAATTGCCTTTGTCCATACTGCCTTCCTGGAATGCCCTCCCTTTCACTTCTCAGAATCCTGGCAGACATTCTGCAGATTCACACACCTAGACCCCAACTGCAGACCTACAGACCAGAGCCCATCTGCCCCTGCAGGCAGGTGCCTTACCCAGTTAGCAAGCACTGCCCTATATCAAGGTCAGCCTTTCCACCAACCAAGCCCAGTTCAAATCCTAGTGACTGAATGAGACTCCCACACACACCCCGTAATGATAGCACCCTATCTCCAATATTCAGAAGTGATTACTGACTGTATCACACTGGTGCCAATAATGCTACCACCTACTGTTATTTACACTGTTATATATTCTTCCTGTCTCCTCGATTATACTTTTTTAAAAAAAGTGCACTAATTCAATCTTATTTTTTTTCATACAGCATGACTTTTTACACACAGCAGCCCTTCAACCAACCCCACATTTAGCGCTGCAGCTCAGCACAGTAATCATGGGTGTCAGGTCCCAAGCACAGGAAACAGATGCAGACACAGTCCACCCTCCCATCCTACACCACCATGAGAATGGTCCATGTAACGTGGTTCCCACTGTCCTCAGCAAGGCTCCTAATGCAGATGGGTGGATGAGGATGAAGAGCTATTCCCACTCATCAGTGATCACAACCACAAAAACATCTTTCATGAAAGGAAAAAAGAAATGTCACACATGACTAAGCGTAAGCCTTCACATATCTACTCACTGAGGACATGTCTAGTATTAAATCATGACATTTCGCTATCCATAAAAATTGATTTGTGTAACCTGAAAACAGCCCAGATGCAATGCCAGAAAATCAGCCCCACCACACCAGAAAATGTTTACTGCAGAGAAAGCCTTGGTGATTTGAGAGTTGGGACCTTTCTCTTTTCCTTTTTATTTTTTATTTTTGGCTTGGTTGGTTATTATACAAAGCCATAAACATGATCTGCCCACATTTTTCCCCACCAGATGGGAGTTCATCACGCCACATGTCACCTAGCAACCTAAACACCACTACACAACTATCCAGCCACTCAATTCTTCATACAGAATTTCTCTTGTTCTATTAGGCAATACCGGTAAGGAACAGGGAATAATAGTTAAAACAGTGTTAAATACATAATATCACTTCCTCATCACTTAATATAGAATGGGAAAAGTAGTAAGAAAGACTGAAAATTAATCTCAATCATTGTCTAGCAATTTCAGAATAAAAACGAGAAAAAGGAGACCTAGAAGACACTCAAGCTCTGGCAACATTTGAGGGTCAACAGTCTTGGGATCCAATGACTGAACTTGGTATACTGCAAAGCCCCCGTTAAAATTCACCTACTGAACTCTAAGTTGTACTTAAAGAGCATGTAAGTGTTGGAACCCCTGACCCATCTCTGACCCTCCCTCTCATCTCCAACTCCCACGTCACTATCACCCTCCCTTCCTTCAGCTCACAGGCCCCCTTTTCTCTTTGTGACACCTTTCCAGACACCCGTAAGAAAACTGCACTCCCTTTTCTATGCCCTGTGAAACCACTGCTAATTGTTAATAACAAGGACCAGGTCTGTGACCAAGGCCCTGCGCTTTAGCCACCCAGCATCCCAGAGGCCCCTCTTCTCCCCATGTCACCACCAGCCCCTTCACCTGGAGGACTGCGCAGCCTCTTGCTCAGCCTCTCACAGCCAGTGGGTCCTCTAGATGTCCAGCACCCAGAACAGTGCTGTGGACACAGTCAAAGCTTCAGAATTTCTGTGGAACGAATGCCTCAAACAACTACATTTGAACTACTGTCAAATAGGCAGTTCAGCCTATGTGTATTTTGTGCACGATGAAACATGGGACACAGTAGGTAAAACAGTTTTAATCACATAAAATTAATAAAGTGAAAGAAAATGTCGATCACCCTCTCCCTATTCAAGAGCCTAGACATACTGCAGAGTGCATATTACTTTATTTCTCTTTGCTTGCACAAAGTATTTTGTTGGTTTGCAGAGTGTCTGAACAATTTGAGTACTCTTTCGGAACACTTAAAGCATAAACTGTCACACATAAACAACACTTAAAAAAGGTAAATGCCCATTGAGATGGTTTTCTTTCCCTTTGTCAGCTTTGCAAGATAAACAGATGCCTAATTCCCACTAACTTTATTTGATTTTCAATAAAAGAGTTCAACCAACTGTAAGGAACATAACAGAGCTATTAAAGCCAAAGTCTTCCATCCTTGTGCCGGGTTCCTAAACGTCCCCCAAAATTATCTTTAAAAGCCCAAATTTATGCTATTTTTTCCAGTGTATACTAAAAGCAAAACAGCAGTCTAAAAAACTTTTTATTCTTAATTTCTGAGGGAACTGAAGATGCCACCGGAGTACCCTGTGTACGCTCAATAGGGCTGACCAAGCCACTTTCCAACGTCATCTGCAGCCCCCAAGCCCACAGGGGCCAGGCCACTGTCGGGAACAAATGGGAAATACTGCACCGAAGTGAATGCACTCCCCACAAAAGAGGACTCTACTACAAAGGAAATATCCCCGGGTGCTTGGGAGAAACTTCAGCGTGGGCTGTTGTCAAACAGACACAGTCGGTAAAACAATTTAACAAAATGCCTTTTCACTTCTGACACATAGTAGAGGAATGCTGTGAAGTGGAGACAATGTTATCACTACAGCAGGAAAAAGGGAAATCCACTCAACTCTGAAGTCAGGCCCGGCTCCGCAGCCCAGCTACATGGAAGCAGCCCAGGATAGGTAGGAGCTGAGGTCCTCGCAGGAAAACTTTTCTTTCCGCGACTGTTTCAAGGTTGTGCTTTCCAGAGCCCAGCAAGGGGGATCAGCTCAGTAAATGCTCGCAAGCGAGTGCCGAGTGCCAGCGGTGGCCCTCCCGGGAACGCCTCCCCGATCCCAAGCCCGCTACTCCCCAAACCCTGCAGCCCCTGGACGCGCGCCCCTGCCCGCCCCTGCCCTCCGGGGACGTGGAGGGAAAGACCCCCCGCCGCGGTCCCGGTCCCGCCCCCGCCCGAGGAAGGGAGAGGAGACAGAAGGCTCGCAGCCCGCCTCCGTCGGGAGGGCAGTCACGAAACTCTCCTCACACCAAAAGTTCCCAGTCACCGGCCCGTGCCCGCGGGGCCTGGGAGCCGGGAGAGGCCTGGGGCTGGATTTCCCGGCCCGCGCCCCCTG
>NW_012117488.1:14901767-14918995 GCF_000951035.1 Colobus angolensis palliatus | reverse complement strand
CAGCCCCCTTCACCCCGCCCGCCCAGCACCCTGCAGGGCTGCACTCGCCCCTCCTCGGGGACGCCCCTTCCACGCCTCCAGAGGTCTCCATGGAGCCCCCCCTTCCCTTTCCTTTGTCACTTTTAATCCCCTTCCTCGGACTGGAGGGTTTCGGGTACAGGCGCTCCCGGGGAAAGCAGTTTTTGCTCAGCGCGGCGAGTCCCCCCCTCATCGCCCCGGAGGCTCCAGCCCGAGCCTCTCCGCCCTCGGGGACTCGAGCCTGCAGCTTGCTCTGCTGGGTTTCTGCCCTGCCTGCTCCCTAGCTCGGCTGCAGGGTCGGGCAGCGGCAGTTCTGCCTGAAACGCAAGAATTAATAGTCTGCTCTGGGGAGGCAGTGGGGAAGCTGTGAGCCACCGGACGTTTTCCAGAGGTCACTGTTTACCTTGAAGTTTCCTGTTGACCCTCCGCTGACCCACCCGCTTAAATAGATTAGACCTTAAACATCGCAATTCTGATACATTTATTTCTTTGAAGTTCTGCAGCATAAGCAATCCTAACGCGAATCCGTGAACAGTCTATTCTGACGCCGCAGAGAAATCTCACGCGGGAATCCCCACGATGTGCCCGCGCTTAACGCAGACGCCTGAACCCCGAGGAAGGCTCCGACTCCGCGATGAGTGACATGCGGGCTTGAGAAGTTCTGAAGGAACGTGAACCGAGTTAGGCAACGTAGCTGAAGCTCATTTTGTCTTAGTTATGGACTATGATTCCTTAATAAACGTATGTCATTATGTTTAAAGAATGACAAATGTCAGCAAAGAATGGTCCCTGTCCCAAGCCCATTCCAGACTATGTGAAATTCTTTTTTGCCAGTTATTTCCAAGGGACGTGAAAGCAATCAAGCTGCCCTGGGTTGACGCAGAACTTGAGCACTTAGAGCTGGAAGAGCTGGCGATTGACCATCCATCCCACTCCACCTCCAATCTTAAAACAAGGAAACGAGACACGAGGTTCGTCCGCTTGCCACACTCCCTGCGCTCCCTGCGCTTTGCAGCACCACAGCTGCCCCAGCACAGTGCAGTTTCTCCTAGGAGAAACAGTTTCTCCTCTCCCAGCCCTGGACCACCACTTTCCACCACCTGTCCCAGCAAATCAGTGCGGTGGTGCTAGCCCCATCTTACACCAGGACATTGACCAAGGGCCAAAGTCACTTGCCCAACCAAGGCGGCAGAGAAAGGTCAAGGCAGACCCAGAAATAGTCTAGGTTTCCCTCCTTCCACTCAATCATGGGAAAGGCTCCTCCTACTGCTGTTTGGCTGCAGCACTAGACATTTCTACCCAGTAATTAAGTTTGTGACAACGATGACAACAACTGTTGCTGTGGGTTTTTCGCTTCTTACATAGATACTTGGATCCACAACAACAATTACTGATAATTATAGGTGTTGTTTCTGTTTTTATGCATTGGAGGAGTATACTACTACTTTAGAATGTGTACTAGTTTATTTTATTTTGTTTTTTTAATTTATTTATGTATTTTTATTTTATTTATTTATTTTGAGACCAAGTCTCACTCTGTTGCCCAGGCTGGGAGTCTGAGGCAGCAGTGAGCTAAGATTGTGGCAGTGATCTTGGCTGACTGCAACCTCCCCGCCTTCTGGGTTCAAACGGTTCTCCTGTCTCGGCCTCCCAAGTAACTGGGATTATAGGTGCCCTCCACCAGGCGCAGCTAATTTTTGTATTTTCAGTAGAGACAGGGTCTCACCGTGCTGGCCAGGCTGGTAGATCCACCCACCTCAGCCTCCCAAAGTGCTGGGATTACAGCGCAAGCCACTGCGTGGCAGAGAATGTATACTAGTTTACATGCTATACTAGTTCAGAGGAGTATACTAGCTTGAGTATAATAAATTAGAGTGGGGCTTTCTCAAAATAATTCTAATCGAAAGTCATTTTTCAGTAATAACCAGAGTACATAGGACATCATACAGATCTAGGTTCAGATCCATATTTGGCCATTTACTAGTGCCTTAGACACAACTCTCACTCTTCCCCCAGCCCGTCTTATTAGCTGAAAAGTAGAGAAGTAGAGCTTATTATATCCATATCCATCTCATAGATCTCATAGATTGAGTCAGTCTTTCTTTCTTTCTTTTTTTTTTTTTTTTTTTTTGAGATAGAGTCTTGCTCTGTTGTCCGGGCTGAAGGGCAATGGCACAATCTTAGCTCACTGCTGCCTCAGACTCCCAGGCTCAAGCAATCCTTCCTCAGCCTGGAGAGCAGCTAAGACTACAGACAAATACCACTATGCCCAGCTAATTATTAAATTGTTTGTAGAGATAAGGGCTCACTATGTGGCCCAGGCTGGTCTTGAACTCCTGTCCTCAAGTGATCCTCCTACTTCAGCCTCCCATAGTGCTAGGATTACAGGTGTGAGCTACAGCACCCAGTCAAGTTATGAACATTAAATAAAATAATGTGTCTGGAAACAGTACGGCCGGGCACAGTGGCTCACGCCTGTAATCCCAGCACTTTGGGAGGCCGAGGTGGGCAGATCATCTGAGGTTGGGAGTTCGAGACCAGCGTAACCAATATGGAGAAACTCCGTCTCTACTAAAAATACAAAATTAGCCAGGCATGGTGGCACATGCCTGTAATCCCAGCCACTCGGGAGGCTGAGGCAGGAGAATCGCTTGAACCCAGGAGGCGGAGGTTGCAGTGAGCAACGTGGCACCATTGCACTTCAGCCTGGGCAACAAGAGCAAAACTCCGTCACAAAAGAAAATTTAAAAAACAAAACAGTACATGCTTCCACGCTGCCACATGGGAACGTATAGCGTAGTACAGTGCAGTTACCGTGAAGAAGGCAGAGGGTAACAAAGTCCAGGACAGGATAGCAAATGATGACAGTGGAGGAGGCGGGAGAGATAAAGGGGAGAGGAGAAGACCAAGGCTCAAAGAAATGACTAGCCAGGTGATACGACTTTCCAGTGACTGGGCCAGGACTACAACCAAAAACTCCAGCTCTGACTCTCACGCCTGCACTCAATTCACTTAAATTTGATTCCACATTCAGTTAGTAAAGACCTTCCTTGCAGGAAGCACTGGCTAAATATTACAGAATTATAAAGGTGAGTAAAAGAAGGACAATCTAGAGGTCAGAATAAGATAGCTATTCCAATAACTACAATTCAAGACATTAAATATTCAGTGCCAGCAAAGCGTTTGTGGCAGTACTAGGGGGGGAAGCTTTCATAATAGAGATGACATCAGGATATGTGGGTACCATTTTATGTACATCAATTCCTTTAACTATTCAATACCTAATAAGGGTATAGATGGTTTTTTAAAAATATGATCCAGAGAATTAATAACACTAATTCCACCAACCAGATAAAGCCTTACAGCTGTATTTAAATCTACCTAGTTTATCTAGATGCAGTGATTTCCTTTATATTAATAATTGATGAGAAACTAGTACTGTATAATTCTAGATGCCAGAGCCTTTGGTGTCTTGAGTCAAAATTCATGAATTTTTTTTTCATAAAATTTCATGACACATTGGGAATACATATCCAAGTCCTCACCTACCCAAATAGACCCTCCTTCAAAATATTCCAGGGTTGCCCTCAACCAGTCCATCAGCAACCATCACCAAAGTATCCACTGCTTTTTTTTTTTTGAGATAGAGTCTCACTGTTGCCCAGGGTGGAGTGCAGTAGCACAATCTCGGCTCACTGCAACCTCTGCCTTCTGGGTTTAAGGGATTCTCTCGCCTCAGCCTCCCAAGTAACTGGGATTACAGGCATGCACCACCACACCTAGCTAATTTTTGTCCTTTTAGTAGAGACAGGGTCTCACCTTGTTGGCCAAGCTGGTCTCAAACTCCTGACCTCAAATGATCCACCCACCTCGGCCTCCCAAAGTGCTGAGATTACAGGTGTGAGCCACCTCACCCGGCCCATAAAAAGTTCTTAATTCATGGGTTGAATAAATTATGTAATAGATGATTGAACTTTCGGTCATTCCTAGTGTGATGTGGGGCCTAGAATACTGGCAAGTGAATTACATGGTCCCCTCTAGTTTTATGTAATTGAAATCAGGTTAAAATGAATGTCAAGAGAACATTTAGTACAGAGGAAAGTATCTCAAAAGCTCTAAAGTAAACACTGAATGCAATGTATGAGGTGGCCATGAAAGTGGAGAGTGTGGCCCTCTTTGCTTTGGATACGCTAGTGTCTGCACGTGTCTGTGTATATGTGAGTGCACACGTGTGTGTGTGTGCATGTGTGCCTGCCAGCACAACCTCCCTTTGCTGCTGTGGATCCTCATGAGCCCAGCGATGGTGTGGAGCTGAGAACAATAGCCTTTCTTCCCTGCATCCTAAGGCTGGTTCTGAGGGTAATTCAGGCAGGGTGTCCCAAGGAGCAAGTGCAGGAAGCAGGAACAGGAGCACTGGTGACCAACAAGCTTTGTGGAATTGGAGGATTCTTGAAAGTGAGTGGCCGGAGGGAAAGGGTGAAAAGTATATTATGGGGCAAGGCACGGTGGCTTACGCCTGTCATCCTAGCACCTTGGAAGGCTGAGGTGGGCAGATGACTTGAGCCCAGGAGTTTGAGACCAGTCTGGCCAACATGGTGAAACCCAGTCTCTACTTAAAAAATACAAAAATTAGTCGGGTGTGCTGGCGCATGCCTGTAATCCAGCTACTCGGAAGGCTGAGGCATGAGAATTACTTGAACCCTGGAGGCAGAGATCGCAGCGAGCCCCAATCTGGGCACAGAGTGAGATTCTGTCTCAACAAAAAAATGTATCTGGGAACCTGATAGTGGTGGGCCTTTTGTGCACAAATTACTCTGTTTATTCAGATAGGGGTCTTTGAAGGATTTGGAGTACAAGACTAGGACCGTGAAAGTGCCTTGGAAAAGATTCACATCAGCTAAAGTGGCATCCAATTCACCATCCTGGCAGAATGGTAACAAGCAGACATTCTGAGGTGGGGAGTGCTCCGCCTCCTGCAGCTAAAGCTGGAGATATCAGGGCTCCCCCTGAATGGACAGCTGCTCCCCTCCCCGAGCTGCTGGGGCCTCCAGCTCACTCTGCTGCCCTCTTTGGCATGGCCACTGCCACATTCTTTGCTGCGTTGCTGTGGCATATCCCTCCTGCCCCAAGCTGGGACATCCTTCTGCTCCCCAAGCTCCAGGGTGAACCCCAAGCTTTTCACCCACTTCACTGGCCACAGTTAGAGACCAGGGCGCCATGTTTCCTCCTAAGTAAATTTTCCCAGGGTCCTAAAGCTGCCCAGAGTCAGAAATAAGTTGGGGTCTGTAAGCTGTGGCCCTGAGGCCACACTTTCCCTCTCTCTGAATACCTGGGTGCTAACCCTGGATCCTGGTGCCTTCAAGCCTGTTTTCCACTGCAGCACAACCCCTGATTTCACATGCCTCCAAGGCATCCTTGTAGATCTTCCAGTCTTCTGCAGAAAATTCATTGATTCATTCAACTTTTACTGGGCAATTAGTATTTTGTCAAGCACTATGTTAACTAACGGTGATAAAAAGATAAGATTTAGTATCTGCCCTCAAGGATGTTCTCTTCCTGCAAGGAGGGGCCTGGAGATTGATATACATAGGCCACTGTAATACAATATGTAGTTTATTATGGGAACAAAGACTAGAAACCTCTGTGGGGCAGGGTGGAAATGGATTACCAACAGATTGAGGAATTCCTCTAAGAAAGAATCAAAAAGACTGCAGGCTGGGCATGGTTGCTCACACCTGTAATCCCAGCATTTCAGAAGGCCAAGGCAGGAGGATTGCATGAGCTCAGGAGTTAGAAACCAGCCTGGGCAACATGGCAAAACCCCATCTCTACAAAAAATACAAAAATTAACCGAGTGTGGTGGCATGCGCCTATAGTCCCTCAGGAGGCTAAGGTGGGAGGGTCACCTGAGCTCAGTAGGTCGAGGCTGCAGTGAGTTGAGATAGCTCCGCTACACTCCAGCCTAGGCAACAGAGCAAGAACCTGTCTCAGAAAAAATAATAAATAAAAATTTTAAAATGAAACTGCGTCAACAAGGTGGATGTGGTTAATTGGCAATGAGCGTCTCAGTGCTCTCCTAACATGTCTTCCTGTGCTGCAGAGGCTGGAAGGCTAATGCTCTATTTCCCAGGCTCTTCTGCAGATAAGGGTCTAGATATAAACTGGACTCCACCTATTCAGGTTCAGTAGCATGAGATGTTAACGGTGGTGTGACTGGGCTGTTGTGACTGGCCACATTTCTAGGATGAGTGTCCAGCTTCACAGGTGACCAGAAGCAAGGTGAGTATACCTGGAGGCAGGGCGTAGTGTGCAATAGGCAGGCTTGGGTGGGAGAAGTTCAGGTCCCTGGACTGCAGCGCCTCCTTCACCACTACAGCAGAGATCAAGCCACTGCATGCTAGCCTGGGCGGCAGAGTGAAACTGTCTCAAAAACAACACACACACACACACACACACACACACACACACGCACGCACACAACTGTAAAATGACCAGATATAGAATAAAATGGAAGAAGAGAGCAAAGATAACTAAAGTTTAATACTGTGATAACAGGAAAAGTATAGGGTCATTGACAAGTATGGAACTCAGTAGGAGTATCAGGTTTTTTGTTTGTTTGTTCGGTTTTGTTTTTTTGTTTTAGATGAAGTCTTGCTCTATTGCCCAGGCTGGAGTGCATGCAGTGGCATGATCTCAGCTCACTGCAACCTTCGCCTCCTGGGTTCGAGTGATTCTCATGCCTCAGCCTCCAGAGTAATTGGGATTACGGATGCACACCACCACGCCTGGCTAATTTTTGTATTTTTAGTAGAGACAGGGTTTCACCATGTTGGCCAGGCTGGTCTTGAACTCATGACCTCAGATGATCCCCCCACCTCGACCTCCCTAAGTGCTAGGATTACAGGAATGAGCCACCACACCTGTTTTAGGAGTATCAGTTTTAAGATGAGGAAAACGGTGTTAAATGTGTAAAGATTCCACAGTTTAGAGGGGAATGTGGAATATAGTTCAGAAGAACACTGTTATTGCAGACTGTAATGGTATGGCTTTATTACATCATGTGCACTAGGGAATGTTGTGCATCCATTGAGAGTGGGCTGGGAGAACATTTTCTGGCAAATAAATATCATTGTAGAACAGCACTCTGTATTGTGAAATGGAAAGAATACGAGATTTAAACCCAGAAGACCTGAATTTGAACCTTCTCTCCACTGGCAATGTGGTTGGCCACAGTAGGTAACCAATAATTATGACACTCTGTTTCTACATCTGTACAATGTGAAAAACTCAAGTGGATAACTCCAGGGTTGCTGTAACAATCAAATGAGGTGTTTCCTTTTTGTTTCGTTTTTGTTTTTTTTTTCAAACAGGGTTTTGCTCTGTCACCTAGGCTGGAGTGCAGTGGCGTGATCATGGCTCACTGCAGCTTTCACCTCCCGGGCTCAAGCAATCATTCCTATCTCAGTCTCCCAAGTAGCTGGGACTGCAAGTGCATGCCACCACACCCAGATAATTTTTTAACTTTTTGTAGAGAGAGGGTCTCACTGTGTTGCCCAGGCTGGTCTTAAGCTCCTGGGCTCAAGTGATCTTCCCACCTCAACCTCCCAAAGTGCTGGGGCTACAAACATGAGCCAGCAGGCTTGGCCTCAAATAAGGTTCTTAAATGAAAATGTTTTGTTAAATTGTAATACATTCTATAGATGTCAGTGATTATGGTTCCTATTTCATTTTTCAGCTTGCCGTCTTTCTAATATTTTACAAATGTCTTTGAAACATCAAGGGCAGTGATTTTCTCCACTAATATTTTAGAGGTGCATGTTTATCATTATGGTTTTTCTAATTACAAAAGTGAACATGCTCTGTTAACACAATTCAGACATAATGTAAATAGGAGAAAAAGTGAGTAACACCCATTCTCCCCCACTCCCCACAAGAGATATCTGGAGTTTGCTACATCCTGTTTCCAGACATCTTCCTCTGTTTATGAACCTAGTCTCTCCATTAAGCCCAACAGGGAAATGTCATAGAAATTCCACTTTATTTTTGTTTCTCTCTGCCTTTTTAAAGTTTATTCAGTGGAGGCTGGAACCAGTGGCTCATGTTTGTAATCCCAGCACTTTGGGAGACCGAGGTGGGTGGATCACCTGAGGCTGGGAGTTGGAGACCAGCCTAGACAACGTGGTGAAACCCCATGTCTACTAAAAATATAAAAATTAGCCGGGCATGGTGGTGCGTGCCTGTAGTCCGAGCTACTTGGGAGGCTGAGGCAGGAGAATCGCTTGAACCCAGGAGGTGGAGGTTGCAGTGAGCCAAGATCTCACCATTGCACTCTAGCCTGGGCAATAGAATGAGACTCTCATCTCAAAAAAAAAAAAAAGTTTATTCAGTGGGGAACCTTTCCTCTCCCGCTGACTGGAAACTTGGCAGTCCCGTCAATTTTCTTACTCAGAAGACTGTCCTGTAATCACAAAATACAGTGTCAAATCAGAAATTAGGTTTGAGATTTCATTCATCAATTCAGCTTTGATTCAAAGACAAGATGTTTCCTTTCCTGAAGGTGGTGTAATCTGGTCTTCTTTCTCTTTTATCCTCTTTCCCTCTTGCTTATTGGCAAAGTCAAGGGGTATGGAGAAGAGAAGGGAGGCCAGGCTTGGTGGCTCATGCCTATAATCTCAGTACTTTGGGAGGCTGAGGCAGGCAGATCACCTGAGGTCGGCAGTTTGAGACCAGCCTGGCCAACATGGTGAAACCCCATATCTACTAAAAATACAAAAAAATTAGCTGGGCATGGTAGCTTGTGCCTTTAATCCCAGCTACTTGGGGAGGCTGAGGCAGGAGAATCACTTGAACCCGGGAGGCAGAGGTTGCGGTGAGCCGAGGTCACGCCACTGCTCTCCAGCCTGGGTGACAGAGCGAGACACTGTCTCAAAAAAAAAAAAAAAAAAAAAAAAAGGCGGGGGGGTAAGATAAACAGTCGCAGAAACAGTTTTCAGTATTTACTTTGAAGATGCCTCCAAGGTGGGCTGTGTCACACTCCATTTAATATCTGATATCAGACCCTAATCATGCAGTAGAAAGTTACATTTTAACAGACAGTTCCATGTATTAATATATATGTAAATATATTTTTAAATAAAATGTTATATTACGAAGAAAGTTTTGCAATTCAATGTTTTCCACTTATATCTTGGACATCTTTGCATGTCAGTACAAACAGATCCACTCCACCTAATGAACACAGTGTTATAATTACCCTGGAGAACACAGGCCCTGTAAATGTAAAGAAATTCTGTTGTGATTTAAAACTGCTTCTGGAAGAAAATGGTTATTTAACGTAGGTTTTGGCCTTGCAGCAGCAAGGAAGATGATAACTATAGGCCTGGGTTGGGCAGCAGTGATGGGTAGGCGGCCGGTGGTGGGTGGTGGGTGGAGGGGCAGGAGGCTGGGGTAGTATGGCAGCATTGCCTGAAGGGCTGTGATTAGAGTAGCTGCTCCACAGAGTGACACCCTGGTCCCTGGGTGCACTGAGTATTTAAATAATGGGGTGGAGGCCAGACACGGTGGCTCATGCCTGTAGTCCCAGCACTTTGGGAGATTGAGGTGGGTGAACCAACTGAGGTCAGGAGTTTGAGACCAGCCTGGGCAACAGTGAAATCTCGTCTCTACTAAAAATACAAAAATAAGCCAGGTGTGGTGGCAGGGGCCTGTAATCCCGGTTACTCAGGAGGCTGAGGCAGGAGAATCACTTGAACCCAGGAGGTGAAGGTTGTAGTGAGCCAAGATTGTGCCACTGCACTCCAGCCTGGGCAACAGAGCAAGACTCTGTCTCAAAAAAACAAAATAGGCCCTGTGGCTCACGCCTGTAATCCCAGCACTTTGGGAGGCTGAGGCGGGCAGATCACAAGGTCAGGAGTCCGAGAGCAGCCTGGCCAATATGGTGAAATCCCATCTCTACCAAAAATACAAAAATTAGCTGGCTGTGGTGGCAGGCACCTGTAATCCCAGCTACTGGGGAGGCTGAGGCAGAATTGCTTGAACCCGGAGGCAGAGATTGTGGTGAGCCGAGATCACGCCACTGAACTCCAGCCCGGGTGAGAGAGCAAGACTCTGCCTCAAAAAAAGAAATAAATTAATTAATTAAATTAAAATAATAGTAATAATAATAACAACAGGGTGGGGAGTAAAAGTGCAACCCTCCTGCCTTTTCCAGGCCCTGGGTCCAGCTCATCATTGTTTCATGGTCCAAATGCATCTTGGAAAAGCACTTCTATTCTTCAGGCTCTTCCACTTTTCCTTTCTTTCCCCCTCAATGCTTGAGGTTGAGGGGAAGAGAAGATGAGTAGGAAATGTTAATAATTGCGGTTACCATTGAAGGGGGAAGGTGGGTGCTATTCAAGAGAAATATGAAGCAGCAAGAAGCCTGAATGAGATGCAGCGAGAAAGGAAGCAAGAGCAAACACTCTCTCCAAATCATCCCCATTCTTTCCTGTCTTTCTTCCCCTATTTCCGCTCCACTACAAAGAGACGTGAGCAAAGTTATTATCTTAGCTCCAAAATTGCATACCTTAGGGAAGAGAAAAACTAACAAAGCGCTGTTCATGACCATTTCTTGCTCTATCTGACGCGGCTCATCAATGTGATAATAATTCATTAACCATCTGATTGTCAGAGGTTGTAAACATCCGGTGCAAATATGCACGGAGTGAAATTGCAATCTCCTGAAATAGGGGGGTTTTCATGGAAACGACGTTGGATAGCTGCTGTCATCACAGGCAGAGCCATTGCGCAGGGAGGATCTATCAGTGTTAGACTGTTTAAAATTGAAGAGAACATTTGCAAGCACGATGCAAGATAGGTGCTTCAAAGAATAGTTTAAACATCAAAGGATTAAAAAAGGCCCTTGGGAAAATGAATCAAGCTAGGGGATATTTTTGTAAAAACGATTCTTTTTATAAGATTGTAAAATCAACCAGGAAGCAAAACCCAAATGTACAGTTGTGTCAGAAAAGTTCCTCCCCTCTCCAATCATGCATTTTTTGTTTATTTCAAGACTTAGTCTTTACATCTAAATAAACCTCTTTTTATGTGAGACTACTGTTCATTTTTATTTTCTATTTTATTTTTTATTTTTTTCGAGATAGAATCTCCTCTATTGCCCAGGCTGGTGTGCAGTGGCACGATTTTGACTCACTGCAATCTCCACCTCCCAGGTTCAAGTGATCCTCCTGCCTCAGCCTCCTGAGTAGCTGGGATTACAGGTGCTTACCACCACGACTGGCTAATTTTTTTTTTTGACATGGAGTTTCGCTTTTATTGCCCAAGCTGGAGTGCAATGGAGCAATCTCAGCTCACCGAAACCTCTTCCTCCCAGGTTCAAGTGATTCCTCTCCTCAGTCTCCCGAGTAGCTGGGATTACAGGCATGCGCCACCACACCCAGCTAGTTTTGTATTTTTGGGATGGGGTTTCTCTATGTTGGTCAGGCTGGTCTCAAACTTCCGACCTCAGGTGATCCACCTGCCTTGGCCTCCCAAGGTGCTGGAATTACAGGCATGAGCCACCACGCCTGGTCAATTTTTGTATTTTTTAGAGACACGGTTTCACCATGTTGACCAGGCTCGTCTCGAACTCCTGACCTCAAGTAATTTGCCCACTTCACCTTCCAAAGTGCTGGGATTACAGGTGTGAGCCACCATGCCCAGCCTTTTCTTCATTTTTAATTATGGTCCTAAAAGATAACACAACGTGTGCATTTTACATTTTCTTTTCTTGATTTGTGCACACTAATAAGTGCTGCTTAGACTTTTGATCCCCAAACACCTTCGGCACAGATGACAAGCAAAGCCTAGTTCTGGGGACAAGCCTTCCCCATACCTACCCTCCAGGAACTGGAACCCAATTAGAGGTGTGCCTGAACACCACCACCAGTGCTTTGGATGGCTTTCTGTGGGCCTGCCTTTTCTGCACCACAGCTTGGTTAAAGGTAGTGGCCTCAGGTCCTCCACGTTGAGGCCACGGGTTGCTGCCTTGGTATCCTGTGCCTTCTGCTCTGAGGCCACTGCAGTGCCTGTGGCTACTGTGGAGATTGAATCAGTGTTGGGCACTGATGGGTCGTGACGTTTACATTGTAACTGTCCAGCAAACTTTCATCTGTCACCTGAGAGTCACAACTCCCATGTTATGGTTTTGTTGGTATTCCAACATGCAAGTGAATTGTCTCCACATTGTGCACCCCTGGCTTTAGCAGTAATTCACTTCTGCTTTCAAATATGGGCATGTACCATCTACAGTTAACATCTGCTGGGTCAGAAGCTATGACAAGGTGGCTGGGTGTGGTGGCTCACACCTGTAATCCCAGCACTTTGGAGGCTGAGGTGGGCAGATCATTTGAGGTGAGGAGATCAAGACCAGCCTGACCAACGTGGTGAAATCCTGTCTCTACGACAACTACAAAAAATTAGCTGGGCATAGTGTTGTGTGCCTGTAATCCCAGCTACTCGGGAGGGTGAGACAGGAGAATCGCTTGAACCCAGGAGGCAGAGGTTGCAGTGAGCCGAAATGGCACCACTGCACTCCAGCCTGGGCAACAGAGTAAGACTCCATTTCAAAAAAAAAAAAAGAGAAGAAGAAAAAGAAGAGGAAGTCGAGGAAGAAGAAGGAGGCGGAGGAGGAGAAAGAAGCAGCAGCAGCAGCTGTGACAAGGGGCTGTGTAGTCCAAGTTCCTGTCCATTGCCCTCTTGTGTGTTTGATATCTTCATTGTAGCATATTCATTCACTTAAGTGCTTCCAGGAGAAACAACCCCATGTAATCCATGCTTTAACTTTTATTTAAATTTTTAAAGAGTGCTTTTAACCCTCAAAAATCAGCTTGTTTTGTACATGAGAACTGTTTTTTAATATTAATAAATCACGCATTATTCATGGGGAAAAAAAGACATAGTTCAGGCCAGATGCCGTGGCTCATGCCTATAATCCCAACACTTTGGGAGGCCAAGGCAATTGGATTGCTTGAGGCCAGGAGTTTGAGATCAGCCTGGGCAACACTGTGAAACCCTATCCCTACCAAACAAAAATACAAGCAAAAACAAAAATTGGCCAGGCATGGTGGCACAGGCTTGTAGTCCCAGCTATTCAGGAGCTGAAGTGGTAGGATCCCCTAGGAGCCTGGGACTTTGAGGCTGCAGTGAGCCAAGATCACGCCAGTGCACTCTAGCCTGGGTGACAGGAAGAAAAGAAAAAGACTTAGTTCATCTTTATAATATGGTATAACATCACTCTTCCTAAACACAAATTTTAAAGTTTCTCACATTTTTGGTTTCATTTTTCTAGATAAATTTCAATCAAATATTTAAAAAGTAAATTCATATAAAATTTTATTCCCCATTGGAAGTGGATTCCAGGAAAGTGTCTTTTTTTTTTTGAGACGGAGTTTTGCTCTGTCACCCAGGCTGGAATACAGTGGCACAATCTTAGCTCACTGCAACCTCCACTTGGGTTCAAGCAATTCTCCTATCTCAGCCTCCCGAGTAGCTGGGACTACAGGTGCAAGGCACCATGCCCGGCTAATTTTTTGTATTTTTAGTAGAGACTGGGTTTCACCATATTGGTCAGGCTTGTCTGGAACTCCTGACCTCAGGTGATCCACCCACCTTGACCTCCCAAAGTACTGGGATTACAGGCATGAGACACTGTGCCCAGCTGAAAGTGGCTTTTTATCCTCCGATAATAAGGGCCTCTTACGTGGCATACATGCACAAAGCATAGCAGATCTTTTAAAGCTTAGCAATGGCTCATTCTCCAGGATGATGTTAAAAATGGAACGAAGGCTTTTTCAACCAAGGGTCCAAGCCAGTAAAGTTCTCATTCCCTGGAGCTCTTCATGACCTAGATAGGAGGAAACTCAGTAGCAGTCTTAGCTTTCCATAAACATTCCCATCACCAAGGCAATGATTCCACTATTGAGCATCTTTTCTACATATCAAGCTCTTACAGAATTACAAAGGAAATAAAATGTAGTTAAAAAAACCCACACATTTCTTGTTCTCAAGCAGATTGCAGTACAAACACACACAGTTATTTATGAACTCCAAATAAAGAGTCTTCAGAAAATATAAAAACTTTAAACACAGCTTGCTAGAACTTGTCCTGAACAGATCACATCTATTCCCAGGAGACTTTTTGTTTTCAGGCAATGGTTGGTATGAGAAAATAGTGCTTGCATTAACAATGGTGACTATTTTAGTCAAAGGAGAAAAAATTTAATAATTTCAAATGGGGAAAAAAATAAAGCAGCTTCTAAACAGAACAGTGTGACAGGTGACTAGTATCTTGGCAACCATCAGATGCAACATAGCTAAGAGGTTCTCTGGTAGGAGCCCAGGGCCTGTGGGGTTGTGGGAAACAGGGTGGAGAGGCATTGGAATGGGGGTTTGCGAAACCTGAGTCTGCGCATCATTGGGCAATCGAAGCACCTTGGCACCCACCGGTCCGAATAGAGATCCTAGATCTCTTAACTGTTAATCGTGAGCAAATTAGATGCTCTAAGGCTCAACGTCCTCATTCATATGAATCTGTAAAACTAGTAATTTCTTTTAGTCTGGGTGTTGTCTGAGTGATAAAGTAAATAAAGCAGCAGAGTACTTGACTTATAACCATTTTTGTTAAGCACTTTCTATTATTGCACCATGGTCATTGTCACTTTTTAAAATAATATGTATTCTGCATTCCAGAGTTATAGAAGAACCTTGATTTTTTTCAAAATAAAATTTTGGCAGCAATCTGTTGACAGTAACTCAAATTCTATGTTTCTTATCACTTTTTGTTGGGGGCGGTGCATGGGGGGACAAAGTCTTGCTGTTACCCAGTGTGGAATGCAGTGGTATGATCATAGCTCACTGAAGCCTTGACCTCCTGGGCTCAAGCGATCCTCCCACCTCAGCCTCCTGAGTAGCTAGGACTACAGGTAGGTGCCACCATGCCTGGCTTTTTTTGTTTTTGTTTTTGAGACAGAGTTTTGCTCTTGTTGTCCAGGCTGGAGTACAATGGTGCAATCTCGGCTCACCACAACCTCCACCTCCCAGGTCCAAGTGATTCTCCTGCCTCAGCCTCCCAAGTAGCTGGGATTACACGCATGCGCCACCATACCCAACAAATTTTGTATTTTTAGTAGAGACAGGGCTTCTCCATGTTAGTCAGGCTGGTCTTGAACTCCCAACCTCAGGTGATTAGTCCACCTCAGCCTCCCAAAGTGCTGGAATTACAGGCGTGAGCTGCCGTGCCCGGCCTTTTTGTATTTTTTGTAGAGATGCAGTCTCATTATGTTGCCCACGCTAGTCTCAAACTCCTGGGCCCAAGAAATCCTCCTGCCTCAGCCTCCCAAAGTGTTGGGATTATATGGATGAGCCGTCGTGCCCCAGCCTCTTATCTCCTCTTGTCTCAAGAATTTTAGTCCCCAAATTTTTCTTCAACATTTCACTGTCTCTCTCTTTTTCTTTTCTTTTTTTTTTTTTTGAGACAGAGTCTTGCTCTGTCGCCCAGGCTGGAGTGCAGTGGTGCAGTCTCAGCTCACTGCAGCCTCCACCTTCCAGGTTCAAGTGATTCTCATGCTTCAGTCTCCTGAGTAGCTGGAATTACAAGTACCCACCACCACGGCTAATTTTTGTATTTTTAGTAGAAATGGTGTTTCATCATGTTGGTCAGGCTGCTCTCAAACTCCTGGTCTCAAGCGATCTGCCCACCTCAGCCTCCCAAAGTGTTGGGATTTCAGGTGTGAGTCACCGCTCCAGGCCAACATTTCACTCTATTGAATTATTCCCATCAGTATACAAACAAGTTCTAAAATCTCATGGATTGAATGAACAACAACAAAGATACCAAACACCTTCCCTTCAGCTTCCCATCTCCAATGGGAGAAAAACGCTCCCATTTTTTCTGTTACTCTTTATTTTTCCTATTTTATTTTATTGTATTTTATTTTTTGAGACAGGGTCTCACTCTGTTGCCCAGGTTGAAGTGCAGTGGCACGATCTCAGCTCACTGTAACCTGTGCTACCCAGGTTCAAGTGATTCTCCTGCGTCAGTCTCCTGAGTAGCTGGGATTACAGGCATGTGCCACCACACCTGGCTAATTTTTGTACTTTTTTCTTGTTAATTTTTGTATTTTTAGTAGAAATGGGGTTTTGCCATGTTTGCCAGGCTGATCTCTAACTCCTAAGCTCAAGTGATTGCCTACCTTAGGCTCCCAAAGTGCTAGGATTACAGGCATGAGCCACCATACCCACCCTATTTCCCCTGTCTTGAAGCATCTCTTCATCTCTTGGCTTCCATAATATCATACTCTTTGATCTTTCTTCTACTTTCCTACCTACTCATTTTCCTTCACCGTGGTTGGATGTCTAGAATCTAAAGAGTCACTAAATTTTGGAGTACCACAAGGATCAGCCCCATGCCCAGCTAATCATTATCATTATCTCATTTAGAACAAAACTTTGTGAAGTGCTTCATCGCCCCATTGTCTTCTCCATATCTCCTAGCTGCCTAGATAACCCACAGCCACGTGGGCTTAAACAGCACCCACACCTTTGTCTCTGCTAGAGAGACAGGTCTGTGGGCAGAGAGAAGGGCATAGTTATCTAGCCCCCACTTTCTCTCTGAATCCCAGGCTCCTCTTTCTGTCTGCTCATGACATCAACTCCTGGATGCAGAAAAGGTGTCTGAAATGGAACATGCCGAAAGAGACTCCCTGATACCCCATTCCATTCACTTCCCCCGGACTTCTGAAACTCAGTAAATGGCCCCACTGTTCCCCCAGCTGCTTAAGTCATAAACCTGAACATCACCAAGTCTTCCCTTCCCCCTGTCCTCATGGTTCATTGACTCCATCTGCAAACTTTCCCCTGAATTTGCCCAGTTCTCTCCAGGTTCTTTGCAAGCACCACGCTCTTCATCTTGATCATTTCTCTTCTGAAACCTGTAGGTGGCTTTCCACCACACTCAGAATAAAATTTTGTAGGGTCCCAGGAGACCCTGTGTGTTCTGGTTCCTGCCTTGTCCACATCTATTCCCCGCCCACTTCTCCCGACTCCTACACCCTGACGCACTGACTGGTCTTCTGTTCCTCTGTTCACTCTTGGGCCTCTGTACATTCTTCCTCTATTTTTTTTTTTTTTTTTTGAGACGTCACTCTGTTGCCCAGGCTGCAGTCCAGTGGTGC
>NW_012117488.1:14898316-14900989 GCF_000951035.1 Colobus angolensis palliatus | reverse complement strand
GTTAGCCAGAATGGTCTCAATCTCCTGACCTCGTGATCCGCCCGTCTCGGCCTCCCAAAGTGCTGGGATTACAGGCTTGAGCCACCGCGCCCGGCCGCCTCTGTACTTTCTATTCCCTCTGTCAGGAATGTTCTTCCCAAAGATTTTTCCAACATGTCTGCTTCTTGTCATTAGGTCTCAGCACAGTTGTTAGCTCCTCAGACAAGGCTTCCCTGACCACTTACTCTAAAGGAACCCATATTACTGCCTATCTCACAACCTTGTTAATCATTTGCATTGCACACACATACTACTGTCCGATATACATATATGTACATATATATATATATATAGAGAGAGAGAGAGGTTTTGTGGTTTTTTTGAGAAAGGTTGTGCTCTTTTGCCCAAGCTGGAGTGTAGTAGCACAGTCATACCTCATTGTAGCCTCAAGCCATCCTCCCACCTCAGCCTCCCGAGTATCTGGGACGACAGGCACACACCACCACACCCAGCAAATTTTAAAATTTTCTGTAGCCGGGCACGGTGGCTCACACCTGTAATCCCAGCACTTTGGGAGGCTGAGGTGGACGGATCACCTGAGGTCGGGAGTTCGAGACCAGCCAGACCAACATGGTGAAACATGATAACCACCACCACACCGAGCTAATTTTTGTATTTTTAATGGAGACAGGATTTCAGTATATTGGCCAGGCTGGCCTCGAACTCCTGACCTCAGGTGATCCACCCACCTTGGCCTCCCAAAGTGCTAGGATTACAGGCATGAGCTACCGCACCTGACCTGAAACTGCCTTCGCTGGCTGAGGTCGGCATCGTATGGTTGCCTGCACCCAGTAAGCAGCCGCAGAGCCCCTACTGTGCACCAGGCACTCAACTGCTGAGACTGCAAAGATGAATGTCACTCTGCCCGCAAGGAGCTCACACTCTAGGCAACAGAGAGACACAATAGATGGTTGCAATCTGCAGTGGTCCTTGTAATGCCAGACAGGGATTGCTTGGAAGTCCTGGGCCAGGATACCCAGTTTTAAAGTTTTCCTGGAGGTGGAACCACAAGGCTGACTCTGAAGGCATGAGCTGGAGATGGTCAACCAGACAGGAGGACAGCAGCAGCAATGGCTAACACTGGAGATTAAAGTGCACAGCAGGCGAACAGAAAGAACTCTGAAGAAAAGAAAGAAAAATCACAGAAAAGAGCTCAGTCTACTTGTGTTAGATTGCTAGGGCTGCTATTGCAGAGTGCCACAGACTGGGTGGCTATGGCCACAGAAACAGTGACACAGAAATTAATGACTGTCTTCTCCCTGTGTCTTCACATGGTCGTCCCTCTGTGTGTGTCTGTGTCCTAATCTCTTCTTATAAGGACACCAGTCATATTAGATTAGGGTCTGCCTCAATGACCTCATTTTAACTTAATTACCTCTTTAAAGACCGTATCTCCAAATATAGTCACATTCTGAGATATGGGGGGTTAAGATTTCAATAGATGAATTGGGTGGAGGCAGGGAGGTGCTGGGGCACAACTCAGCACATAAGATTAGTAAACAAAGAAGGATCTCATAAAGACACCAGGATGTCACATGACAAGAATGCCGCTGAGGCCGGGCATGGGGGGCTCACGCCTGGAATTCCAGCACTTTGGGAGGCCAAGGCAGGAAGATTGCTTGAGCCCAGGAGTTCGAGACTAGACTGGGCATCATGGTGAGACCCCATCTCTATAAAAAATACAAAAATTAGCCGGGTGTGGTGGCACACACCTGTAGTCCCAGCTACTGGGAGGCTGAGGCAGGAGGATCATTTGGGTCTGGGAGGGAGAGGTTGCAGTGAGTCAAGATCATCCCACTGCACTCCAGCCCGGGAGAGAAAGCCAGACCCTGTCACACAAAAAAAGCAGCTCAGCATGTGAAAAGTCTCTTTCTCTATCTCTCTTTTTTCCTCTCTCTCTCTCTCTCTGGCTCCCTCATTCTTACATCTCTCCTTCTCTCTCTTTCATATAATTGTATAGATATTCAGTTTTTAAAAATGATAATAACCATCTATATAACTCTTCCATAAGAAACAGATACTTCTAGTATCTGTTAGAATACTAACAGAGTTACATATCTTGTTTGTTTCCTTCCTTCCTTCCTCTCTCTCTCTCTCTCTTTCTTTCTTTCTTTCTTCTTTTTTTTTTTTTTTTGACAGGGTCTTCTCTGCCATCCAGGCTGGAGTGTAGTGATGCTACACGTCTCACTGCAACCTGTATCTCCCTAGCTCAAGTGATCCTCCCACCTCAGCCTCCCAAGTAGCTGGGACCACAGGCGCATGCCACCATGCCTGGTTAATTTTTTGTAGAGATGGGGCCTGTGTTGCCCTGGGCAAGCTGGTCTCCAATTCCTAGGCTCAAGCAATCCTCCTGCCTCAGCCTCCCAAAGTGCTGGGATTACAGGCGTGAGCCACCACATCTGTCCTTAGAGACATTGTTTCTAAGTAAGCCACAGAAACACTGTGATTCTAAGCCCCTTCCATTCATCCTCTTTCCTGAGTTTCATATTAACTCTCCCCACTTTTTCCTTTGTTTTATGTGATAAATACACATCCCTAAGTAACATGTTCCTTCAGTTTTTCCTATTTTATACTTCATAAAAATGAAATTGTATGGTATACAGTATATGATATGCTTTTTTTTTTTTTTTTTTT
>NW_012117488.1:14874301-14897745 GCF_000951035.1 Colobus angolensis palliatus | reverse complement strand
CTGCAACCTCCACCTCCCGGGTTCAAGTGATTCTCCTGCCTCAGCCTCCCAAGTAGCTGAGATCACAGGTGTGTGCCACCATGCCCAGCTAATTTTTGTATTTTTAGTAGAGGTAGGGGTTTCACCGTGTTGGTCAGGCTGGTCTCGAACTCCTGACCTCAAATGATCCACTCACCCCAGCCTCCCAAATTGCTGGGATACAGGCATGAGCCACTGCGCCCAGCCCCAACTGCCTTTATTACAATAGCTTTATGATGATAAGTTTTTATACACTAAACCAATTCACTGCTTCAATAGTCTCTAGACCACCTTTCACCTTTTGGTCTTCACACATTTTAGGATGGGTTTATGAAGTTCCAGACAGGGAGGGACAGGGGAGACCTCTTGAGACCTTGATTTAAAATGAATTGATTAGAGCCAGGTGTGGTGGTGCACGCCAGTAGTCCCAGCTATTCCGGAAGCTGAGGCAGGAGGATCACTTGAGCCCAGAGGTTCGAGGTTGTAGTGGGCCATGATCACCCGCACTGCACTCCAACCTGGGCAACCTAGCAAAACCCTATCTCTAAAGAGAAAATAAAATGAATTGATCAATTTAGGAACAATTGATATTAAGTCTTTCCATTTATGAATAGATACAGCTTTCCATTTGTTTTGCGCTTCCTTAATGCAACCCATAAAAATTTTAAATTTCATAAACAACTTGCTCATTTTGAAAGATTTCTCCTTTGTTACTCTATAGTTTTGCTGCTGCTGCAAATAGTGCCTTTTTCAAAATTACATTTTCTAGCTACTTTCGCTAATGCATAAAAATGCAATTGGCATTTATGCATTGATTTTGTATTCAGCAATGTAGCCAAACTCTCTTATTGATTTTCATAATTTTTCTGTGGATTATTTTGGGTTTTCTATGTATATAATCATATCATCAATAAATAATATGGTTTTTCCTTTCTAATCTTCATGCCTTTTATTTTTTTTTTCCTCACTGGCTAGGACCTTCAGCAGGATGTTGAATAGAAGGAAGGATAATGCACACGTTTCTTTTGATCCTGGTCTTGGAGGAAATGTTTTAAACCTTCCACCGTTAGGAATTAATTTTGTGGCCAGGCGCGGTGGCTCACGCCTATAATCCCAGCACTTTGAGAGGCTGAGGCGGGCGGATCACTTGAGGTCAGGAGTTCGAGACCAGCCTGGCCAACATGGTGAAACCCTGTCTCTGCTAAAAATACAAAAATTAGCCGGGCGTGGTGGCAGGCACCTGTAGTCCCAGTTACTCGGGAGGCTGAGGCAGGAGAATCACTTGAACCCAGGAGGCAGAGGTTGCAATGAGCTGGAATTACACCACTGCACTCCAGCCTGGGTGACAGACTGAGACTCCATCTAAAAAAAAAAAAAAAAAAAGGTAGACTTTTCTGGCCAGGATCTTCATTTGTGTTATGCAGCTCAGCCCACCCTTTCCTATCTGTGTGATGCAGGCATACATCTCTAATCATATTCTCTCACTCAAGATTGTGCTATTAGACCACGAGAAAGTGAGACTGTTTTGGCTGGAGCCTGCTCCTGGAGGAAGTTGGAGCTGTGGGGGCCATTGCTGTAGTGGGAGCTGTTTGCAAAGAAAAAAGAGTACAGAGAGGGGGAGACACTGTTCTCTCAGGTGTTTAGGGATATATAATTCCAGTCTTGTACAAACTCTACTGGGGAAAAAATGCTGGAAGTCATCTAACTTATGTATTGAGGTTAGCAAAATCTTGCCATCAAAACTAGAAAGGATAGTATGAAACAGGAAAATTGCCTGTCAGTCTTACCCACGAACATGGACGCAAGAGTCCTAAACATTGCTGAGTGCGACCGCTCACGTCTGTGGTCCCAGCTACTTGGGAGGCTGAGGTGGGAAGATCCCTTGAGCCCAGGAGGTTGAAGACGCAGTGAGCCATGATCACCCCACTGCACTCCAAGCTGGGTGACAGAGCAAGACCCTGTCTCTAAAAGAAAAAGGAAGAGGTGGGGCGTGATGGCTCACACCTGTAATCCCAGAACTTTAGGAGGCCAAGGTGGGTGGATCACCTGAGGTCAGGAGTTCGAGATCAGCCTGATTAATATGGTGAAACCCCGTCTCTACTAAAAATACAAAAATTAGCTGGGTGTGGTGGTGCGGGCCTGTAATCTTAGCTACTCAGGAGGCTGAGACAGGAGAACTGCTTGAACCCAGAGGCAGAGGTTGCCGTGAGCCGAGATTGTGCCACTGCACTCAAGCCTGGGCGACAGAGCAAGACTCCATCTCAAAAAAAAAAAAAAAAGGAAAGAAAGAATGAAAAAGGAAGAAAGAAAAGAGTCCTAAACAATAAATGAGCAAGTACATCATGACCAAGTTGAGTTTACCTGAAAGTTCACTTAACATTAGAAAACCAATTTGAGGCCAAGGTGGGAGGATCACCTGAGCCCCAGAGTTCAAGACCAGCCTGGGCAACATAGGGATCCTCAGTCTAAAAAGAAATAAATAAAATAAGCTGGGTGTGCTGACGCATGCCTGTAGTCTCTGAGGCAGGAGGATCCCCTGAGTCTGAGAGTGACAGAGTGAGACAAATTTATTTTGATTAAAGTGATTCACCACATTAACAAATTAAAGAACAAAAAGCATAGGGTTGTCTGCATAGACGCAGAAAATTATTTGTAAAATTCAACTTCCATTCGTGATAATTCTTAGTGAACCAGAATAGAAAGTAGAAAGGAAGTTGCTTGTAGAGCAAAATTAATTCCTCTGTGTGTGTGTGTGTGTGTGTGTGTGTGTGTGTGTGTGTGATGGAGTCTCACTCTGCTGCCCAGGCTGGAGTGAAGTGGCTCAATCCTAGCTCACTGCAACCTCTACCTCCCAGGTTCAAGTGACTCTCCTGCCTCAGCCTCCCGAGTAACTGGGATTGCAGGCGCCTGGCACCACATCTGCCTAATTTTTGTATTTTTAATAGAGACGGGGTTTCACTATGTTAGCCAGATTGGTCTCAAACTCCGGACCTCAAGTGATCTGCCGGCCTCGGCCTCCCAAAGTGCTAAGATTACAGACATGAGCCACTGCTCCCGACCCAGAAACGTCTACTTTTGTAAGTGTGGTGAGAAATGAGACGAAACAGCAGCGACTGCACCCCAGCCGAGTGTGCTGTGTGAAAGGGCTGGGGCTTTATCTCACTCCAGCCCTGTTCACTGCATGAAAGAGCCAGGATTTTATCTTACGAGTGACGTGGAACAGGAGAAAGCCTTTCACCAGTGGCATAATGGGTCCGATTGCGATGTTAAGTACTTATCAGTTACTTAGGTGGCCTTGTGGAAGGCTGACCCAATGAAGATGAAAGTGGAAGGATGAACACCAGCTCAGGGGTTGTCGGGTATTCCAGGAAAGAGTTAGTGAAAGCCCGATCACCCGGGGTTATAGGACCAATGCGTTGGGGGACATAGATGAAAACTATTTTGGAGTTATAATCAGAAAGTTTTGAGATGTACTGGGTTAAAAGAGTGAATGCGACATAAGAAATATGTATTTGGGCCGGGTGCGGTGGCTCACGCCTGTAATCCCAGCACTTTGGGAGGCCAAGGCGGGCAGATCACGAGGTCAGGAGATCGAGACCATCCTGGCTAACACGGTGAAACCCCATCTCTACTAAAAATACAAAAAATTAGCCAGGCGTGGTGGTGGGCGCCTGTAGTCCCAGCTACTCGGGAGGCCGAGGCAGGAGAATGGCATGAACCCAGGAGGCAGAGCTTGCAGTGAGCTGAGATCGCGTGGCTGCACTCCAGCCTGGGCAACAGAGCGAGATTCCATGAAAGAAAGAAAGAAAGAAAGATGGATGTATTTGGTGTCTATCACCAATTCCTGACACAGAGCCCCCAAGATCCTTGTAGCTTCCTGAAGGATGGGGTGACAGGAGCAGCTTTCATTATAATATTTGGTCTTGGTCCATGGTTCCTGACACAAGAACTTCTAAGACCCGTACGGAATCTCCAGAGTGATGAGTGTACTCTTCTATGCTCATGAGGTGACTGGGGTACCCAGAGCTTCAGGATGAGTCTGGCTGCAGGAGCCACCATATGGTTAGAAGATTAGAGCTTTCAGCCCCACTCCCCAATCTCCAGGGAGGAGAGGGCATCTGGAGATTGAGCTCAATCCCCAATGGCTAATGATTTAATCAATTATGTCAATGTAATGGAACCTCCATAAAACCCCTAAAAAACAAGATTTGGAGAGCTTCTGGGTTGGTGAATGCATCCATGTGCCAAGAGGGTGGTACTTCCCTCCACAGGGACAGGAGTTCCTGCACCCGGGACCCTTCCAGACCTCACTCTGTGCACCTCTCCATTGGGCTGTTCATATGTTTCCTTTATGACATCCTTTATAATAAACCTGTCGTAGCAAGTAAAGTGTTTCTCTGAGTTTTGACAGCTATTATAGCAAATTATCAAGCATGCAGAGGAGGTCATGGGAACCCCCAATTTATAGCCATCAATCAGAAGTCCTGGAGGCCCTGGACTTGAGATTGGCATCTAAAGTGGAGACAGTCTTGTGGGACTAGGCCCTTAACTTGTGGGGTACAAGGCTAACTCCAGGTAGATAGCATCAGAATTGAATTGAAATAAACTGTGCGACATCCAGTTGGTGTCTGCAGAGTTGGAGAATTGGTTGTTACTGTGGGGGAAAAAAACAAACAAACCCCACATGTTTCTCAGAAATGTCGAGAGCATAGAAACAGTGTTTTCTTTTACTGAGAGAAAAGGAAGAGTCAAGGATATTTCCCCAGTCATATTCTATATATGGTGGCAGACAGTGTCCCCACCCAAAAGACTATAAAAGGAAAAGCTAATTAAATAAAAATGAATAACATACACAGACTGGTCAATTTAATTTGTTTTAACTGGTATAAATTTGTTAACCTGTATAGAATGGGATCATGTCTATAACTTTTACCATCATCAGCTTTTATGAAGGATACTGATAGTGTCAATCTTTAATATTACATGTTTGCAAAATACAGTATCTATTCAATGTAATCACATAGATTTATTTTCCCAGGAATCTTGAAAAATAAATGAGCAGGCTTCTGACTGCAACCTCCCACTCCCTGGTTCAAGTGATTCTCCTGCCTCAACCTCCCAAATAGCTTGAACTACAGGCACGCCACCATGCCTGGCTAATTTTTATATTTTTAGTAGAGACGGAGTTTGACCATATTGGCCACGCTGGTCTCAAACTCCTGACCTCAGGTGATCTGCCCACCTTAGCCTCCAAAAGTGCTGGGACTGCACATGTGAGCCACCGTGCCCAGTCTGGCATGTCTAGTTTTATTGCTCTGCACCTATGTTACATTTTGAAATACAAATTGAAAGTTTGTGGCAACCCTGCAAGTTTATTGGCACCATTTTTGCTAACATTGTGTCTCTGTGTCACATTTTGATAATTCTTGCAATATCTCAAACTTTATTATTATTATTATTATTATTTGAGACAGAGTCTCGCTCTGTTGCCCAGGCTGGAGTGCAGTGGCGCAATCTCAGCTCACAGCAATCTCTGTCTCCTGGGTTCAAGCAATTCTTTTGCCTCAGCCTCCCGAGTAGTTGGGATTACAGGCGTGAGCCACCATGTCTGGCTAATTATTGTATTTTTAGTAGAGACAGGGTTTCACCATGTTGGCCAGGCTGGTCTTGAACTCCTGGCCTCAAGTGATCCACCCACTTTGGCCTCCCAAAGCACTGGGATTACAGGCATGAGCCACCACACCCAGCCAAATGTATGTGTTCCCTGTCTCTCTCCCTCTCCTCAGGCATTCCTATTCTCTGAGACACAACAATATTGAAATTAGGCCAATTAATCCTACAATGGCTTCTAAGTGTTCAAGTGAAAGGAACGGTTGCCTATCTCTCACTTTAAATGAAAATGCTACTCCAGTGAACACACAAATGATAAGAAGGCTAAACAGCCTTATTGCTGATATGGAGAAAGTTTGAGTGGACTAGATAAAAGATTAAACCAGCCACAACATTCTCTTAATCCAAAACTTAATCAAAGCAAGACCTTAACTCTGTAAAGGCTGAGAAAGGTGAGGATGCTGCAGGGGGAAAAAAAAATGAAACTAGCAATGATTGATTCATGAGGTTTAAGGAATAAGACATTTCCACAACATAAAAGTGCAAAGTGAAGCAGCATACGCTGATATAGAAGCAACAGCAAGTTGTCCAGAAAGTCTTGCTAAGGCCTGGCATTGTGGCTTGTGCCTGTAATCCCAGCCAAGGGGTGGATCACCTGAGGTCAGGAGATCGAGACCAGCCTGGCGAACATGGTGGAACCCCATCTCTACTAAAACTACAAAAAGTAGCCAGGTATGGTGATGTGCACCTGTAGTCCCAGCTACTTCGGAGGCTGAGGCATGAGAATCGCTTGTACCCAGAAGGAAGAGATTGCAGTGAGCCGAGATCGTGCCACTGCACTCCAGCCTGGGTGACAGAGTGAGACGCCATCTCAGAAAAAAAAAAAGAAAAAAGAAAAAAAAAGAAAATCTAGCTAAGATTACTGAGGAAGGTGGCCACTCTAAACAAGAGATCTTCAGCGTAGATGAAACAGCCTTATATAGGAAGAAGATGCCATCTAGGACTTTCATAGCTAGAGAGAAGTCAATCCCTGGCTTCAAAGCTTCAAAAAATAAGCTGACCCACTAGTTAGGGGTTAATGCAGCTGGTGACTTTAAGTTCAAGCCAGTGTTCATTGATCATTCTGAAAATCTGAGGACCCTTTAGAATTATGCTAAGTCTACTCTGTTCACACTCTAGAAATAAGAACAACAAAGCCTGAATGACAGCACATCTGTTTACAGCATTAGCTGTGGCAATTTCTTAAAATAAGACAGCAGTTAAGTTTGCACACTGATCAACTCTTTCTTTCACAAAAGATTTCTCTGCAGCACATGATGCTGTTGGATGCCATTTTAACCACAAGTTGGACTTCTTTCAAAGTTGGAGTCCTGCCTCAGCCTCCGGAGTAGCTGGGACTATAGGCGCCCACCGCCACGCCCGGCTAATTTTTTGTTTTTTTAGTAGAGACGGGGTTTCACCATGTTAGCCAGGATGGTCTCGATCTCCTGACCTCGTGATCTGCCCGCCTCCGCCTCCCAAAGTGTTGGGTTTACAGGCGTGAGCCACCACGCCCGGCGTTTTGAGGAATTGATGTAACTTACAAAAATTACTACTATAAAGAGTTTGGTTTATATCCTCCCTCACTTCCAAGAGCCATTGGACTATAACCAGAAAACCCAAGAACTAGAAAGATGATCGCACACTCAGCCAGGTCTTACTGCCTCTTATTATCAACCTCTTCCTCAAGACAAAAGAAATGACCAATTTGTGGGAATCGTGATAGCTGGAGTATCAGTTTCATTAAATGGGATAGGTGTCAGGGTTTGGAGATGACAGGACACTGGGTGGAGGAGAGGTGGGGTGGATTTTGTAACATAGGAAGCTTTCATGGTATACATCAATCACGTGTTCAAAATTGAACTGAAAACATCCTTAAGCAAAATCAACAGACCACGGTGGTTCGACAGAAGTTGTTCTTGATTTTCCTCTGCCTGAGCAAGTAAACTTTAAAGCATCTTATTTATCAGAAGTCTCTTTTTTTTTTTTTTTTTTGAGATGTGGAGTCTCGCTCTGTCACCCAGAATGGCCAGGATGGTCTCGATCTCCTGATCTCGTGATCCGCCAGCCTCGGCCTCCCAAAGTGCTGGGATTACAAGGCATGAGCCACCTCACCCGGCCACAAGTCTCTTAAAAAAAAAAAAAAAAAAGATAGCACATCACAGGCTGCAATTGTGGCAAGATAATATGCTTTTATCTATCTCTTTATTGTTAAGCCTGTAGATCTCCAAACGCATTATCATTTACATATATCTAATTTTTTTTTTTTCTTTTTCAGATGGAGTCTCGCTCTGTCACCCAAGCTGGAGTGCAATGGTGCAATCTCAGCTCACTGCAACCTCCGCCTCCTGGGTTCTGGCGATTCTCTTGCCTCAGCCTCCTAAGGAGCTGGTACTACAGGTGCTCGCCACCACACCCAGTTAATTTTGCATTTTTAGTAGAGACGGGGTTTCATCATATTGGCCAGGCTGGTCCCAAACTCCTGACCTCGTGATCCACCCACCTTGGCCTCCCAAAGTGCTGGGATTACAGGCATGAGCCACTGCGCCTGGTCTCTGATTGTTTTAAATACATAAAATTGCCCTGAAAAATTAAGGTTATATAAAAATTAAGAATTAAAAATTTATATTTGTAATGTTATGGCCTAGGTAATTTTGCCTTATACTACCCTCTAACCTTTTTTTTTTTTTTTTTTTGAGACAGAGTCTGACTCTATCACCCAGGCTGGAGTGCAGTGGCACGATCTCAGCTCACTGCAAGCTCCGCCTCCTGGGTTCAAGCGATTCTCCCGCCTCAGCCTCCAGAGTATCTGGGATTATAGGTGCCACCACACCTGGCTAATTTTTGTGTTTTTGTAGAGATGGAGTTTCATCATGTTGGCCACGCTGGTCTCCAGCTCCTGACCTTGGGTTATCCACCCACCTCGGCCTCCCAAATTACAGGTGTGAACCACCGCACCTAGCCCATACTACCTTCCTTTTAAAAATGATTTTTAAGTTGCCTCAGTGCAGTAGGCAGCACGTCAGTCTCATAAAAATATTTTTTAAAATATCATAGTATGGAGAAAACTTGAGCATAAATACATTTTCATTAAAAATATCATAATAGGTTATATTCCCTCTAAAAAGAAAATGTAAACTTAAAGTTATCCTGAAGGTAATCCTTTTACTCTCCTTTTTTTTTTTAAAAAAAACATCTAAACTAATTTAAGGTTCTTTGGCATGAGCATTAATAATATTGAATAATGTATGCCTTAAAATAAAGGTTTTTCTTTTGCTTGTAAAGAAGGCTTTAGTATAAAATAGTTTGACCTGTTAGAAGAGTATTACAGGAAATTAAATGCAGGTAAATCAAGGAAAAACCAAACATGAATACAGGAGACTGAAGGCCAGTTGTATTATCAGGAAGAGCTGCGGTACTGAGAGGTAGATCCTGCAGCCAGACTACCTGGGTTTGATTCTGTCTTTGCCACTTACAGCCGTGTGACCGTAGCTACGCCAATGAACTTTGCTGGGACTCAGTTTGTTCATCTGTAAAATAGGAATAACAATAAACACCTACCTCGTGAGAATGTGATGAAGATTAATCAATAAAACACATATTTGTTGGCAAAGTGCTAGCATGCATTTGTTCATACATTCATTAGTTCACGAAACATTACATGAACATCTTCTATGTGTGGGGCACTATTTCAGGGACTGTAAATACATCAGTGAACAGAAAAGATCAAAAGTCTTGCCCTCGTGGAGCTTACATTCACATGAGGAGCAGAGACATTCTGGATACGTTTTGAAGGTAGAGAGCTCAATAAGGATCAATTATTATTATTACTATTATTATTATTACTTGAGATAGGGAGTGCAGTGATGCGATCTCAGCTCACTGCAATCTCCACCTCCTGGGCTCAAGCGATCCGCCACCTCAGCATTCCAGGTAGCTGGGACTAAAGGCGTGTACCACCAAGCCCAGCTAATTTTTTGGTAGAGACAGGGTCTTCTTATGTTTTCCAGGGTGGTCCCAAACTCCTGGGCTCAAGTGATCCTCCCTCCTCAACTCCCAAAGTGTTAGGATTACAGGCATGAGCCACACCACCTAGTCATTATTATTATTAATGAGAAAAAGAACATAACATACATGAAAACCAAGTAGACAGATTTGTATTGATTGGTTGAGTTAATGAAAATTTTTATTTAATAAATGAATAATTAAATAAATATATTATTTAATAAAGCCTATGCATCTAATTGAAGAAATATTCAGTTCCCTGTTCCTATGGTAACTGAATACACATTAGGAACCTGTGAAGACAGCTTGTTCAAATGCAGAAGAGTCATACCCGCCCCCGGAGCCCCCTAGTCAATGTTCTCGAGGCTCTGAATCGCTATGCTTTCTCAGCTTCTCTTTTCTTTCCCTTTTATTTTCCTTTCCTTTTTTTTTAAAAAAAATTATTTTTATTATTATTATTATTTTTTTGGCCTGCAGTGGTGCCATCATAGCTCACTGCAGCCTTGAACTCCTGAGCTCAAGGAATCCTCCTGCCTCAGCCTCCGAGTAACTGGGATTACAGGCACGTGTCATCATTGCCAGCTAATGTTTAGAAATTTGTGTAGAGGCTGAGTGTGGTGGCTAACATCTGTAATCCCAGCACTTTGGGAGGCCAAGGTGGGCAGATTGCTTGAGGCCAGGAGTTTGAGACCAGCCTGGCCAACATAGTGAAACCCTATCTCTACTAAAATTACAAAAACTAGCTGAGTGTGGTGGTGGGCACCTGTAATCCCAGCTACTTGCGAGGCTGAGGCATGAGAATCGCTTGAACCTGGGAGGCAGAGGTTACAGTGAGCTGAGACTGCATTACTGTACTCCAGCCTGGGTGACAGAGCAAGACTCTGTCTCAAAAAAAAAAAAAAAAAAAAAAGAAAAGAAATTTTTGTGGAGACAGAGTCTCACTCTGTCCCCCAGGCTGGGCTTCTCAGCTTTTCAAGACAAGGCTGCCTCATCAGACCTCTCCTCCCTCACATCACCCGTTTCGTTCTGGGGCTCATCCCACTGTGTTCCTCCAGGTTACACACAGCCCCTGAACTCTTTTTGTGTTTGTTGTTTTTCTGCTGCTTCCTGGATTTCTGTCAGCAATCCAGCTTCACAAATTGCTTGGCTGAGATTCATATTTACCGTCTTCCTTTGAAACTGTGATTCACAGTGTACACCCTTTAAACAGAATCCTCTCAGCCTGCAAGACGAAAAGCTTGTTTTAAAAACAAATTGTAGAACAGGCTGTCTACCCAGGGTTTTCACGCAGCGTGCTCAGATGGGCAAATATAACTAAGAGGGAACATTCAAAATCTCTATTTTTTAAATGAGCCAAAATGTTTTTAGATGCTGATCAGATGGTGATGTCACTTTGCACCTCCAGGGTGCCCAAGACAAATCTAGTCAGCCGAGAAAACAAACTTTAAAATTAGAGCTTGATAAGGAAGACAAGAACATGTCGACCATCTTCAAAGTAGGCTTAGAATTTATCTAAGATGTATTCGAATTGGATGTTTTGATTTATTATTTATTAATTTATTTTCGAGATGGAGCTAGAGGGCAGTGGCACAACCTTGGCTCACTGCAGCTTCTGCCTCCTGGGTTCAAGCGATTCTCCTGCCTCAGTCTCCCAAGTAGCTGGGATTACAGGCATGTGCCACCACACCTGGTTAACTTTTTGTATTTTTAGTAGGTGTGGGGTTTCACCGTGTTAGCCGGGATGGTCTCAATCTCCTGACCTTTTGATCTATCCGCCTCAGCCTCCCAGCGTGCTGGGATTACAGGCATGAGCCACTGTGCCTGACCCTAAATTTTTGTATCTTTAGTAGAGACAGGGTTTCACCATGTTGGTCAAGCTGGTCTCAAACTCGTGACCTCAGATGATCTGTCCGCCTTGGCCTCTCAAAGTGCTGGGATTATGGGAGTGAACCACTGTGCCCTGCCTGGATGTTTTCATTTAATAAGAAAAGGTGGTGATCATGATAGGCTTATAGGATCATTGGTTTATACTTTTTTTTTTTTGAGATGGAGTCTTTGTCACCCAGGCTAGAGTGCAGTGGTGCAATCTCGGCTCACTGCAACCTCTGCCTCAAATGAGTCTCCTGCCTCAGCCTCCAGAGTAGCTGAGACTACAGGCACACACCAACATGCCCAGCTAATTGTTGTATCTTTAGTAGAGATAGGGTTTCACCACGTTGGCCAGGAGGATCTCCTGACCTTGTGAGCCACCCGCCTCGGCCTCCCAAAGTGTTGGGATTATAGGCGTGAGCCACCACACCCAGCGGGTTTATAAAATTTTAACTCTAGACAGAGTTTATGGTTATCGCTTCTCCTCCCCATCTCTCATGTGTAGGAGGGAAAGTGATAACATTGGCCTTTTGGTGTTATCTAGGGAATTCAATAAGGTAATGTATGTTGGCTGGATGTGGTGACTCACGCCTGTAATCCCAGCTCTATGAGAGGCTAAGGTGGGAGGACTGATTGAGTCCAGGAGTTTGAGACCAGCCTGGACAATATAGCAAGACTGTACTCCTACAAAAATAATTTTAAAATTAGCTGGACATGGTGGTTCACGCCTGTAGTCCCAGCTAGTTGGGAGACTGAGGTGGGAGGATCGCTTGAGCCCCAGAGGTGGAGGCTGCAGTGAGCTATGATGGCACCACTGCACTCTAGGCTGCGTGACAGAACGAGACCCTGTCGCAAAAACAAGCAAACAAAACAAAAATATGTGTCAACAGTACCATGTTGAGCAGAGCAATTGTTCGACAGATGTTGGCTGTTATTATTTTCTGTGTAGCTGGGGCAATGTGCACCTGCCTGAGGAGAAACAGGGGAACAAAAGCCTGGTGTTATGTCTATGACCTGTCTACCTGCAGCATCATAAGAACCCCTGGCTTCTGGCAGGGTGTGATAGCTCATGCCTGTAATCCCAGCACTTTGGGAGGGGGAACAGATCACTTGAGATCAGGAGTTCAAGACCAGCCTGACCAACATGGCGAAACCCTGTCTCTAGCAAAAACACAAAAATTAGGCTGGCGTGGTGGCGCGCACCTGCAATCCCAGCTACTCAGGAGACTGAGGCAGGAGAATCACTTGAACCCAGGAGGTGGAGGCTACAGTGAGCCAAGATCTTGCCACTGCACTCCAGCCTGGGCAACAGAGGAAGACTCCACCTCAAACAAACAAACAGAAAAACAAAACTCTGTCTTCTTGTAAATTGTTTCCCACTGTTTCAGAGAACCCTGCAGGAATGTCATGAATCTGTTTTCAGAAATGAGCCCTCTTAGTTGCTCCAAGGTTGATGTCGTTTTTCCTAAGCATGCAAACGCTCTGACAATGGCCACATGCAGCTCTACTTATCTGCCCTGGACATAGCCAGCCAGGTTATTCCTCCAGCCTCCCAGTCCTCCTGAGGCCACGAAAGCATTCTGCCCTTCACCTGCCTGTTAGGATGCCTTAAGGAGACATGCATGGAGCAGGACTTTCACTGTGACCACCTGCTCTGCTCAGGGTTCCAGCACGTATTCCATCGCCTCCTATCTGGGCCCTTTTCTCTCGCCCAGTGTCTTCCTTCTGCTGAGTTATTTGCCTGGGGTGGCCCTAGAGGATCTACCCAACCTGTTCTCCAAAATCCCTGGAATGATTCAGACTTTCCCTCCCTTCCTCCCTGCCTTCTTTGCTCCCTTCCTTCCTTCCTTCCTTCCTTCCTTCCTTCCTTCCGTCCTTCCTTCCTTCCTTCCTCCTTCTTTCTCGAGACAGGGTCTTGCTCTGTCCACCAGGCTGGTGTGCAGTGGTGCAATCATAGCTCACTGCAACTTTGAACTCTTGGACTCAAGTGATACTCCTGTCCCAGCCACCCAGGTAGCTAGGATTACAGCCATGTACCACCATGCCAGGCAATTGTTTTATTTTTTGTAGAGACAGGGTCTCACTATATTGCTCAGGCTGGTCTCCAACTCCCGGCTTCCAGTGACCCTCCCATCTCAGCCTCCCAAGCAGGGTGTTCACGGGTCCCAGATCCAGCGTGGCCACTGATGGTTGTGTCAATTTGGACAGCTACTGCCCCTTTCTGTGCCTCAGCTCCTTCTCTTTTAAGTGGGGATAATCATATCCCTGACAGGTTTCGCAGTAAGGATTAAATGAAACAACTCAGGTAAAGTGGTCAGCATGGCGTCAGGGGAAAAGTCAGCTCTCACCATTGCTGCATTTGTTATTCCCAGATCCCTATCGCCAAGAGTACAATTCCAGGCAGCTTCCAGCCAGCACCATCCTCTGCAAAACTGTTGCTCTTCCCTCCTCACCTTTATCTACCACGAGATCCTGCCATTTCTAGCCCAGAAACACCTTTGGAGTCTACCTACCCTCCTCTCCATACTGGCTACCGTTGTCTTCCTTCAGACTTTAACAGAGACCTGGAAGCATTGCAATAGCGTCCTAACTACACACGAACTCCTATCTTACTCCATTTTCTTCCCAAACATTCTGCACATTGTAGAGATGTAAAGATAGCTGATCTGTTCACCCTTGCCGGCAGGAAAACACAAAAACTCAACACACTGGATGGACATGAAAGGCACTTCACAATCCCCACACCTGCACCCTCAGACTCACAGTGCACCGCTCTGCCCTGAGGGCCTCTTGCTTTCAGGCATCTGCACTGTTCTAGGTCTGTGGAATGAATCTCACCACTCTCCGCTGTCTGTGCGGGGTTTACGCCATGGCCCCTTACTCAGATGCGTCACTCTGTAAGCCTCTGGGGCTGACCCTTGGCTCTTTGTCTTGGAAATGAGCTCATGAGCCCTCTCTGAGTCTGGGAACCTGAGCTGCAAGTAATCACTGCCCTTGCCTTCTATCAGCTCTGAGGGGCATGGCTTCTGGGGCATCTCTACCATCAGAGAGAGGATAGCATACCCTGGTCACCCAAAACTTCTCATCCATCTGCTCAATAATCCAGTGTCTCTGAGCTGGGTGTGATGGTGCATGCCTATAATCCCAGGTGATACTCAGGAGGCTGAGGTGGGAGGATGGCTTGAGCTCAGGAGTTGGAGATCAGCCTGGACAATATAGCAAGAGACCCAAAGAAAAATAAAGTAATCCAGGGTCTTTGTTGGCTGTTTGTTTGTTTGTTTGCTTATTTATGAGACAGAGTCTTGCTCTGTTGCCCAGGTTAGAGTGCAGTGGCATGACCTCGGCTCACTGCAACCTCTGCCTCCCAGGTTCAAGTGATTCTTCTGCCTCAGCCTCCTCAGTAGTTGGGATTACAGGCATGTGCCACCGTGCCTGCCTAATTTTTGTATTTTTAGTGGAGATGGGGTTTCACCACATTGGCCAGGCTGGTCTTGAACTCCTGACTTCAAGTGATCCACCTGCCTCAGCTTCCCAAAGTGCTGGGATTACGGACATGAGCCACCGTGCCCGGCCCTTGTTCATCTTTTTATATCCAGCTCCTAGCAGACAACATAGTATGCTGCTATGTAAGTTCATCAAATAAATGTTTGATGATTGGATGTATGAATGGAAGCTGTGGTTTTTTTCTTTTTCTTGCAGATGAGTCACAATTCCAAGACCTAGTCGTCTGAGAAAGTAGAGAGTAGTAGTTTTCCAAAGGGCAAATTCCCAGAGATTTGAAACAATTTCCCAAATAAATATAACACTGATAACCTCAACTATCAGAAAATTTCCTTAATTCTCTATTTTGCTTTGTGTGTGGAGATCAAGTCCTTGAGCAGCTAACAAGAAGGACCAGATACACCAGGGCCTTGGAAGGTTGCCATACAATGTGAATCTAAACCTCTGGGCTGACGCACTGACATGCAAACATTCCTGCTATTGTATAGCTTTAGTGAACAAACTGAGGCCTTGAAAATGAATCTCTGGGTAAATGTGGAGTAATTTCTAGCTATGGCCCTTCCTCAACAGAGTGTAGTAAGATTGTATAATGCAAGAGGTTCTTAACCTCATTGTGCATGAAGATTATTCACAATAGTATATTAGTAGTAAATACATTTAATGCTGGCTAGTCATGGTGACTCACACCTGTAATCCCAGCATTTTGGGAGGCCAAGCAGGGAGGATTACTTGAGGCCAGGAGTTCAAGCCTGCAGTGAGCTATGATCGCATCACTGCACTCCAGACTAGGTGAGAGACCAAGGCCCTATCTCCAAAAACAACAACAACAAAAATGCATTTAATGCTTACTATGAGACAAGCATTGTGCAAAGTGTTTTATATGCACGAACTCATTTCGCTCTCATACTGATCATGACATATGACATGGGTTCTATGATTAGCCCCACTTACAGATGGGCAAACTGAGGCATGGCACTGGCACAGGATTTGAACCCAGACAGATCTCTAGAGCTCCCGCTCTTAACCTTATGCAAAAAAAAAAAAAAAAAAAAACCCAAACAAAAAAGAAAGTATTTTTGAGAACTATATTTAAAATGTCTTCATATTGTCTCCTACAGCATTCTTTTCTAAAAGGAACATTCCAAATAGTGTGTGGTCCTCAGACCTAGAATCTCTCCAGCCCAAATTCTGGCTGACTCCTCACAGGAACACATGAGCAGCCATGAGTATGGGCAAAAATTCTGCACTGGCCGGGTAAGGTGGTTCACGCCTGTAATCCCAGCACTTTGAGAGGCTGAGATGGGCGGACCACCTGAGGTTTGTTTGAGAGCAGCCTGGCTAACATGGTGAAACCCTGTCTCTAATAAAAAAAACAAAACTTAGCCAGGTGTGGTGGCATGTGCCTGTAATCCTAGCTACTGAGGAGGCTGAGGCAGGAGAATCACTTGAACCTAGGAGGCGGAGGTTGCAGTGAGCTGAGATTGCACCACTGCACTCCAGCCTAGGTGACTGAGCAAGACTCTGTCTTGAGAAAAAAAAAAAAATTTGTGCCCAGACCTCAGTGGTCTCCTCCAACAACTGAAGCTATGCAGCCCCCTTTGTGGACAGGGTAGTGTGGGAGAGGTGAAGGCACCAGCACTCCTGGGTTTGTCTGAGGGCCGCTCTGGAAGACCACTGCAGACGCAGGTCTCTGGATGGCCTGTTTCATGGCAGTGGGGTGTCAGACAGAGTGCCCACTCTCCAAATCTTACCAGATTATCCCCTGCATCTGCATGTTTCTCTCTTTATATTCAGTTCCCTTGAGAAAAATGTCCTTAGGAAAAAACAAAAAAACCAAACTGAGATGGGGTCTTTCTGCAATGCCCTAACTGATCTCAAACTCCGGGGCTCAAGTGATCCTCTCGCCTTGGCCTCCCAAAGTGCTGGGATTACCATCCTGAGCCACTGCACCCAGCCAACAGAAAAACTTTCTACCTCCTTCTTCAATTCATACTCAATGACCTTCACATAAGAGCAAGAAAAGAAAAGAAAAAAGTTGAAGAGTCTCCCTGCCAAGGATGAAGACAGAGCTCCAGGGGCCTCTGCAAAGGGAGAGAGGCTGAGGATTCTAACAGGCATAGGAGCCAAAATAACAACAGTATCAATAGCTACACCTTCTGGACTATCTTTTCTTCTTTTCCATTTTCTAAAAGTATAACTGCAATAATTTATCTTAAATGATATTTATTTATTGCCATCTATATAGTTTTTGGAGGCTGGGTGCCATGGCTCACGCCTGTAATCCCATCACTTTGAGAGGCTGAGGTGGGCAGATCACCTGAGCCCAGGACTTTGAGACCAGCCTGGGAAACATAGTGAGACCCTATCTCTACCAAAAAAAAAAAAAATACAATAATTAGCTGGGCCTGGAGGCAAATGCCCAGCTACTCAGAAGGCTAAGGTGGGAGGATCACCTGAGTTCAGGAGGTCAAAGCTGCAGTGAGCTGAGATTGTGCCGTTGCACTCTGGCCTGGGAGACAGAGCAAGTCGTTGCCTCAAAAAATTATAAATAAATACATAAAAATTAAAAGACAGTTTTTAGGGATCCCCCAAACCCAATTTTCCCATTGGATAAAATCCAAATAGGATATAAATGCATGGAAGAGTTCAGAAGCAGACCCTTATATTTTCAAAACAAAAAGTACCACCCTTGACTTGGTTTGGAGAGCAAATATGAATCTTGGAGCCCTCTCTGAAGCTGGCTGCCTTCTCATGGGCGTGGCAGGCCTTGCCTTCTGCACTTACATGTCCCAAGAGGCATCAGCCTGCCCGCCGAAATCCAAAGCCACATAATGTCAACACAGTACTCCTGTGTAAATATTTGGTCCAGGGAAAATGCCTTGAACGCCTGTACAACCAATTTTCTGGCAGGCAGTGAGATGAAAAGGAGCATTAATGCATGCATTAAAATAAAAATAATATCTTATGAAAACCCAAAGAATCGCTGTGCATCCTTCATCACAATGCACACTAAATGGCCTTTTCCTACTACCCTCTCTCTCTCCAGTCATCCTCCCCCACTCCCTCAGCTGTCCTAATAAAGAGCACACTAAGTCTTTAGCTCTGCTGGCAAGGAGAATTAAATTGCTATTTGCCACCTGGTGTTGTCTTACTTAACATATCTCTAAATTGTGCTTAAACCTTCCTTTGGAACTCAGAGTTTAAATACTAGAACGAAGGAAACAAAGTAAGAAGAGAGAAAAACAGAAAAGTAACAAAATTTACATAATTTGCAAACACTGTATTTTTAATAGTGTTAAAAAGTAGTCTGTTTTTTCTTCTCTTTGCCTTCATCTTCTGTTCATTATCTCTTTTGTTTCCTCTTGTTCATCTTTCCTTTTATCCTTCAGAATTCAATCAAAGAAGAAACACGTTTCTTCCCATGACAAAACCATACTCCAGTTCAAAATGGGGTACTCTGAGTGTTTTAAATGATTTGTTTTGCTTTTGTTTTTGAGACAGAGTCTTGCTCTGTCACCCAGGCTGGAGTGCAGTGGTACAATCTCGGCTCACTGCAACCTCTACTTCCTGGGTTCAAGCGATTCTCCTGCCTCAGCCTCCTGAGTAGCTGGGATTACAGGTGTACACCACCATGCCCCACTAATTTTTGTGTTTTTAGTAGAGATGGGGTTTCATCATGTTGGCCAACCTGGTCACGAACTCCTAACCACAAGCAATCCACCTACCTCGGCCTCCCAAAGTGCTGGCATTACAGGCATGAGCCACCACGTCCGGCTGTTTTCAGTAGAATTTTATCCCAGAAGCTCTGTGATCCCGCCCATTGCAACCCTGTTTTTAAGTTTCCAGGGTCCCTTTCTTTTCTCCATTTAATTTCTTCTTCTCTTCCTCCTCTTTCTTCTTTTTCTTTCCCCCCCTCCCCCAGAGTCTTGCTCTGTTGCCCAGGCTGCAGTTCAGTGGCATGATCATGGCTCACTGTAGCTTCAACCTCCCAGGCTTAAGAGATCCTCCCACTTCGGCCTCCTGAGAAGTTGGGACTAAAGGTGCATGCCACCATGCCCAGCTAATTCTTTATTTTTTGTAGAGACGGGGTTTTGTCAGGTTGCCCAGGCTGGTCTCAAACTCCTGGGCTCAAGCAAACTGCCTGCCTTGGCCTTCCAAAGTGCTGGAATTACAGCTGTGAGCCACCACGCCCAGCCCATTTAATTTATTTGTTCAGCAAACCCTTCGTTGTTAATTTATTCTTGTCTAGCACTATGCCCTTTTCTTTTCCTACTGTTTTCTACTTTCTATTTAGTTCAATTATCAACTACCAAGGCAGCAGAATCATAAAATTCTAGCGCTCCCTCAACTGCACAAAAGTCCACTCTTTTCAACTGTAAGACACTCTTCCCTCTGCAGCCTTTTGTAATAAAATTAAAAATTTTAATTAGCAAAAAGTTTCATAAGACTTTATCAAATAACAAATACTTAATTTCTTTTTTTTTTTTTTTTTTTGAGATGGAGTCTTACTCTGTTACTAGACTGGAGTGCAGTGGCATGATCTCAGCTCACTGCAACCTCCACCTCCTGGGTTCAAGTAATTCTCCTGCCTCAGCCTCCCGAGTAGCTGGGATTACAGGCATGCACCACCACACCCAGCTAATTTTTTGTATTTTTAGCAGAGACGGGGTTTCACCATGTTGGCCAGGATGGTCTCGATCTCTTGACCTCGCGATTCACCCACCTTGGCCTCCCAAAGTGCTGGGATTACAGGCGTGAGCCACCATACCTGGCCTATTTACAGACATCCTGCTTAAGAGATGTTTCAGGCCAGGCGCGGTGACTCACGCCTGTAATCCCAGCACTTTGGGAGGCCGAGGCAGGCGGATCACCTGAGGTCAGGAGATCGAGACCATCCTGGCTAACACGGTGAAACCCCATCTCTACTAAAAATACAAAAAATTAACCAGACGTGGTGATGGGAGCCTGTAGTCCCAGCTACTCTGGAGGCTGAGGCAGGAGAATGGCGTGAACCCGGGAGGCGGAGCTTGCAGTGAGCCGAGATTGCACCACTGCACTCCAGCCTGGGGGACAGAATGCAAGACTCCATCTCAAAATAAAAACCAACCAACAAACAAACAAAACAGCAGAGAGATGTTTCAGGCCAGGCGAGGTGGCTCATGCCTATAATCCCTGCCTTTGGGAGGCTAAGGCAGGAGGATCACTTGAGCCCAGGAGTTTGAGACCAGCCTAGGCAACATGGCAAAACCGTGTGTCTTCAAAAAAAAATACAAAAATTAGCCAGGCATGAGTACATGCCTATAGTCCCAGCTACTTGGGAGGCTGAGGTGGGAGGATCACTTGAGCCCAGGGGGCTCAAACCTGGGTGCAGAGGGAGACTCTGTCTCCAAAAACAAACAAACAAACTAAAAACCACATTTCAGATGTTTATAATTCAGGTTATCATATTCAGCTTAGAGGGAGAAGGCTTAACGTTAGTTGGGTATTAAGTGCAGACAGATGAAGTATCATTTCCGTTGTCCTCCCAAGAGAGCAGGTCCGTGTCCCTCTAAATAAAATGGTTGAGTGAGAAGTCTTGAGTTTTGCTGCAGCAAAAAACTAGGAAAATAAAAAACAAACTCAATTTGAGGCTCTAAGCAAGGAGCAACAAAATGTTAAAAAGGTATTCCAAAGAGCAGCAGAGAGCAGGTTAGAACAGATGGTTTCAGAAGCCATAAAAATAACCTAGGACAGTCTGTAGGTGGAAGAAAGAGCTTACTCCACGTGAGTGACAAGGTACTGTAGTAAATAGTTCATTAGCGTTTTCTGTTGTCTTAGCACTTGCTTTAACTGGGTAGTTTGGGCATTAATAAGGAGATGGCTCACGTATTGTTATCATGATGAATAATTTCTTTGAAAAAAAAGTACTTGTAAATGTAATGAGTGGTATATCCTTGCCTATCTGTTTGCGGCATCTGGAAGTAAATCTAATCCCAGTCAGAAACTATCAATAAAACAGCAGCAGTTACCTGCCAACAAGCCATAGAGCCAAAATCTAGCCCTACATGAAGTGCCGCAGAGTGAAACATCTCACACACACACACACACACAAAAGTGGTGCTTGGTAAAAGGTAAGAGAACAAAATATAACAGGAAAAGACCCATGAGTTAAACACAATGTTATAGAAAATCTAGTAGAAGTACTTGCTTTCCAAAGGCTGAAATCCAGACAGCAAATAATTCACTGATTTTGGGAACTTTCCAAATCACAAAATGTTATGTTTCAGAAGTGTCTTGAGCTTTCAGGAGATCGGAATAGAGAGAGGATACAGTGCCCATTCAGGTCTTGCTTTGTGTTTATGCGGAATAAAAGTTCTCCATGGGAGAATATTGAGTCTCCAATAAGATAGGATGACATTAAGAGAAAACAATTTTTTTTCAGATGAAGTCTTGCACTGTTGTCCAGGCTGGAGTGCAATGGCATGATGTCGGCTCACTGCAAACTTTGCCTCCTGGGTTCAAGCAATTCTCCTGCCCCAGCCTCCAGAGTAGCTGGAACTACAGAGGCCCACCACCACACCCAGCTAATTTTTTTTGTATTTTTAGTAGAGACGGGGTTTTGCCCTATTGGCCAGGCTGGTCTCAAACTCCTAACCTCAGTTGATCCTCCTGCCTCTAATTTTTTGTATGTTTAGTAGAGATGGGGTTTCATCATGTGAGCCAGGTTGGTCTCGAACTCCTGACCTCAAGTGATCTGTCCGCCTTGACTTCCCAAAGCGCTGGGATTACAGGTGTGAGCCATCGTGCCAGGCCAAGAAAACAATCTTTATTCCCATTTAAGAGAACTATCTAAGTGTGTTTAATCCTTATTTCAAGTTAAGTGCTTAGAGTTGGTTGTTTTTCTATACAAGCAATTATCTTACCCTAAATGCTTTCCCTCATATATGTGTGTGTGTGTGTGTGTGTGTCTTTTTAGAGACAAGGTCTCACTCTGGCACCCAGGCTATAGTGCAGTGGCACAATCACAGCTCACTGCAGCCTCGACCTCCTGAACTCAAGCAATCTTCCCACCTCAGCCTCCTGAGTAGCAGAGACTACAGATGTGTGCCACCAAGCCCAGTTAATTTTTAATTTTCTTTCGTAGAGCCAGGGTCTTGCTGTGTCACCCAAGGTGGCCTTGGACTCCTGGGCTCAAGCTTCCACCTGCCTCGGGCTCCCAAAGTGCTGGGATTACAGGCATGAGCCACCATGCCTGGCCTATATTCTTTGTTTACAATGATATTTATGAAACAGTTAGTAATAAGACATGGATTGAAGAATTTGAAAACCTAGGAGACATTTATCAGGAAAATTCCCCAGGATTACAGTAACTAAAGTTCAATTAAGGCGAGACAGTTCTCAAGTTGTTTATCACCACCTACTAGAACCCAATCCCTTTTTTTTTAATTTGCCAAACCATTTGACAATGTACAGATGCCATTTTATTTATAGATTTGGTTATTCTATGGGCTGTTAAATTTGATTTGCAATATAATCATAGTAGCAAAAAGTCATGTTAGTTTTGTATTTGATAGAAAAATATTTTAATAGTAATTATAACAGCAAATGATAGTGCTTTACCAATAATACTGAACACTTCTGTAAATTTTGGAAAATGGAAACTGATCACGTTGAAAAATTAATGCAATTCAGGAAAGAGTTGAAAACCCAATGTAGTGTTAATTGATCCTGACAATGATTTATTTTTGCAGTTTGCACAGAGCCCTTAAAAGGAGATATTTCTTGAAGGATGAATAGGGATTTGGCAACTGAAAGCAAGATAGCACGATGCTCTAGCAGAGGGTATGGGGCGGGCAGAGGCATGGCCATCAGGAGAGGCCCTGGCATTTGGGAGAGGGCTCAAGTGATCGGGACATGGGTCGTCTCTATCTCTGTTGGGGGTGCTGGCTCATGCAGGCTTCACTGAGCCTTATGAGAAATGGAAGAATGATATTCTATTATGAAAGAAGGGCTGGGCGTGGTGGCTCACACCTGTAATCAGCACTTTGGGAGACTGAGGCAGGCGAACCATTTGAGGTCAGGAGTCCGAGACCAGCATGGCCAACATGGTGAAACCCCGTCTTTACTAAAAGTACAACCATTAGCCAAGCGTGGTGGCACGTGACTGTAATCCCAGCTACTCGGGAGGCTGAGGCAGGAGAATCACGAATCCAGGAGGCGGAGGTTGCAGTGAGCCAAGATCGCGCCACTGGGCAACAAAGCGAGACTCCATCAGAAAAGAAAGAAACAAAGAAAGAAGGAAAGAAGGAAGGGAGGCAGGGAGGGAGGGAGGGAAGGAAGGAGGGGGAGAGAAAGAGAGAGAGAGAGAGAAAGAGAGAGAGAAAGAGAGAGAAAGAAAAGAGAGAAAGAGAGAAAGAAAGAAA
>NW_012117488.1:14873614-14874125 GCF_000951035.1 Colobus angolensis palliatus | reverse complement strand
AAAGAAAGAAAGAAAAAGAAAGAAAGAAAGAAAGAGAAAAGACAGAAAAGAAAGTACACCCCCTGGGCTCATTAACTTCCGTCTGCCTCTGTAGATCCTCTTGCCCCTGTTCACCCTGCTCTGTGCCCCGGGAGGACTCCTTTGTCTTTCAGTTTCCTGTTGGGCTGAACCAATGGGAGTGCCGCCAGGGGTCAGTGGTGGGAGTGGCTAGGGATCGGCTGCATGGGTTCCCTGTGGCCTCTCCCAAATACCACAGTCCGCTTCAGAAAGCCCTCTCCAGGCAAATCCCCAGCTGGTACCCAATAACTATTAATTCCCCCTGCCTCTATAGGCCTAGGAATAACAGCTCTCTGTGGTTTACCGTACAACCAGAGTTGTGCCGTACAACCAGAGCGTACAATGCCAGGTAGTGTGTACTCTGCTAGATCTTATGGATTTCCTTAAAATTTGCACTCAACATTGTAAATAATCCCTTTATTATATTATTCTTTGATTACTTTTTTTTTTTTTT
>NW_012117488.1:14864502-14872659 GCF_000951035.1 Colobus angolensis palliatus | reverse complement strand
TTGTAGTGAGCTGAGATCCGGCCACTGCACTCCAGCCTGGGTGACAGAGCGAGACTCCATCTCAAAAAAAAAAAAAAAGATATTCAAATATTCAAATCACAATAGAAAGTCTTGCTTTTGGGCTAAGGATATTGGCAATGCAGTTCAAGGTTGAAAAGAACATTGCTGGTTCAATCCAAATGGGCAGATTAAAAAAATAATAAAAGAAATAAAGAATATTATTGAAAGGAATATGGATGGTATTCCTTCAAGAGATTCAGAACATTACATAGAAGTTTAATGTATGCTTCCTTGTACTGAAAATTCAGAATCCTAGGAACAGAGGACTTGTAAGGAAAATATAGAAGATGTATTTCATCACTGGTGGGGCACAGTGGCTCACGCCTGTAATCCCAGCACTTTGGGAGGCTAAGGCAGGTGGATCATTTGAGGTCAGGAGTTTGAGACCAGCCTGGCCAACATGGTGAAACCTCATCTCTACTAAAATATAAAAATTAGCTGGGCGTAGTGGTGGGTGTCTGTAATCCCAGCTACTCAGGAGGCTGAGGCAGGAGAATCACTTGAACCTGGGAGGCAGAGGCTGCAGTTAACCAGGATCATATCACTGCACTCCAATCTAGGTGACAGAGCAAGACTTCATCTCAAAAAAAAAAAAAAAAAACAAAGGGTTTGCTTTGATGTCTGCCACAGGCAGACGCCGTGATTTGCTTACTCAGTACCCATTACTACTTTTACTTCCTTGCTAACACAACTCAAATTTGTTGGGACACCAGTGTTTCAGCCCTAGGCTATAGGCCATCCTATATCTAGTCTAATCATTACAAATCAATGTTTTCTACTACTGTAATCTCCCTAAAGCTAGAGATGGCCATATGCCCATATTTAGCCAATGACACGTAAATGAAAGTCTACAGGTGTGGTTTAGAGCAAGGTATCTCAGCCTTGGCACCGCTGACATTTTGGGGCAGATAACTCTCTGTTGTGATGGGTTTTTCTGGGGATTGTCGAATGTTGATATCATCCCTGGCCCCTACCCACTAGATGACAATAGCATCCCCTTAGTTGTGACAACAACAAATGTCTCCAAACATTGTGAAATGTTGTCTGGAAAGTAAAATTGCCCCCAGTAGAGAACTACTGTTTTAGAGGAAAGATCTTGCCTTGCTGATTAAAGGGAACCAATGTACCTGGTACCTCCTTCTCTTCCCTTCTTCCTGCTTTGAACAGGATGTGAGGATTGCAGCTGCAATAACCATTCTGCAACTGTAAGGAAAAAGTCAAAATATTCTCCTTGAAACCATTGCTACTTAGCAGTAATCACCTATCCTTTGATGTCTTATTATTTGAGGGGAGAAATGCTCTTTATAGTCAATGTCACTATAGCAAAACTTTCTGAACTTTGAACCAAACGTATCCTGTCTTAGTTTGTGTTGTTATAACAGAACACCAGAGACTGGGTGATTTATAAAGAGGCTTATTTAGCTCATGGTCCTACAGGCTGAGAAGTTCAAGGACATGGCCCTGGCTTCTGACCAGGGCTTTCGGGCTGCATCATAACATGGTGGAAGGTCAAAGAGGAAACAGACACATGCAACGGGCTGAACACAAAGGGCGCATGTACTTTATAACAACATGCCATCATGGGAACAAACCCATTCCTACGAGAGCTGATTAAGTTTCATGAGAGTGAGAACTTACTACCATGAGAACAGCACCAAGCCACTCGCAAAAGCAGATCCCCCATGAACCAAATACCTCCCATTAGGTTCCGCCTCTTAAAGGTTCCACCTCCCAATGTTGTTACATTAGCAATTAAGTTTTTGTTTTTGTTTTTTGTTTTTTCAGACAACGTCTCACTATGTTGTCCAGGCTGGACTCTAACTTCTGGGCTCAAGCAATCCTCCTGCCTCAGCATCCTTAGGAGCTGGGGCTATGGCAGTTAAATTTTAACATGAGTTTCTGTGGGGACAAATCATATCCAAACCATAGCACATTGTGCTCGAGATATTGGCAACGCAGTTCATGGTTTAAAAATCATTAAGGGAAGGAGTAGAGACCGTGCATATAAAAAAGCATGTATAGTGAAGCAGGGTGTGGCATGCTCTCTACTTCAGCATAAATGCAGTACTGAAGATTGCAGGATTTGTTTAATATGATTTTGCATATTTGATTAATATGTAAAAGTCAGTTGTGTTTTTATTTAAATTGAAATTAAAACATTTATAATGGACCAGGCACAGTGGCTCATGAGTGTAATCCCAGCATTTGGGAGGCCAAGTTGGGCAGATAGCTTGAGTTCAGGAATTTGAGACCACCCTGGGCAACATGTCTCTACTAAAATACAAAAATTAGCCAGGCATGGTGGTGGGCACCTGTTGTCCCAGCTACTCAGGAGGCTGAGACACGAGAATAACTTATGCCTGGGAGGCAGAGGTTGCAGTGAGCAGAGATCCCACCACTGCACTCTAGCTTGGGCTACAGACTGAGACTCCCTCTTGAAAAAAAAAAATTAATGACTTAGAAAAATATTTAATACTTGAAAATAAATCTGATGAAAAATGTACAAAAAAATGTGTACATTGAAAACAGCAAGGCTGGGCATGGTGGCTCACACCATGGATCACCTGAGGTCAGGAGTACAAGACAAGCCTGGCCAACGTGGTGAAACCCTGTCTCTACTGAAAATACAAAATTAGCTGGATGTAGTGGCACATGCCTGTAATCCCAGCTACCTGGGAGGCTGAGGCATGAGAACTGCTTGAACCTCGGAGGCAGAGGTTGCAGTGAGCTGAGATTGCGCCATTGCACTCCAGCCTGAGCAACAAGAGCGAAACTCCATCTCAGAAAAAGAAAAAAAAAGAAAACTGTAAATCGTTGCTGAGAGAAAAGACCTCCATAAATGGAGAGATAAATCATGAGTTCCATAGTGTTGAGATGTTCACTCTCCTCAAATTGATCTATACATGTAATTCAATCCCAGTAAAAATCTCAGTAAGCTTTATTTTTAGAAATTGGCAACCTGATTCTGAAATTTTATAGAAATGCAAAGGAGCTAGAATAATCAAAATATGTTTTTAAAAATGATGTGGAAAACTTATGCTACCTCATTTCAGATCTACTATTAGGCAGTCAAGGCAGTGTGGCGTGGATGTGAAGATAGACATATAAATTAATGCAATATAATAGAACCCAGATACATACATACAAAAACACACACATATGGTTAATTGATTTTGATAAGTATACCAATCTAATTCAATGTATCCAGTTGGTCCATAGGGAATTCTGGTTTTTGCCATTACTTAAAAGTAATGAAAAGTAATGGCAAAATCCGCAATTACCTTTGCACCAACCTAATAGAATGGATAGTCTATCCAGCAAGTGGTGCAGGAACAACTGGATATCCCTATGGAAAAGAAAAAATACCATTGAACTTCTAGTCTCCTATTTGGCATGTAAGGAGATTGAAGTCACCATTCCATCTTAAGTAAAAAGCTGACCAAGTGGAAAAATCAACAATTCTTAGGTTCATAAGAGAGGTCACAGGGCAAACAGGTGACCCTGTTTGGAGAGACAGATGGATACAGAGAATCACAATTTACTGGAGTAAAAACCTCTGTGGGAACCAGTGCTGGGGTAGGAAAACCTAAACTGTAATTGACAAATTGCTGGAGGCTCAGTGTGGACAAGTCTGAGTTAAAACTCCAGGGACACCCAGTCATTGGGGACGGCGGGCACACTTTCATGAGTTCAGTTCTACTAGGCTCTCATACTCAACAGTAGAGAAAAATCTCCTTGCGTTTCTGGCAAGGCAAGAAGGAAAGAAACTATTCTGAAATACACCAGAGCCATTATGTTCCTATATATATATTTATTTATTTATTTAAGATAGAGTCTTGGCCGGGCGCGGTGGCTCACGCCTGTAATCCCAGCACTTTGGGAGGCCGAGACGGGCGGATCACAAGGTCAGGAGACAGAGACCACGGTGAAACTCCGTCTCTACTAAAAATACAAAAAAAAAAAAAATTAGCCGGGCGCGGTGGCGGGCGCCTGTAGTCCCAGCTACTCAGGAGGCTGAGGCAGAAGAATTGCGTAAACCCGGGAGGCCGAGCTTGCAGTGAGCCGAGATCGCGCCACTGCCCTCCAGCCTGGGTGACAGAGCGAGACCCCGTCTCAAAAAAAAAAAAAAAAAAAAAAGATAGAGTCTTGCTCTGTCGCCGCTGGAGTGCAGTGGTGCAATCTTGGCTTACTGCAACCTCTGCCTCCTGGGTTCAAGTGATTCTCCCGCCTCAGCCTCCCAAGTAGCTGGGACTACAGGTACACGCCACCACGCCCGGCACTGATTTTTGTAGAGATGGGTTTCACCCTATTGGCTATGTTGGTCTGGAACTCCTAACCACAAGTAATCCTCCCACTTCGGACTCCCAAAATGCTAGGATTGCAGGTGAGAACACTCATGCCCAGCCACCATTCTGTTCCTAATATCACCTGCCCTCAGGGGAAACCATTTTACCAGAGCCTATCCTTCTTGGGTTCTATGAGAGCCTAACTGACCTTGGGAAGAGAAACACCCAACTCCAGCCCCCTCCAATCATCCTGTCCCACCTAAGGAGGAAGGTGCTGAAGTATTTGTGAAGTTCACAGTCCAGGGGCACAGGCTCACCAAAAGACTGAAACTTAATCATAGGTCTATAGAATGCTTCTCCTCTCTCCACACCTTACCACCACAAAACTAAAGGCCTATTTACCACCGGTCCTTTTACTCAGTACAACACGCCTGGTGATCAAGAAAAAATTACAAGCCATACTAAAAGAAAACACAGTTTGAAGAGACAGAGCAAGCATCAGAGCTAAACCAGGCAGAGATGTTGGAATTATCAGATTAGGAATTTCAAACAACTAGGATTCATATGCTAAGGGATCTAATGGGTAAAGTAGACAGCATACAAGAACAGCTGAACAATGTAAGCAGAGAGATGGAAAGTAGAAGAAAAAAAAAACAAAAAGAAAAGCTAGAGATCAAAAGCACTATAACAGAAATTAGGAATAAATTTGATGGGCTTATTAGCAGGCTGGACACACCTGACAAAAGAATCGCTGAGCTTGAAAACATCCCAGTAGAAATCTGAAACTGAAAACAAAAAGAGACTGAAAAAAAACACACACAGAATATTCAAGAACTGTGAGAAAACCACAAAAGGTATAACATATACATAGTGGTAATACCAGAAGGAGAAGAAATAGAGCTAGGAACAGAAGAAATATTTAAAACAATAATGACTGAGAATTTCCCCCAAATTAATATCAGATACCAAACCACGGATCCAGGAAGCAGAGAACAGCAAGCAGGATGAATACCAAAACAAAACAAAACAAAAAATACCTTGGCATACCGTATTTAAATTACAGAAAATTCAAAGATGGGCCAGGTACGGTGGCTCATGCCTGTAATCCCAGCACTTTGGGAGCGCCGAGGTGCGTGGATCACCTGAGGTCAGGAGTTTGAAACCAGCCTGGCCAACATGGTGAAACCCCATCTCTACTAAAAATATGAAAATTAGCCAGGCATGGTGGCTCAAGCTTGTAATCCCAGCTATTCGGAGGCTGAGGCACAAGAATAACTTGAAACTGGGAGGCAGAGGTTGCAGTGAGCCGAGATTGTCCCACTGCACTCCAACCTAAGCAACAGAGCGAGACTCCATCTAAAAAAAAGAAAAAAAAGTGAATGGATGGAAAAAGATGTACCATGCTAATACCAATCAAAAGAAAACAAGAGTCGCTATATGAGTTTCAGACAAAGCAGACATCACAGCAAGGAAAGTTTTCAGGGATAAAGAAGGGCATTACATAATGATAAAGAGGGCAATTATCCAAGAAGACGTAACCGTCTTTAACATACTTGAACATAATAACAGAGGCAAACCACATGAAGTAAAACTAACAGAACTGCAAGGAGAAGTGATTAATCCATTATTATAGTTGGAGACTTTAACACCAATCTATCAGAAATAGGTTAAGCAAGCAGAAAATCAGTGAGGACATTGTTGAATTCAACAACACCATCAATTCACTGGACACAAGGGCAGTTATTGACTACTTCATCCAGCAACAGCAGATTACACATTTTTCTCAAGTTCACATAAAACACTCACCAAGATAGACAGATTCTGGGCCATAAAACAGTATCTCAACAAAATTTTAAAAACAGAAGTCAGATAATGCCTGCTTTCTGACAACAACGAAATTAAACTAGAAATTAATAACAGAAAGCTATCTGGAAAAATCCCAAAATACTTGGAAATTAACACATTTCCAAGTAAAACAGGGGTCAGCAAATTAAGACAAAATTTTAAAATATTTTGAACTAAATGAAAATGAAAAATGCAACTTATCAAAATGTGTGAGATGCAGTAAAAGTAGTGCTTAAAGAGAAATAATTAGTATTGAATGCATATATTAGAAAAGGAGAAAACTCTATAATTATTAAGCTTATATCTTAGGAAAGTAGAGTATTAATTAAACAGTAAAATTAAATCCAAAGTAAGCAGAAGAAAAAAATAATTATAGCAGAAATCAAGGAAATGAAAAACAAGAAATCAATAGAGAAAATCAATGAAACCACAAGCGAATGCTTTGAAAAGTTCAATAAGGCTGGGTGTGGTGGCTCATGCCTATAATCCCAGCACTTTGGGAGGCTGAGACAGGCAGATCACTTGAAGTCAGGAATTTGAGACTAGCCTGACCAACATGGTGAAACCTCGTCTCTACTAAAAATACAAAAATTAGCTGGGGGTGGTGGTAGATGCCTGTAATATCAGCTACTCAGGAGGCCGAGGCAGGAGAATCACTTGAACCCAGGAGGCAGAGGTTGCAGTGAGCCAAGATCACATCATTGCACTCCAGCCTGAGTGATAGAGTGAGACTCCGTCTCAAAAAAAAAAAAGAGAAGCTCAATAAAATTGATAAGCTTCTAGCCAAGTTAACAAAAAAAGAGAAAGAACATACATTATTAATATCAAAAATGTCATATTTCATGGACATTAAAGGATAATAATGAAATGCTATGAACAACTAACCCTATGCCCATTAATTTGATAACCCACATGCAATGGACCAATTCCTTAAAAGATACAATCTGCCAAAACTCATACAAGAAGAAATAGATAATCTAAATAGGCTTATATTTATTTTTAAAATTGAATCAATACTTGGTAACTCTCCAAAACAGAAAGCACCAGGCTCAGATGGGTTTAGAGGTGAATTCAACAAAACATTTAAAGTGGAAATTACACTGATTTTCTGTAATTTCTTTCAGAAGATAGAAGCAAAGGGAATACTTCCCAGTTCATTCTGAGGCCAGTATACCTTAATGCCAAAACTAGACAAAGACATTTATTTATGAGAAAACAACAGACCAATATCTCTCATGAACATAGATGCAAAAATCCTCAACAATGAGATGCTTGGTGGTCTGTGGTTCAGGAGCTTCCTTGGGATGTCAGTGGACTGGCTGCGGGGCAAGGTGGAAGTCGATCAAGAGACTATCCAGCGGCTCCTTGAGGAGAATGAGCAACTGATCCTCTGTACTGTGGAGTATCAGAACAATGGCTGGGCGAACGAGTGCGTCCAGTGCCAGCATGTGTTACATAGAAATCTCATTTATTTGGCTACCATCGGAGATCCCAGCCCAACCAGTACTTCAAAAATAATGGAATCATCTTTCAAAAGCAATGGAATAATCTTCCAGTTGGCTGCTGTGAGGAGTAATTGAATGTAATCCATCTCTTATAAAATGGAGACAGGATCTTTACCAACTCAACTGCTTAAAACATGAATGACACTTCTGTGGCTCTTTTAAAAAATATGAAAATGTGGGCCAGGTGCGGTGGCTCACGCCTGTAATCCCAGCATTTTGGGAGGCCAAGGTGGGTGAATCTCCAGATCAGGAGATCGAGACCATCCTGGCCAACATGGTGAAACCCTGTCTCTACTAAAAATACAAAAAATTAGCCGGGCGCGGTGGCAGGCACCTGTAATCCCAGCTACTCGGGAGGCTGAAGCAGGAGAATGGCCTGAACCCGGGAGGCGGAGTTTGCAGTGAGCTGAGATCGTGCCACTGCACTCCAGCCTGGGCGACACAGCGAGACTCCATCTCAA
>NW_012117488.1:14858775-14863657 GCF_000951035.1 Colobus angolensis palliatus | reverse complement strand
GAAGGAAGGAAGGAAGGAAGGAAGGAAGGAAGGAAGGAAAGAGAAAAATCAGATCAATAGATGCAGAAAAAGCACTTGACAAAATCTAACAGAAATTAATGAAGTTCTTTATCAACTTGATAAGTAACATCTACAAAAATACTACAGCTAACTTCATACTTAAAGGTATGAAACTAGAAGCTTTCCTGCTAAGATCAGGAACAAGGAATGGAAGTCTCCTCTGACTACTTCTTTTTCAATACTCTAGTGGAAGTCCTAGCTAATGCAAAAAGACAAGACTTAGGTAATAAAAAGTATACTGATTGAGAAGAAAGAAATAAAACTGTTTTTGTTCATGAATGACACAATTATCCATGTAGAAAATCCAATAGCATCGACCAAATAACTGGATCTAATACGTAATTTTACAAAGGTTGCGGGATACAATGTTAATATACAAAAGTCTGTTGTTTTTCTATATACCAGCAATAAACAAGTGAAATTTGTTTTGTTGTTGTTTGAGACAGACTTTTGCTCTAGTCTCCCAGGGTGGAGTACAATGGCGCAATCTCAGCTTACTGCAACCTCTGCCTCCTGGGTTCAAGTGATTCTCCTGCCTCAGCCTCCTGAATAACTGGGATTAGAGGCGCCTGCCTCTACAGCCTGCTAATTATTGTATTTTTAGTAGAGACAGGGTTTCATCATATTGGCCAGGTTGGTCTTGAACTCCTGACCTCAGGTGATCCACTCGCCTCAGCCTCCCAAAGTGTGGGGATTATAGGTGTAAGCCACCGTACCCAGCCTTTTTTTTTTGAAATTTGAAATTAAAACATATTATATAGTACCATTTACATTAGCACCCCCAGAAGTAAAATAATCAGGTACCAATCTAAGAAAACATGTATAAGTCTTATGTGAGGAAAACTACAAAACTCTCATGAAAGATACCAAAGAGAAACTAAATAAATGGAGAGATATTCCATATTTACCAACAGGAAGACTCAATATTGTCATGATGTCAGTTCTTTACAACTTGACTTAAAGAGTTAATGCAATCCCCCATGAAAATATCAGCAAGTTATTTTGTGAATATCAACAAACTGATTCTAATATTTATATAGCAAAGCAAAAGACATGCAACAGCCAACACAATATTGAAGGAGAGAACAAAGTTAGGAGGACTGACTCTCTCCAACTTCAAGACTTACTACAGAACCATAGTAATCAAGAATGTAGTGTTAAAGTAGCCGGGGTGATGGTGCATGACTCTCTCCAACTTCAAGACTTACTACAGAACCATAGTAATCAAGAATGTAGTGTTAAAGTAGCCAGGGGTGATGGTGCATGCTGTAGTCCTGCTTCCTACTCAGGAGGCAGAGGTGGGAGGATCACCTGAGAACAAGAGGTCAAGGCTGCAGTGATCATGCCACTGTACTCCAGCCTGAGAAACAGTGTGAGACCTTGTCTCTAAAAAAAAAAAAAAAAAAAAAATTAAAATTAAAATTAAACAAATATTAAATAAAACGAAAAAGTAAAGAGTGTGTGGTATTGGCAAAATGATAGACAAATAGATCAATGGAACAAAATAGATCCACATAAATACAGTCAATTGATCTTTGACAAAGGAGCAAAGGCGATACAATAGAACAAAGATAGTCTTTTCAACAAATGCTGCTGGAATAACTAGACATCTACATCCAAAAAAAAAAATGATTCTAGACACAGACTTTACACTCTTCACAAAAATTAACTCAAAAAGGATCATAGACCTGAATGTAAAATGCAAAACTATGCAACTCCTAGACAGTAACATAGGAGAAAATCTGGATGACTGAAGGTTTTATGATGACTTTTTAGATACAACACCTAAGACATGATCCATGAAAATAAGAATTGATAAACTGGACTTCATTAAAATTAAAATTTTCTGCTCTGAAAAAGACATGCCAAGAGAAGGAAAAGACAAGCCATACACTAGGAGGAAATATTTGCAAAATACTTATCTGATAAAGGACTGTTATTCAAAATGCATAAAGAATTCTTAAAACTCAGCAATAAGAAAACAAACAGCCCAATTTAAAAATGGGCAAAAGACCTGAACAGATGCCTCACCAAAAAAGATACACAGATGGCAAATAAGCATATGAAAAGATGCTCCACATCACATGTCACCAGGGAAATGTAAATTAAAACAATAATGAGATACCACTGCACACCTATTAGAATGACCAAAGTTCAGAACACTGTCAACACCAAATGTTGGTGAGGATGTGGAGTGATAGGAACTCTCATTCATTGCTGGTGGGAATGCAAAATGTTACAGCCAGTATGAAAGGCAGTTTGGCAGTTTCTTATAAAACTAAGGTTTCTCTTACCATATGATGCAGCAATCACACCCCTTGGTATTTACCCAAAGGAGTTGAAAACTTATGTCCACACAAAAACCTGCACATAAATGTTTATAGCAGCTTTATTTTTAGCTGTCAAAACATGGAGGCAGTGAAGATGTCCTCAGTAGGTAAATAGATAAATACACTGTGGTACATCCAGAGAGCAGCATAATATTCAGTGCTAACAAGAAAGGAGCTAGCTGGTCAGGTGCAGTGGCTCATGCCTGTAATTCCAACACTTTGGGAGGCCAGGGCAGGCAGATTACTTAAGGTCAGGAGTTTGTGACCAGCCTGGCCAACCACCTTGGCCAACATGGTGAAACCCCGTCTCTACCGAAAATACAAAAATTACTCAGGCACAGTGGTGCACACCTGTAATTGCAGCTACTCAGGAGGCTGAGGCACAAGAGTCCCTTGAACCTGGGAGGCGGAGGTTTCAGTGAGCTGAGATCGCACCACTGCACTCCAGCCTGGGTGACAGAATAAGACTCCATTTCAAAAAGAAAAAAAAAGAAAAAAGAAAGGAAAGGAGCTATCAAGCCATGAAAATATATGGAGGAAACGTAAATGTATATAAAGTGAAAGAAGGCAATTTGAAAAGGTCACATCCTATGTGATTTCATCTATATGACATTCTTGAAAAGGCAAACTCTCGAGACAGTAAATAGATCAGTGGTTTCCAGGAGGCAGAAGGAAGGGATGGATGAACAGGCAGACCACAGAGAATTTTTAGGCCAATGCAACTATTCTGTGCTATAATGGTGGATCTATGTCATCATACATTTGTCCAAACCCACAGGGTGGGTAACACCAAGAGTAAGCCCTAATGTAATTGATAGACTTTGTGTCAATGTAGGTTGATCACGTGTGACAAATGTACCACTCTGGTTGATGCTGATAATAGGGGAAGCCATGCATGCCTGAGGGCAGAGGGCATATGAGATATCTTTGTACCTTCCTCTTAGTTTTGCTGTGAATCTGAAACTGCTCTTTTAAAAAGTCTAAAAAGGAAAAGAAAAAACAGGCCAGACGTGGTGGCTCACCCCTGTTATCCCAGCACTTTGGGAGGCTGGGGTGAGAGGATCACTTGAGCCCAGGAGTTCAAGACCAGCCTGGGCAACATAGTAAGACCCTATCTCTATATTATTTTTTAAAATAAAAAATAAAATTCAAATTAAAAAAATTAAAAAAAAAATCCCTCAACCCTTTTCTTACACTATACACTAAATTAACTTGGTCATGGACCTATGTATAAATGCTAAAACTATCAAATTTCTAGAAAAATCTCTCTCTCTCTCTTTTTAGAGACAGGGTCACCCAGGCTGGTGCAGAGGTAAGATCATAGACTCAAACTCCTAGGCTCAAATGATGCTCCTGCTTCAGCCTCCCAAGTTGCTGGGACTACAGGTGCACAGAAAATCTATTCTTACTTAGAGTAGGCCAAGATTATTTAGATAGAACAAAAATATCAACCTACAAAAGAAAGGAATTGATAAATTGTACGTTATCAAAATTAAGATCTTCTGTTCCTTCAAGGCCATTGAAAATAAAATGGCAGCCCACTGAGGAGGAAAAAATATTAATATTTGCAACACATATATCTGACAAATACCACGTTTCCAGAGTGTATAAAGGACTCTTATACTCAATAATGAGAAGGAAAAAAAAAACCCTTTGCTTTTGTTTTTTTGAGAAAGGGTCTTGCTCTATTGCCCAGGCTGGAGTGCAGTGGCACAATCATACCTAACTGCAGCCTCAAACTCCCAGCCTCAAGCAGTCCTCCCACCTCAGCCTCACAAAGTGTTGGGATGAATGGTATAAGCCACTGTGTCTGGCCCCATCTAATTTAAACATGGGCAAAAGATTTCAACTGACATTTTACAAAAGAAAAATTAGGAATGGCCAATAAGTCCATGGAATGATGCTCAAGTATCATTAGTCATCAGAGAAAAGTACATTAAAGCACAATGAAAACTGTACATACTCACCACAATGGTTAAAACTAAAAAGACTGACCAAACCAAATGTTGGTCAGGATGTGAAGCAACAAAAACTCTCATAAATGGCTCATGGGAATGTAAAATATGGAACAAGCTATTTGGAAAACAACTCAGCAGTTTCTGAGAGAGTTAAGAATATGAGCTGGGCATGGTGGCTCACCCCTGCAATCCCAGCACTTTGGGAGGCCAAGGCAGGGGGATTACTTGAGGTCAGGAGTTCCAGATCCAACATGGTGAAACCCCATCTCTGCTAAAAACACAAAAATTAGCCGGGGTAAAACACAAAAAATAGCCTGCACCTGTAGTCCCAACTACTCGGGAGGCTGAGGCAGGAGAATCGCTTGAGCCTGGGAGGTGGAGGTTGGAGTGAGCTGAGATCATACCATTGCACTCCAGCCTCGGTGACAGAGCAAGAATCTGTTGAAAGAAAGAAAGAAAGAAAGAAAGGAAGGAAGGAAGGAAGGAAGGAAGGAAGGAAGGAAGGAAGGAAGGAAGGAAGGAAGGAAAGAAAGA
>NW_012117488.1:14858381-14858700 GCF_000951035.1 Colobus angolensis palliatus | reverse complement strand
GAAAGAAAGAAGGAAAGAAAGAAAGAGAGAGAGAAGGAAGGAAGAATAAGTTTATAATATCCAGCAATTCCACTCCTAGGCATTTACCCAAGAACAATAAAAACACATGTTCACAGAGACGTTTACACAAACAGTCCTAGCAGCTTCATGTATAACAGCCAATAACTGTAAACAACTCACTTATCTCCTGACTGGTGAATAGATACACAAATTGTGGTATAGACAATGGAATGCTACCCAACAACACAGTGTAAAACATTGATGCAGGCCGGGCGCGGTGGCTTACACCTGTAATCCCAGCACTTTGGAAGGCCAAGGA
>NW_012117488.1:14843356-14853889 GCF_000951035.1 Colobus angolensis palliatus | reverse complement strand
AAAAAAAAAAAAAAAAAATGCTGCGTAAAAGCAGCAAGACACAAATGAGTACATACTATAGGATTACATTTAAAAGAAATTCTAGAAAAAGGCAACTAATCTATAACATAGTTGCTGCCTGGGTTGTGGGGGAGTTGAGATTTTCTGCAAAAGGACATGAGAGAACTTTCTGGAGTAATAGAAATATTATTTCTTTTTTTATCCCAAAAGTGAAAATATTGATTGATTTTATTTTATTATCATTATTTTTTAGAGATGAGGTCTGACTTTGTCACCCAGGCTGGAATGCAGAGGCACCATCATGGCTCACTGCAACCTCAACCTCCCAGGCTCAAACCATCCTATCACCTCAGCCTCCCAAGTAGCTGGGACTACAGGCACATGCCACAATGCCCAGTTAATTTTTTGTATTTTTTGTAGAGACAGGGTTTTACCATGTTGCCCAGGCTGGTCTTGAATTCCGGAGTTCAGGCGATCTGCCCACCTGGCATGTGCCACTGCATCTGGCCTGGAAATATTCTACATGTTGATTGTAAAGATGAATACACAAATGTACAAATGTATCAAAACTCATCTGTTTGCACAATTTAATTGGGTTAATTTTCATTGTAAGTTGATTTAAGGAAAGAAGATCAGGTCTTGTCTTCCTTCTACTATACGGTTAGCTACGGGGAAAGCTCTACCTGTTGAAGTAATGAGCCTTAGGGAGTGGCTGTGATTGCCCAGCTCTGACTGTGATTAGATTTTATTAGGACGAAATTGTAGGGAAATTGATCTGATTGTAGATCTAAGCTACTTCTTTCTTTCTCTTTCTTTCTCCCTCTCTCTCTCTCTCTCTCTCTCTCTCGACAGACTCTTGCTCTGTTGCCCAGGCTAGAGTACAGTGGTGTGATCTCAGCTCATTGCAACCTCTGCCTCCTGGGTTCAAGCGATTCTCCTGCCTCAGCCTCCTGAGTAGCTGGGATTACAGGTGTCATGCCTGGCTAACTTTTGTATTTTTACAGGGATTTCACCATGTTGGCCAGGCTGGTCTCGAACTCCTGGCCTCAAGCGATCCATCTGCCTCGGCCTCCCAAAGTGCTGAGATTACATGAGTGAGCCAGCGTGCCCAGCTAAGTTACATTTTTCATCATCAATAATAAAAGAGGTACCTTCAAAAGTACTATATAACTTGCTGATTCAAACATTTATTTTTGTCCAGACCTCTCACTCTCCTCACCTGTGCTAGAATGTAAGCTCCACAAGAGCAAGACCTTTCGACACAGTACGTGTCAAAAAGATGTGATAGATGCCTGTCATCTTCTGTGTCTTTCTTCTCATTTTACTCCAAACTCAGAAGGAAAGACGGCATTGTTATTTGTCTCCTAAAACTCCAACACTTTTTTTTTTTTGAGATGGAGTCTCGCTCTGTCACCCAGGCTGGAGTGCAGTGGCACGATCTCGGCTCACTGCAAGCTCCACCTCCCAGGTTCACGCCATTCTCCTGCCTCAGCCTCCCCAGTAGCTGGGACTACAGGTGCCTGCCACCATCGCCCGGCTAATTTTTTGTATTTTTAGTAGAGACAGGGTTTCACCATGTTAGCCAGGATGGTCTCGATCTCCTGACCTCGTGATCTGCCTCCCAAAGTGCTGGGATTACAGCTGTGAGCCACCGCACCTGGCTGACACTCTCCTCTTACAGATGGTAACAACAGCCTAACAATAAACCATTAATCACCCGACATCTACTGGGTACTTACTATGTGTCAGTTTTACACAATGTGTAAAAATGTGTATACACATTTTATTTTTCAATCCTCATAGCGACCTAATGAAATGGGTACTATAGAGATTTCCATCTTTGAAATGATGAAATCAAGACTCAGGTTAAGTGACTCGCCCATGGTCACATAGTTAGTAGGTGGAGAACTAAATTTTGATTCCAAGTAAGTGAATCCCAAAATGATGGCCCTGCACACTACTGCTTCCATTCTTCCCTGGCTCCTGTCCATTGTCCTCACAACAGCCTGAGCAAGATTTATGTTTAAAATCAACATCTGGGGTTGGGCGCGGTGGTTCGCCTGTAATCCCAGCACTTGGGAGGCCAAGGCTGACAGATCAGCTGAGGTCAGGGGTCTGAGACCAGCCTGGGCAACATGGTAAAATCCCATCTGTCCTGAAAATATAAAAATTAGCCGGGTGTGGTGGCAGGCACCTGTAATCCCAGCTACTTGGGAGGCTGTGGCAGGAGAATTGCTTAAGCCCAGGAGGCGGAGGTTGCAGTGGGCTGAGATTGCGCCACAGAACTCTAGCCTGGTTGACAGAACGAGACTCCATGTCAAAATAAATACATAAAAATAAAATCAATATCTGCTTATAAAGCCCTGCACAACCTGCCCCTGCCATCCTTTCCAATGTCATGAGGGACCCATTTCCCCCTCACTTACCTCACTGAGGACCATCCTGATCTTACTTTGGGTTCATCACATGGCTTCCTGCCTCAGGACCTTGGAACATGCTGTTTTCTTTGCACAGATCCCTCCCTTACCCCAACACAACTCATGCCTCAAGCTCTGTTAAAATACCACATTTTTGGAGAGGATTCCCTGACCCTTCTTTTCGAAATCCAAACAGACGTATTACTCTCCTTCATCTGAACCTAGGTTTTGCAGCCACAGCACTTGTCATAATTTGAAGTTATCTTCCTATTTCTGGGCATAACTGGTATATCCTGCTTCACCAGATGAAGTGAAACTAATTCACACTGCCTTCTTCAAGTCAGAACTGGCTCTCATTTCCACCTGCCACATTTCCAGGAAGCTGGTTACCTCTCTTGAGTTTTTCTCCTTCTATCACACTGCCCCAAAACTTCAGGAATTTCGTTAGCTTGAGGGAGTCAATTCTGACCTCAAATACTTTGACAAGAATAAGATAGAGCCTCTGATCAGTTTACAAGTTTACTGTTTTTGTTTTGTTTTAACTGTTATTGTTCCTCATGTTGTTAAAAACTGACCCTGGCCAGGCCCAGTGGCTCACGCCCGTAATCTCAGCCCTTTGGGAAGCTGAGGCAGGAGCATCACTTGAGCCCAGGAGTTTAAGATCAGTCTGGGCAACATAGTGAACCACCCCCCACATCTCTACAAAACATAAAACAATTCGCTGGGCTTGCTGGCACACGCTTGTAGTCTTAGCTGTGTGGGAGGCGAGAGGAGAGAGGGTCGCTTGAGCTCAGGAGGTCAAGACTGCAGTAAGCCATAACTGCACCACCAGAGTGAGACTCTGTCTCTAAATTTAAAAAGTAAAATAAATAAATAAAAATAAAATTGATGGCTTCGAGAGACCTGCTGGCATAGAGAACACCTAGGGTTCTGAGGGGAAGCTCGTGAGGTGGGAAGAGGTCTCAGGTCACCCTCCTGCAGCTGATACTTCAAGGAGAAAGAAAGGAGTCAGCCACTGGGTTTACAGATGAGTTCTGGGGAGACGGGTAAGGGAGTCGGGAGTCAAGCAGGGATGTGCTCTCTGGAAAAGCTCCCAGGGGGTAGTAGCTTCGGCTGGATCCCACAGTGGACTTGGGTGTCAGTTTACCCCAAACTTATCTACACTCTGAAGTGAAAGGGACAGGGCCACAAAACTGATAGAAAGGAGTCTTAGTGGATCTGAGCAGAACCTGACCGCCAAATGCTACACAGGGGAATCCTGCAAACTGGAGAGCAGGATGAAGCGTGGGGACCTGGGCGGTTAGCGTGGGTGTAGGAGGCGGGCGTCAGGGAGATGACCTTCATCGAGTCTGGGGAGAAGCCACCCCTGAACCTCTCACCCAGACATGGTGAATCCTCTTCAGAAACCACTGTTGACCAAGTCAATATCTTACCTAAGTGGAACTGGAAGTCCCAGGGGATGAGCTCTGGCCCAAAGGTGGCCAAAGAACAGGGGACAGTGTGATAGCCACCATGCCTGGCATAAGCCACCGTCCCTGGCTCTGTCTCCATTCGAAAGCTTCTAAAATACTGCATCTACCATAAAGGTCTCCTTTCATTTCTTCCCAGTAAGTTCCTTGGCCTCTATCCAAGTGTGCCCACCTCCTGCCTAAGGCTCTGATTACCAGGAGGAATTAGGAAAAGCAGCTTCTGTCAAGCCACACACACACAAATGCCTTTTTCATTCCTTGCCCTCAAGTCATGCGTGCCCACTTACCCTCTCATGACCAAAAAGGGCTACGCAAGTGCTTCTTTCCAACACAAAGGCAATTTGCTCCCAAATAATTGAGAATGTCCCTAGAAAGAAACTGTGAGAAAGTTTTAAATAGAGGCTCATTTCAGATTTTCAAAGCAAAGAATACCATTTACTAAGTGTTCACAAGCTGCGTATTGCTCTGCCTGGCTTAAGCCTCAGGTCTTCTTCTTTTTTGTAAACCCAGGGCTTCCCATGATGGCATTCAATACATATTTGTTGGATGAATGGGAATGAGTCACCAAGTCCTAAATAAAACTATCAGTAAACTAGAACAAGAGTTTGAGAAGCAAAAAATGAACAGAATTATCTCATCATTGTATAAAATGCTGATCATTGGTGGATATGTATGTGTGCATATACATGCAATTTTACAGAAGTTTTCTTCTTTTTAATTTAAAGAAGAGCCCCTCGGGCCGGACACCATGGCTCATGCTCAGCACTTTGGGAGCCCAAGGTGGGTGGATCACCTGAGGTCAGGAGTTCAAGACCAGCCTGGTCAACATGGTGAAACCCTATCTCTACTAAAAATATACAAAAATTAGTCGGGCATTGTGGCGGGCTCCTGTAGTACCAGCTACTCGGGAGGCTGAGGCAGGAGAATCGCTTGAACCCAGGAGGCAAAGGCTGCAGAACCGAGATAGTGTCAGTGCACTCCAGCCTGGGTGACAGAGCGAGACTCCATCTCAAAAAAAAAAAAAAAAAAAAGCCGCTTTTTATTTTGAAATTCTAAAAAAAGATTTTAGACATTCAAAATGGCATAAAAAGTAATATAAGAAACACCAGGAAACGCACTATAAAGCTTAAGAAATAACACGGTTGGGTGCAGTGGCTCATGTCTGTAATCCCAGTACTTTGGGAGATGGAGGTGGGAGGATCGCTTGAGCAGGAGGTCAAGGCTGCGGTGAGCTGTGATTGCACCACTGCACTCCAGCCTGGGCGACAGAGCAAGACCCTATCTCAAACAGATAAAGTAGTGGAAGCCACCTGTGCATGCCTTCTCACTTTCTTTCCCACCCGAAGGAACCACTGTCTTGAGTTAAAGAAACTTCCACAGTCCTGGGAGGGATGGCTCGATATGCTCTCCTTTTCCTCTCTAATCACAGGTGATTAAGCCAAGGTGGACTCCTGGCACACCTGTGCCAATCAGTTTCTTCCTCCCAGGAATTTACAAATGAGAGCCTGAGCTAATTTGCTGTGATGAGCAAAACTGATAGGTCATGCTAATTTCAGGACTCAGACTTTTTTCTAGGGGTGTGGCCATCATGAGCCCCGTGCAAGAAGAAGAGTATGAATAATTGGAAGGAAAAAGAAGACAAAGCAGGCACGCACACAGAGAAAGGAAAAGGAGGAGAGGAAAGAAAGAGGGAAAGAGGCTTGTTTTTTTTTTTTTTTTGGCCTTATTTCTAAATCACTTCCCAATCCCCGTCTCCACCCCTCTAAAGCCTGACTACGTTTGCTATTTCTGATTTGTGAGAGTTCTTTATAACCTTCCCATAACCTCCACTTTTCCTTGAACTAGTATGGATGGATTCTATGATTTTTAACTAAATTATCCTTAAGATATGCTTTCCCCGCCAAAAAAAATTTGTATTCACTAATTACAAGTGGACAAAGTTCCTCGGATCATATAACCTTTTTATTTTTAAGTTCAGTGGTACGATCCTAGCTTACTGCAGCCTCAAACCCTTAGGCTCAAGTGATGCTCCTGCCTCAGCCTCCTGACTAGCTGGGACTACAGGTGTGTGCCATCACACCCAGTTAACTTAAAAAAAAAAAAAATAGAGGCTGGGCACAGTGGCTCATGCCTGTAATCCCAGCACCTTGGGAAGCCGAAGTGGGAGGATCAATTGAGCCCAGAAGTTTGAGACCAGCCTGGGCTACATAGTAAAACCCCATTTCTACTAAAAATAGAAAAAAATTAGCCAGGCATGCTGGTGCACACCTGTAGTCCTAGCTATTCAGGAGGCTGAGGCACGAGAATCATTTGAACCCTGGAGGCAGAGGCTGCAATGAGCCAAGACTACACCACTGCACTCCAGCCTGGGTGGCAGAGTGACACTCTGTGTCAAAAAAAAAAATTTTTTTTTTGAGAGATGGGGATCCACCCACCTTGGCCTCTCAAAGTGTTTGATTACAGGTGTGAGCCACTGCACCTATCCTCGTTTTCCTTCTACTTTTAGAGTCAGAGTATTGCTTTATTGCCCAGGCTGGAGTGAGTGGTATAATCATAGTTCCCTGAAGCCTCCAATTCCTGGGATCAACCAATCCTTCTACTTCAGCCTTCCAAGTAGCTGGGACGACAGGTGTGAGCCATCATCATGCCTGGCTAATTAAAAACATTTTTTTTTTTTTGTAGAGACGGGGTATCACTGTGTTGCCAGGCTGGTCTGAAACTCCTGCTCTCAGAAGACCCTCCTGCTTTGGACTCCCAAAGTGCTGGGATTACAGGCATGAGCCACCATGCCAGGCCCAAGTTTTGTTTTGTTTTGTTTTTTTGTTTTCTTTTCTGAGAAAGGGTCTCACTCTGTGGCACAATCTTGGCTCACTGCAACCTCTACCTTCCAGGCTCAAGTGATTCTCCTGCCTCAGTCTCCCAAATAACTGGGATTACAGGTGCACACCACTACCGCCAGCTAATTTTTGCATTTTTAGTAGAGACGAGGTTTCACCATGTTGGCCAGGCTAGTCTTGAACTTCTGACCTCAAATTATCCACCCACCTCAACCTCCCAAAGTGCTGGGATTACAGGCAAGAGCCACCGTGCCCGGCCTCAAAGTCTTTATCAAGCTTATAAGGCCAGAGATGTGCAGATTCCTGGTTACCTCTTTGACCTCACTGAACCATTCTCCCTATCCCACCTTGGCCTGAAAGCCCCCTGCAGCTGCCGTCCCTTGCCATTTCCAGCGCACAGTCAGGGCCTCCGCACTTAGAGACTTCAGCCTGGACTGCCCTTCCGCAGGTAGTTGAATGCCTAACATTATGCTGGTCTCTGCTTAAAGGTCTCCTCTACCACCCTGTGGCAGACTGCCACAGTTACTACTTGAGACAGTTACTACTTGAGACAGTCACTACGACAGTTACTACTGTTACTGCTTGAGATCGTCATTAGGTCATACGAGACTGAACAAAGGGACTAATGTCGAAACATCATACGAGATTGAAAAAAGGGACTAATGTAGAAATGAAAACTTAAGACAAAAGAAACTGTTTTAAAGGAAGCAGCCAGGTGAAGAAGAGAGCTCCCTGCTTCTAGTGAGCAAAGGCAGCAGCCCCTGGGCTTCTACAGCCCTTCGTACTTATTGGGTAAAAAGAGCAGGGAGGAGGAGGTAATGATTGGTCAGCTGCTTAATTGATCACAGGTTAATGTTATTACTAACAGGCTTCAGATGTACCTAATCACAAGCAACACCACATAGGGCATGACTGCCTCAGCACTCCTTCTGGGTGGCAGACTCAGTTTGTCGGTCTGCCAACATTCTGCATTTATGAGAAACAGTTTGCTGCTTACATATAGCCTCCAGTGACTTGATCATACTGAGTTGATCACGACCCTCAATCTTTCCGCCTCCAACACCACCAGCCCATTTAAAATATCAGCAGCCAGCCACCACTATTTCCTATCCTGCTCTACTTCTTAGCATTTATCATCACCTACGTGGCAGGAGCCAACATAGGTGATGGCTAATTCTCAGCAACTGGGGGTGCTGAGGTGGGAGGATCCTTTGAGCCCAGGAGTTGGAGGCTGTACAGAATTATGATCGTGCCACTGCACTCCAGACTAGGCAACAGAGCAAGACCCCTATCTCTAAAAAAAATTAATAAATAAATATTATCACTTATATCTATGTCTATATGTAGATCTCTCTCTCTCTCTCTCTTTCTCTCTTTCTCTCTCTCTGTATATATATATTTTTTGACACAGAGTCTTGCTCTGTTGCCCAGGCTGGAGTACAGTGGTGCAATCTCGGCTCACTGCAACCTCTGCCTCCCGGGTTAAACTGATTCTCCTGCCTCAGCCTCCCGAGTAGCTGGGATTACAGGTGCCTGCCACCATGCCTGGCTAATTATTGTATTTTTAGCAGAGACGGAGGTTCACCATGTTGGCCAGGCTGGTCTTGAACTCCTGGCCTCAAGTGATTGCCTGCCTCTGCCTCCCCAAGTGTTGGGATTATAGGCGTGTGCCACCACACCCGGCCTCTTTCTATACATATGTTTGTTTAGTTTGCCCTCCCACCATCCCCCCTCCCCCAATTAAATTGTAAGCTCTATGAAAGCAGGGATCCTGTTTATTTTATTATTTCCTGTATCTGTTGTGGCTAGAACAATAAAAGGTACTCAGTAAATATTTATAGCTGGAACAAAGGAAACAGGTATGTTTCAATGGGGGAGAAGAGGTCTGGTGTTCCAGAGGTAAAACGAGTCCCTATAGGCTCTCTCAGTACTGCCACTAATCTCTAGCTGAGTGACTCTGCACAGGTTATGTAACCTTTCTGAACCTCTGTCTTCATCTGTCAAATGGTAATGATAACAGTCCCTGTTCACGCCTGTAATCACAGCACTTTGGGAGCCTGAGGCGAGTGGATCACGAGGTCTGGAGATTGAGACCATCCTGGCCAACACTGTGAAACCCCGTCTGTACTAAAAATACAAAAATGAGCTGGGCCTGGTGGCAGGCGCCTGTAATCCCAGCTACTCTGGAGGCTGAAGCAGAAGAATCACTTGAATCTGGGAGGCAGAGGTTGCAATGAACCAAGATCGCACCACTGCACTCCAGCCTGGTGACAGAGCAAGACTCTGTCAAACAAAACAAAAACACTCAGAAAACAGTACCTGTGAGCTACAGAAAGTTGTTGGGGGAATTAACTGGAGTCCTGGGTTGAGTGAAGTGCCTGGAAGTGAGAAATAGCGGCTATAATGACTGTGTATTGTATTAGCAGGGGAGGGGAGGGGAGCCAAGGCTCAGAACCTGGATGTTTATGGGAGGGCAACCCTACTGCAGGGAAGGAAGAGGGCACGGGGGAGGTCCTGGGCAAAACTTAGAGGCTGTAGGCAGGATATCTGGGCTGGAGGCACAGGTTGCTGGATGATGATAGCTGGCAATCCAGATCAAATCTTTTCTTGAAAATCAGTTTTTCGTATCTCCCAACCTTATAGGGTTTCTTTGAGGATCAAGAAAATATATTGCACAAAGAAGCTCTCTTTAAACCATAAAGCACTGCATAAAGGCTTTTATGATATTTCCCTATTTTGCCCATGGCTGGCTGGATAAATGCATACCCATCCCGTCTGTCTCAGCAGAAGCTGCTTTATTCTCCAGAAACTCAAGTTCCTGGGGCCTGGACAGGTAGGAGCATCTATCTCTGCTCCAAAGACCCAATTTCCCCCAGTCGATTTTATATTATTTTAAGCCTATCTTAATATGGGCTCTGAGCAGAACAAATGTACTTCTTCTATTATTCCTTTATCATATTATAATTCCTCTAGGAGATATTATTTACTTTTGAAAAATGGCTAGGTTTCTTTTAATATAAACATTATCCTGACCTGTTGATAGAATCCCTTTGTTCAGTTTATCCTGTTAAATATATATATTACTTTGGCTCATTTTTACTCCTGTAGTTCTCTCCCTAGTCTAACCTCCATAGCATCATTATGATATAAATTGTGGGGCTACTTTCTTTTACTCACCATTATTCCTGCCTTCATTTGATCATTTATTCACTCAACAAACATCTATAGAGTGCCCACAATGTGCCAGGAACTGTTGTATTGAGGGTAAGCAGCAAACCCAACAGATCTAATCATGAGAACTATGAAGGACAATAAATCAGGGGATGGGGTCGAGAGTTTTGACTACAGGGGTTTCAACGTTAACTACGGATGGCCTGAAAGGGCTCACGTGAAGGTGACTTTCTCTTTTTAAGCAATGAGGTCTTCCTGTGTTGCCCAGGCTGGCCTCAAACTCCTGGGCTCAAGCAATCTTCCACATCAGCCTCTCGAGTAGCTGGGACTGCAGATGTGCATCACCACACTCAAAGTGACATTTTTGTAACCATATGAAGGAATTAGAGGACAGTTCCAGTATCTTGCAGAGGAAGTGGGAACAACAGGTACACAGGCCCTGGAGAAATGATTTGGGAGAGAAAACATTAAGGAAACAGAATGAGGAGGGGGCACAGTGGGATATGCGTGCTCATAGGAGGGAATGTGCAGGGGGTCACTGTCAAGACTGACTTCTTTTTCTTTTTCTTTTTTTTTTTGAGATGGAGTTTTGATCTTGTTGCCCAGGCTGGAGTGCAGTGGCACAATCTCAGCTCAACA
>NW_012117488.1:14838983-14842311 GCF_000951035.1 Colobus angolensis palliatus | reverse complement strand
CTGGAGTGCAGTGGCACGATCTTGGCTCACTGCAACCTTCGCCTCCTGGGTTCAAGCGATTCTCCTGCCCCAGCCTCCTAAGTAGCTGGGATTACAGGCACCCAACACCATGGCTGGCTAATTTTTGTATTTTTAGTAGAGACGGGGTTTCACCATCTTGGCCAGGATGGTCTCGAACTCCTGACCTCAAGTGATCCACCAGCCTCAGCTTCCCAAAGTGCTGGGATTATAGGTGTGAGCCACCGCGCCCGGCTCTTCCTGCATATTTTTACAGCACCTTGGTTTGGAGGAGGCAAGGGTGCACACAGGGAGACAGATCAATCAGAGAGCCATGGCAAACATGCAGGTGAGACATGTGGGTGGCATGGACCATGGAGGTGGCAGCAGAGCTGGTGAGAAGTGGTTGGATTCTGGACATGTCAGTTATTACACTGGAAATGTGACTTCACTAGTATGACATCCATTGGGTTTAAATCATTCCTTTTCATACTGGACACTCAGAAGACTAGCAGTCATTATTTCCTGTGGATCTTTTCCTGTGATGTCTCATCCCAAATTCCACCCATCGATTTCAGTGAAGCCACTTTCTCCCACCTTCTGGACTCCACAGACGCAACTCCTCTGCGACACCTTTCTTTCCTCAAAGGCCTGGCCGGGGACCCTGCTTCCCAAACGGATGCTCTTCCCACCGTGCACCTCAGCCTCTGGCTCCCTAACCTTCTGGATTTCTTTTTTTTTTTTTTTTTTTTTGAGACAGAATCTCGCTGTGTCACCCAGACTGGAGTATACAGTGTTGTGATCTTGGCTCACTGCAACCTCTGCCTCCCGAGTTCAAGCAATTCTCCTGCTTCAGCCTCCCAAGTAGCTGAGATTGCAGGCATATGCCACCACGCCCAGCTAATTTTTGTATTTTTAGTAGAGACGAGGTTTCACCATGTTGGCCAGGCTGGTCTTGAACTCCTGACCTCAGGTGATCCACCTGCCTCAGCCTCCCAAAATCCCCAGATCTCTCAAGCTGGGATTACAGGCGTGAGCCACTGCTCCTGGCCCCTTTTGGATTTCATCGACAATACAGATGCATGTGCTTCGACTTGAAAATGAAACAAAAATACTCTTAATTTTCTCTCCAAAAGCTTGACTGGTTAAAGCTGGTCAAGGGTGAAAATGGCACTTTAAAAGTCATCGACCTAAATGTGTAATCTACATTATACCATCGGCTACACGAAAGTGGGGTTTACGAACCACCGTGATGGGGAGTGGAGCTGGAAGCTGTGTGATGTTACCAGCCAAGCTGTTGTCTCCCCATGACTGCAACCCTCAGGGCATCACCTGGCATTTGGCTCTCAGTTGCTTTAAATATCCTTAGTGATGGTCTAACACAACTCCCACAGGAACACCATTTGCTGCTTTCTTTTGTAGTTCTTAGTAATAGGAGTCCTTTTTTCCCTAACGACAAATGCACAACCTGATCTTGTGTCTTTGTTTCCTGCATTGCATGCATTTCACGCTGTCGTGTTTTGTGTTCTTATTTTCCAAATACGTAGAAAAAAGAATAGAGATCTACAGGTGTAAATACATGCCTATAAAACCATCCACTATCCTGAGGGTGGATAATAATAATACTACAAACTCCGAAATTGATTTTATGTCACTGAGTGTTGTCAACTCCTTACATTTTATTTCAGTATGTTCCATGAATAGAACTGGGAAAAATTTTAATCCCAATTAAACAACACTCATTTTCTGACACAAACCAAACTGAGCTTCCTTTTCTGTTTCCCCAGAGAATATAAAGGGATACAGTTAAACTGCCATGGAGCCAGTATTTTTTTTTAATTTTGAGACAGAGAAAAAAAATACCCAAGAAACCTTTCTCCTTTTCAGTTTTGCTTTATATTCTTCATATGCTTTTAATGTTGTTTTTGCTTATAGCAAACAAATATAAAAATGATAGTAACAGGCTGGACACAGTGGCTCATGCCTGTAATCCCAACACTTTGGGAGACTGAGGTGGGCAGATCACCTGAGGTCAGGAGTTCAAGACCAGCTTGGCCAACATGGTGAAACCCCATCTCTACTAAAAATACAAAAATTAGCTGGGTGTGGTGGCAGGCACCTGTAATCCCAGCTACTTAGGAAGCTGAGAATCGCTTGAACCTGGGAGGCAGAGGTTGCAGTGAGCTGAGATAGTGCCATTGCACTCCAGCCTGGGCAACAAGAGCAAAATTCCATCTCAAAAAAAAAAAAAAAGAATGGTAATAACAAAATCAAAATCAACCACCTACAACCCACACTTATGTCGTTAACCGTGAGTCATCCTGGGGTGGCACGGGGTGGTGACAATGAGCGTTCTCCTCGAATCCTGTTCCATCACTTGATAACTTTTGGGTTTCATTTTAATTTTTTTTAGAGATGAGGTCTTGCTCTGTCACCCAGGCTAGAGTGCAGCGGCACAATCATAGTTCACTGCAGCCTCCAGCTCCTGGGCTCAAGCGATCTTCCCAGCTCAGCCTCCTGACCTCTGTGGTCAGAGGGAGGATACTGTGATTGATCAGATCCATAAGAAATGGGACAGAGGCGATTCCCCTAAGTAAGCGATGCTTACAGACAAATACACCATAGTCACTTCCATTCCAAAACCATAACCTCAACAAAAGAAAACAAAGTCCACTGCTTGTGTGAGGTAGAAAAGTCCACCAGGGCCAGGCGCGGTGGCTCACGCCTGTAATCCCAGCACTTTGGGAGGCTGAGGCAGGTGGATCACAAGGTCAAGAGATAGAGACCATCCTGGCCAACATGGTGAAACCCCGTCTCTACTAAAATACAAAAATTAGCTGGGCTTGGTGGCATGCACCTGTAGTTCCAGCTACTTGGGAGGCTGAGGCAGGAGAATCGCTTGAACCTGGGAGGCGGAGGTTGCAGTGAGCCGAGATTGTGCCACTGCTCTCCAGCCTGGATGACAGAGCAACTCCGTCTAAAAAAAAAAGAAAAAAAGAAAAAAAAAAGAAAAATCCACCAGGACTTTCTTACTTAGACAACTTTACTTCTTTATAAGGTTGTTTGTTTTTGCTCATTGTAAATATCGTTCCATAATATAAGCAGCAGAGACTCAATGGTTAAAAATCTACGCAACTAAACTGTTAGTCAAACAGGAAGTATAATGAAGACATTTTTAGACTGGTAAAGTTTCAAAACATTATGTCCTATGTACTATTTCTTAGGACTATCCTAAAGGATATGCCTCATTTAAATGAGGAAATAATTTTTTTTTTTTTTTTGAGACAGAGTCTTGTTCTGTTACCTAGGCTGGAGTGCAGTGGGGTGATCT
>NW_012117488.1:14831362-14838372 GCF_000951035.1 Colobus angolensis palliatus | reverse complement strand
GCGTCTTGCTCTATTACCCAGGCTGGAGTGCAATGGCGTGATCTCGGCTCCCTGCAACCTCCACATCCTGGGTCCAAGCGATTCTCCTGCCTCAGCCTCCCGAGTAGCTGGGATTACAGGCATGCACCACCAAGGCTGGCTAATTTTTGTATTTTTAGTAGAGATGGGGTTTTACCATGTTGGCCAGGCTGGTCTCGAACTCCTGGACTCAAGCCATCCACCTGCCTCAGCCTCCCAAGGTGCTGGAATTATAGGCATGAGCCACTGCGCCCAGCCATTGCCCTTTTTTTCAAATACACACTATTTGAAGTTTTCCCCTGACTCATAGAAACAACATTATATTCAGTGACTTTCAGGTAATAACAAGAAGTCTCTTTTTCAGGTGCTAAAAGTCTAATCATGTCTATTCTGATATCAAAACTGCAGTCCAGATTTTTGCCCTGGGTATATTGGACTTGAATATAGACACCTCCCCCACAGAAAACAATGATCAAACCTGAACATGACATGAAAAGCAATGACGGGAAAGTCCTGGAGCATCAACAGAAAGTGACAGCGGCTGGTGAGGAGTGCAGCTGGAGTGCTGGTGCATGGAGGGAGAGAGCCAGACAAGCAAATCCCATCTCTGTGGCTTTTTTACTATGGCCATGTGCAGTCCACATAGCATGAAGGCCAGTAGACACGGCAAATCCACAAGTTTTCTGGCATGGGGAACAAGAACAATCAAGCCAGAAAACCACAAATGCTGGAGAATGAGAGGGTCCCAGAAGGAGACATTTAGAGATGGGATGCTCAAATTATATCTCTGACAGATCCCAGAGGCACACATATGTGAAACAGGCTTAAAGCAGCCCAGCTCAGGAAATTAAATCTAAACTGAGAACACAGCTACCATCCAAGAGACACTCTTCACGCTAAAATTTCCTGCTAACACAAAGGGGGAAAATCATGCAATGCATTGGAGAAAAACAGTAGAATCCAGAATCTCCACAATTTAATATTTGAAATCCAGGATCAATCCAAAATTACCTGTCATGAAGAATCAAGAACATGGAATTTGGCCAGGCGTGGTGTCACACCTGTAATCCCAGCACTTTGGGAGGCCAAGGCGGGTGGATCACCTGAGGTCAGGAGTTTGAGACCAGCCTGGCCAACATGGTGAAATCCCATCTCTACTAAAAATACAAAGTTAGCTGGGCATGGTGGCGTGTGTCTGTAGTCCCAGCTACTCACGTGACTGAGGCAGGAGAATCCTTGAACCTGGGAGGTGGAGGCTGCAGTGAGCTGAGATTGTGCCACTGCACTCCAGCCTGGGTGACAGAGCAAGACCTTGTCTCAAAAAAAAAAAAAAAGAAAGAAAAGAAAAGAAAAAGAAAAGAGAACATGGAATTCATTCTCAAGGAAAAAGAGAATCAATCAAGCCACATCCCAATTTGAACCCAGTTGAAACTCACAGAAAGGATTTTGAAGTAGATATTGTAGCTACTGTCAACGAAGTAAAAGACACATGTTTTCAACAGAAGAAAGTCTCAGCAAATAGAAAATCTCATCAGAGGAAGGATTAAATGAAATGCAAGATAGACCAATCAAAATTACCCAGGCCGGGCGTGGTTACTCATGCCTGTAATCCCAGCACTTTGGGAGGCTGAGGCGGGAGGATCGCTTGAGCCCATGAGTTCGAGGCTGCAGTGAGCCATGGTCATGCCATTGCCCTCAGCCTGGGCAACACAGCAAGACCCTGTCACACACACACAAAAAGAAAATTGACCCCAAATAGTCATAGATAAATATTCTAGAAAAGTTATTGAACTTTTAATGAAATGATAGGCTTTTTTTGGGCAGCCCAGAACACAAAAAACTAGTTATTTACAAAAGGGGAAAACTTAGGCTGGCCTTGGATTCCTTTGTGCACTATTTTAGCCCATATTAAACAGTAGAACAACACCCACAAGATATTTAAGGAAAGAAAGGGACAAGAATGGCCTGTCGAGCCTAACTGTCCTTTGGTGTGAGTCACCAAAGGACAGTTTTTGTGATGCAGTTTTTGTTTTTTGTTTTGTTTTGTTTGTTTTATTTTTGGGACAGAGTGTCACTCACTCTGTTGCCCAGGCTAGAGTGCAGTGGTGCAATCCTGGCTCACTGCAACCTCTGCCACCCCCGGGTTCAAGCGATTCTCCTGCCTCAACTACCTGAGTAGCTGGGACTACAGGTGTGTGCCACCACAGCTGGCCAAGATGCAGAGCATATTGATCCTTGTGTCATCCTTAAAGACACTACTAGGGTGTCTATTTTAACTGAGTAAGAAATAATTGGAGTAATGAGGGTAAGATGCTCTGGATGGGTCTTGAATATCCAGAGCCATGGAACTAAGACTAAAACAGATGGGGTGGGAAGAGAGTGACAGAACAGACTGCAAATGGCATATGCTTGACAATGCAGAAAGGATGCCTCTGACACAAACAGGGAGTGGGGAAATGAGGTAGGAAGGGGGATAAGCACGTGAACATGTCATCAGTAGTAACTGGTCAGCCAGGCGCAGTTGCTCACGCCTGTAATCCCAGCACTTTGGGAGGCCAACACAGATGGATCATGAGGTCAAGAGATCAAGACCATCCTGGTCAACATGGTGAAACACCATCTCTACTAAAAATACAAAAATTAACTGGGCATGGCAGTACACGCCTGCAGTCCCAGCTACTCAGCAGGCTGAGGCAGGAGAATTTTTTGAACCTGGGAGGCGGAGGTTGCAGTGAGCCAAGATCACGCCACCGCACTCCAGCCTGGTGACAGAGCAAGACCCTATCTCAAAAAAAAGAAAAAAAAAAAAGAAGTAGTAACTGGTCTTCAAAGGGTACCATTTAAACCTGGTCCTTGGCCCCCTTGCCCTCAGATCTAGTCCTCACCCCTTTGCTGCTCTGATCAATGTTATGAGAAGGCTGGGTCCTGAAAGCTGTGTTTCATAGCTCCTGTGTCTCCTGACTTTTTCTGGGTCAGCCAGGTCAAAACACAAGAGGACAACTGGAAAGTGACAGGAAGGAGAGAAGCTTGGGCAACATTGCCAGTAGGAGCTGCATTGCCTCTGGGGCTAAACTTCTACCACACAACATTTTTCTTTTCTTTTCTTTTTTTTTTTTTTGAGACAGAGTTTCACTCTTATCACCCAAGCTGGAGTGCAATGGCATGATCTCTGCTCACTGCAACCTCCACCTCCTGGGTTCAAGTGATACTCCCACCTCAGCCTTTCGAGTAGCTGGGATTACAGGCATGCGCCACCACACCAGGCTAATTTTGTATTTTTAGTAGACACCAGGTTACACCATGTTGGCCAGGCTGGTCTCAAACTCCTGACCTCAGGCGATCCACCCACCTCAGCCTCCCAAAGTGTTGGGATTACAGGCATGAGCCACCATACCAGCCCACACATTTTTCTTAGGTCACAGCTACTACCAGGTAACCCCTGTCCCCAAACAGTCACACCACCTCCTCCCACCCACCTAGAGAAAGTCATGGCTACCACTCGTACAGCCAATTTCCTGAATTAAAGTCAATCATTAGTTTTTTGTTGTTGTTGCTTTTTCTTTTCCTTTCTTTCTTTTTTCTTTCTTTCTTTTTTTTTTTTTGAGACGGCGTCTTGCTCTATTACCCAGGCTGGAGTGCAATGGCGTGATCTCGGCTCCCTGCAACCTCCACATCCTGGGTCCAAGCGATTCTCCTGCCTCAGACTCCCAAGTAGCTGGGACTACAGGTGCATGCCCCCCCCCCCAGCTAATTTTTTTTTTTTTTTGTAGAGTTGGGGTTTCACCGTGTTGCCCAGGCTGGTCTTGACCTCCTGACCTCAGGTGATCCACCTGCCTCAGCCTCCCAAAATGCTGGGATTACAGGTGTGAGCCACCGCTCCCAGCCTAAAGTCTTTAAAACCTAAGATGTTAAAGGTTTTAGTGTGGTTTCTGTTTTTCTAGACCCTGACTGATACTAAAATTGACAGCTCAAGTAATAAAACTGTAAACATATTAAAAGAACAAAGGTTGGCTGGGCGTGGTGGCTCAGGCCTGTAATCCTAGCACTTTGGGAGGTCGAGGTGGGCGGATCACCTGAGGTCGACAGTTCGAGACCAGCCTGACCAACAAGGAGAAACCCTGTCTCTACTAAAAATACAAAATTAGCTGGGTATGGTGGTGCATGCCTGTAATCCCAGCTACTCGGGTGGCTGAGGCAGGAGAATCGCTTGAACCTGTGAGGCAGAGATGGGGGTGAGCTGAGATCGTGCCATTGTACTCCAGCCTGGGCAAAAGAGAGAGACTCTGTCTCAAAAAAAAAAAAAAAAAGTGATCATTATAGCCAGGCACAGTGGCTCATGCTTATAATCCCAGCACTTTGGGATGCTGAGGTGGATGGATCACTTGAGGTCAGGAGTTTGAGACCAGCCTGACTAACATAGTGAAACCCAGTCTCTACTGGAGAATACAAAAATTAGCCAGGCATGGCCAGCTTCTTGGGAGGCTGAGGTGGGAGAATTTCTTGGACCCAGGAGGTGGAGATTGCAATGAGCTGAGATTGTGCTACTGCACTCCAGCCTTGGCAATAGAGTGAGATTCCATCTAAAAAAAAAAAAAAACAAAAAATAAGGGCTGGATTCAGTGGCTCATGCCTGTAATCCTAGCATGATTGGGAGGCTGAGGCGGGCGGATCACAAGGTCAGGAGATCAAGATCATCCTGGCTAACACAGTGAAACCCCGTCTCTACTAAAAATACAAAAGATTAGCCGGGCGTGGTGGCACATGCCTGTAGTCCCATCTACTTGGAAGGCTGAGGCAGGAGAATCGCTTGAACCCAGGAGGCGGAGGTTGCTGTGAGCTGAGATCACACCACTGCACTCCAGCCTGGGTGACAGAGCAAGACTCCATCTCAAAATAAATAAATAAATAAATAAGGTCTGGTGCGGTGGCTCACGCCTATAATCCCAGCACTTTGGGAGGCCAAGGCAGGAGGATCACCTGAAGTAAAGAGTTCAAGAACAGCCTGGCCAACATGGTGAAACCCCGTCTCTATTAAAAATACAAAAATTTTTAATAGATTACAAATTTTAGGAGAATCACTTGAACCTGGGAGGCAGGTTGCAGTGGGTCGAGATCACGCCACTGCACTCCAGCCTGGGTGACAGAGCAAGACTCCATCTCAAAACAAATAAATAAAAATAAAAATAAAAACTAAATTACAAAATAAAATAAAGTTATCATTATAAAGGTGTCTACTAGAAAAAAATATTCATCTTTCTAAATATCAGAAGAACTACACATAAAAAGCAAAGCAAAAGCAAACAGACAAATTTTAAAAAGTGGAAAACAATATAACAGATCTAAGACTAAACATACCATAGTCATATCTACGAATACAAATGGGGTTAGCATCCCAACTAAGAGAAAAACATTTTTAAGTTAAATCATAAGGCAAAACATAATTATCTCTATATGAAACACAACTAGAACAGAATACTGAAAATAAAAAGATGAGTAAAGCTGTATCAAGGGAGAGTACATCGGAAGAAAGCAAAGGTTGTGTTTTCTTTTCTTAGACGAAGTTTCGCTCTTGTTGCCCAGGGTGGAATGCAACAGCGTGATCTCGGCTCACCACAACCTCCGCCTCCCGGGTTCAAGTGATTCTCCTGTCTCAGGCTCCCAAGTAGCTGAGATTACAGGCATGCACCACCACACCCGGCTAATTTTGTCGTTTTAGTAGAGACAGGGTTTTTCCATGTTGGTCAGGCTGGTCTCAAACTCCTGACCTCAGGTAATCCACCCGCCTTGGCCTCCTAAGTGCTGGGATTACAGGTGTGAGCCACCGCACCTGGCCAGGTCATGGCTTTAATTTAATTTTAGGTAAATTGGAGTTCAGGACAAAAAAAACAAAACGATTAAGTAAGACCAATAAAAACACCTTATAATGCTAAAGGGTATGATTCACAGTGAAGATATAATAGTTATAAATAGCTTAGTAAAAAATAACAATGCAATGGCACTCATAAACTTGGAATTACAGGATACAAAAGGAGAAACAGAATCATGCTGGTTTCATTCCTGACTCTATAGTCTGACAAATCAAATGAATAAAAATAAAATCAATAATATAGAACTCTCATATAATCTATGTTAAACATGATAGTTCATATATATATAATATATATATTCCCTACACATAGAGCATATTCTTATCTCAAGAATATTCAAGACTAGAACATTCAGGAAAATTGACCACATATGAAGCCACAAGAAAAACCTCAATAAATTCCAGAACGTAGAAATAGCATAGGCAACCTTCTTTGGTCACAATGCAATAACGTGATAAATTAATTTTTAAAATCAGATAACAAAAATTCCTTTTCACCTGAACATTTTTAAAGTTTATCTTATATGAATTTAAAGAAATTCTTCTTAACTCTTGGATCAAAATATATTAACCTAAATCACAGGACTTCTAGAAAATAAAATAAAAATAACAAAAAACGATACATTTTCCACACCTTGGAATCTATGAGATAGTGTTAAGGTAGTAGTGGAAGGAAAATTCATAGGTTTAAATACTTAAATAAATAATAAAGAAAAAGCAAATGAATCAAGCATGTATCTTAGAAAAATAACAAAATAAACTGAAGGAATGTAGAAATAATGAATTAATAAAAATAAAAACAGAACTTTCTAACTTAGTGAATTAGAAAACAGAAAAAAAAAAGAAGTAAACTAAATTCTTGGGGAAAAGAATTAAAAAATAGAAAAGCACTAGCTAACCTAATACAGAAAAAAAAGTAGAAAATGCAAATATACAAAATAAGGAGGACTAAGAGAAAAATAACCACAAAACTATATTAAATTAAAACAACCATAAGGAACTACTTTGGGTAACTCCATGAAAGTAAAATTTGAAAACTTAGATGAAAAATACAATTTTCTTGGAAAACATAATTTAGCAAAATGGACCCCAAAGAGAAAAAAATCAAAGCATTCTGATTCTCTCT
>NW_012117488.1:14815769-14831160 GCF_000951035.1 Colobus angolensis palliatus | reverse complement strand
AAAGTTGTCAAAGAGTTCCCTCAGAAATGCCCAGGTAGTGTCACAGGGACATTCTAAGATACCTTTAAAGAGCAGGTAATACTCAATTCTGTTTAAATTGTTCTAGCACATAGAAAAAAAGGAATATGCTTGAATTATTTTATGAAATATAACATTGATTTCAGAACCTGAGATGGCACACTTTAACCAAGAAAACTACAAATGCATCTCATGTATTAATGCAAAAATCATAAGAAACAAATAACTTTCAAAAAATTACATGGGAATAATTTGGGGACAATTTTGTGATCACTGTTTAGAAAATGCAATCTGATACAACTTTGAGTCTGGACCAGTTGCCTCAGGTGAACCCTGGGTGCTGGGTCTGGAATCAGCCAATGGCCATGTTCTTCTCCCAGATGGCTGCCCAACACCACACCCTTAATGCACATTCCTTCATGGGTTCATTCCTCAGCAGGCAGCACAAGGCCACTCACTGCTCCTACTGCCTCTTTTTATATAGCATCAGAAAATTCCAGAGAGACCGGGCACAGTGGCTTACGCCTGTAATCCCAGCACTCTGGGAGGCTGAGGCAGGTGGATCACCTGAGATCAGGAGTTCAAGACCAGCCTGGCCAGGTGTGGTGGCACATACCTATAATCTTAGCTACTCCGGAGGCTGAGGCAGGAGAATCGCTTGAACCCAGGAGGCGGAGGTTGCGCTGAGCCGAGATAGCACCACTGTACTTCAGCCTGGGTGACAGAGCAAGACTCCATCAAAAAAAAAAAAAAGAAAGAAAGAAAGAAAGAAGGAAAGTTCCAGAGAGTTCCAGACCTTCTTTCAAAACTGGGAGATTCCTGGCCCTTATTCAAGAGGCCCCCTCCTCTGTGTAGCTACCTCCTTGGATAAACAACATTTCCAGTGATCTTTAATGGATGATTATGGGGTTCTGTGATGCCCTGTGGTGTAGCATATTTGTGTATTTTTTGTTTGTTTTGCAGAAACAGGGTCTTGCTATGTGGAGTAGGCTGGTCTCAAACTCCTGGGCTCAAGAGATTCTCCTGCCCTGGGCTCCCAAAGTGCTAGGATTACAGGCATGAGCCACCCCATCCAGCCCACATTTGTTTTAATTGTGGATTTCCTTGACTTTTAGCTCCTTTAAATAAAAGATTCAGGCATTGGAGGTACTGTGTCCTGTTAAGGGGATAGGCCATGGGGGTGGGGGGCGGGTGCGTGGCTAGTAAGCATTTGGTGTCTCCCATATTACACAGTGTAAGTGACTTTTGATGGCTTCAACAGGCAGCCTAGCCTATTAGTACTGCAGCTGGGGACCCACATGGTATCTGGTATTTCTACAAGTTAGCTGAGGTATTTGTAAAATCAGCATATTCTTAGGTGCATGTTGTCTAAATCACGACTGCCAAGTTCCCAGGAGGAACTCGACTATCCTGTATTTCCGGGATTTCTCCCCTTTTCGGCTGCACCTGATTGAGCACTTGCTTGTAAGCCCAGGTCTCCATGCCTAGAACTAATGGTTCTTACCCTGCACCTGGATGGAGTGTATCCCATGAACTCTAAAGGGAACCCAGCAGACAGAACATAGCAGTCACTACCTTTAGAAGAAGCTTTCTCAATTAGTTCTCTTTCAGGTTGGAGTTACTCCCGGGCTGGGTCTCATCCAGCTTGAGGGAAGTGCTGTCAACCCTGACCCCTGAGCCCTCAGGCACCAGGTTGGCTTCTGCAGACATTCCCAGGGCACCCCCTTCTGCCAGGCTTGGGTGTGGACAAGTGTAATTAATCGGGTTAATTAACCACCAAAGCTTGTTCGGATTTGTCAGTTGGTTGGTTTTTAAATTATTCTGTTCGTTGTTCTTCTCACTGGGGCAGCGGGCTGTTTATCCTACAACACACAGGCAAAAGTGAATCGTGTTAAATGCAAGGAGGAATTAGGGGAGAAGGATGTGGTTTGATGGGGGAATTTTCAGAGGAAACAAAAATCAAGTTATAGATAAAAACAAGGTAGCAAGCAAAGGATTGGGAGATTTTCAGCCTGTGTTACAAAGAATCGATTCTTGCTTCTTCCTAGATGCCAGCTCTACCTGGATTAGAAGAGAGACACTCACTTCATCCAGGACACAGAGACAGCAAGCTTGCAGAGCACTTGCCCAGGCCTGCATCTGCTTTCCCTGCCTTCCCTCAGATGGGGCTGCTTGGTTGCAGCCGCCTCCACCACATTGGGTAGAAACAGGGAGACATGCAAATTAGAAAACCAGGAGATCATCACAGCAGATCAGTTTTCAAAATCTGGGCTGGACATAAACTGGAGTACTTCTAATCGGATCAGGACACCTAGGGCTGTGGCAGGAAGCAAATTCTTATTTTTCAAAAGACAGGATAATTGCTCTGAGTATCGTGATGGCTCGCACCACCTTTTCCACCAAAATTCCAAGACACCTTAGGGTTGCTGGATACGTATTGCAAGCCCTGCAGCCTTCATCTCGTCCACACACTCCAGATAAAGAAATGTTAGCCAGAGTTTAAAGCATAAGAACAGATATGACTGAAATGGACTTCATTTCACTGGAGATTCCCAAGTCAGATTCACAAACACATGGGGCATCCTGGTGGATAAACCTTTCCCCGGGAGACACATTTGTGAAGAGTCTTGGCCCTCTTGGCTCATGTTGAGACTGATTTTGCATCCTGAAATAACAACCCGCTGCCGAGGCACTCCACTTGGAAGGGCGTGAGAGCCCGACCTCTGAGGCTGGAGTGCAAGCAAAAGTTACAGACCACCCTGTCAGGATGCATGGAGCATGTCGAAGAGGATGAGGCTGGTGCCCAACAGTTGACACAGCCCAGCCTGTTGGCCACAGAGAGCCACCAAAGGCAAATCTCACATCACGAGCAGTGGCCTCTGCATGTGCCTGTGAGGCTGGGGAAATGTCAGGGACTGAGGCATTCCCACTTCATCTGCAAGGGGAACAGGGAAAGGCCATTGGTACATTAACAAGAAGAGAAAAGCTTCCAAGGCAAATTGGAGCATGTCACTTGGTGCGACGCACATGCTGCATGGCCAGGCACTGCCACTCCCCAATTTCTCCTCTGCTGGGAGAGTCCTAGTTTTGTCATGGTGTCCACACATCTCCTCTAAGGCTCAGAGGCAAACCTTAGCATTTTAGGCCTGTTCTAATGGCTCCATTCCCCCGGGCAGTGATTTATCTAGGGAGTGTCTGTGCCCACTTCTGGCCACATGCAAAATAAGAGGGAATGGGGAGGGAGTTCTAATAAATGTTTTCTGGTTTATAAAGAGTTAGGAGGCCGGGCGCGGTGGCTCACACCTGTAATCCCAGAACTTTTGGAGGCCGAGGCGGGCGGATCACAAGGCAAGAGATCCAGACCATGCTGGCCAACATGGTGAAACCCCATCTCTACTAAAAATACAAAAATTAGCTGGGCATGGTGGCACGCGCCTGTAATCCCAGCTACTCAGGAGGCTGAGGCAGGAGAATCAGCTGAACTCAGGAGGTGGAGGTTGTGGTGGGCCAAGGTAGTGCCATTGCACTCCAGCCTGGGCAACAAGAGTGAAACTCTGTCTCAAAAAAAAAAAAAAAAAGAAAGAAAGAAAAAGAAATATTAAGTGATTCCACAGTGAATTCCTAATACAAAACAAAAGAAAGAGAAAAAGAAATATTAGGCAATATGAGAGTAAAAAGCAACAACCATTTGTATTACATATATTATTTATCATATCAAAATGATCCTACAAGTTAGATATTAATTTCTTTGGTTTGTGTCTGAACAAACTCAAGTTCGAAGCAATTAAGCAATCTCACCCAGCCTAAGCTCATCTCTTTCCACTGTAGGCCCGTGCAGTTATTTAGGTGGAGAGGAAACTGCACCACTAGTAAGACCTAAAACAGGCTTATCATTTGTTTTCCTTCTGGCAACAGGAAAAAGAAAATCTGTCCAGATTTCCAAATCTGTCCTCTGAATGGGTCTGTGCAAACATCAGGACCTAAAATAGATCTTCCAATAAATAGCACAAAGTAGGGGGGATAGGAGGAAGAAGTATGCCAGCCATATAAAATAATACTATCCTCTGTTCTAGGAGCATTACATATATCATGTCATCTCCATCAAAGCAGGCATTATGATGTTCATCTTCTAAATAAGGAAATGAGAAAGTTAATTCATTTCCCTAAGATCATAGAGCTCTGAGTAATTGGAAGCCCTCTCTGTGTGAGGCCAAGACCTGAGCTGCTTTTCCTTTAATTGCTGCATACATGTGTGAGTGTGCATACATATGCATGTGTGTGTGTGCACTTGTGTGCATGTGCATGGACGGTTTCCAATTTTATGAGTTTGGAAACTTTCTGTATCAAGTCAGAATATACCCATCTGTCAGAGTAAGACAGGAGTAAAAGTTGAATTAAATGAAAAGTAGGACTACTAAGCAGGAGATCGAATTCTCAGTACCAAATCTCAGTCCCAACACAGGCACCTCCCACCTACCACTGCCCACTCTGGGGCAGCCCAGAAACCATGAGTTCATCAGGACAGACCCTGGAAGACAGAGCACAGAACTATAACCTGGGCTGACATAAACAACTCCTCCTCTGCCAATCCCCCAGCAAGGAGCCGGCTGCCCTCACCCCCACTTGCATTAGCTAACTTTTTCAAAAATGAATCAGAGTTTCAGATGAAGCTCCATAAAACCGTGGGCCGCTCCGAGACTGCAAATTGCTAGCAGATGTCTTTTTGGTTCGAGTACAGTCACATTCCTGCCAAGCATAAAAATGAGAGGTTAGAGAACAGATCATTTTATTATCACATAAGGAAAACCAGCCAATTAAGCCTTCATGTTTTTCAGGTATATGTGGCATGGATTTTGAAATCTCCTGGCAAAAGGACCATATCTTTGATAGTTAAAATTGGCTCTTCAAGGTGAAGTCTTTTGCATCTGGATTTTATTCATTTGAAAACACAAAATAGGGTGTGTGTGTGTTTTTTTTTTTTTTGAGACAAAGTCTCACTCCGTCGCCCAGGCTGGAGTGCAGTGGCACAATCTCAGCTCACTACGACATCCACATCCTGAGTTCAAGTGGTTCTCCTGCCTCAGCCTCCCTAGTAGCTGGGACTACAGGCATCCGCCACCATGCCCGGCTTATTTTTGTATTTTTAGTAGAGACGGGGTCTCACTGTGTTGGCCAGGCTGATCTTGAACTCCCAACCTCAGGTCATCCGCCCCCGCCTTGGCCTCCCAAAGTGCTGGGATTACAGGGGTGAGCCACCGCGCCCGGCCAAGGGTGTTTGTTTCTACATTTATTACCTATCAGGGCAGAGTGATTTTCTTTTAAGCTTCATTTAAACATGCTACAAGCCACTCTAACATACTTTATTACTAAAATCTCATCAGAGCCTGAACCATTTTCTTATTTGTGTTCTATAATCATATGTAACAAATTATAGGATTTCAGCTGAAAGGAGATGTGTGTGTGTATATATGTATATGCTATAATTTTTCTTTTTGTGGGTAGTGGGTGGGGCTTTACAGTGCATATTTTTACTTATCAGGCTTAGAGTGTGGTTGTCACAAAATTTCCATTTTAAGAGTACTTACTAGTCTGGTTAAACACTTGTAAAAATGTCAATGGTCAATAACCTTTTAAATGAATCAGCTGAGCTTGACTAGAGGCGAGCTTAATTTAACAATTAGCCTGGCCAAATTGTCTGTTATTATACAAGAAAAGTTTATAATAAAGAACATGCCTCGGTATAATAAGTTTTGCCAGGCACAGTAAATCAAAAACCATACGTCTGCTGAGTCAGCTCCAACTGCAGGGACAGCAGCTAAAAGTGTCTCTGACTTACAATGAAATTTGTATCCTCAATGTTTAACAATAAACCTAAAGACTTAGGTTTTAGGTTCAAGAATACCAGCAGAGTTATATTTTCTCAATGCAGTTCAAATCCATGAATCTGCTAGCTTCTTTGTAGTAGGAGACTATGAAACTCATAGCGGGAAAAAACTGGCCATATTTCTGACTAGTGAATTCAGCCAGAAACCAGCAGGCCTATAACACTTGTTTTGTTTGGCTGCACATGGCCCTGAGCCACGAAACACTGCAGGGCAGCCTGCAAGCTGCTACAAATGAACTCTCTTGCCCACCCCCTGCCAACCCCATGACATTTTAATCCTGAGGCTGTGAGTGTTTTGATGCCTCTCTGGTCTTAATCATACAACCCTTCACACTCAGAGCTGAATCTCTTAGACGAAATGGTTTTCATTTTCTTTGTTTGTTTGTTTGTTTTTTGTTTTAAGACGAAGTTTTGCTTGTCGCCCAGGCTGGAGTGCAATAGTGCAATCTTGGCTCACTGCAACCTCTGCCTCCTGGGTTCAAGCGCTTCTCCTGCCTCATCCTTCCTAGTAGCTGGGATTACACGTGCCTGCCACCACGCCTGGCTAATTTTTGTATTTTCAGTAGAGACAAGGTTTCACCATGTTGGCCAGGCTTGTCTTGAACTCCTGACCTCAAGTGATCCAACTGCCTCAGCCTCCCAAAGTGCTGGGATTATAGGTGTGAGCCACCATTCCCAGCCGATGAAGTGGTTTTCTGGTTCTTTTTTTGGGGACTGACTTTTGCTCTGTGCCCTAGGCTGGAGTGCAGTGGTGCGATCTTGGCTCACTGCAACCTTTGTCTCCCGGGTTCAAGCAATTCTCCTGCCTCAGCCTCCCAAGTAGCTAGGATTACAGGTGTGCAACACCACACCTGGTTAATTTTTGTATTTTTCATAGAGACGGGGGTCTCACCATGTTGGCTAGGCTGGTCTCGAACTCCTGACCTCAGGTGATCTGCCCACCTCAGCCTCCCTAGTGCTGTGATTACAGGTGTGGGCCACTGTACCTGGTTTTCTAGACCTTTAAGCTGGTTGCAGCACAGCCCACTCTCCAAATTTACAGAGCACATTCCCCTACACCCCCTGTCAGATGGATGCATTTACCCTTAGCTCCGCTACCAAAACCTAAGCAGAGAGCAGAGAGCCTATAATCAATTAAGCAACCAGTCAGTCTATCAGTCAATCTGTGTTTACTGAGCGTCTGCCAAGTGTCCAACCCTTGCTCTCTAAATACCATCTCTGGAGATAAAAAATGAGTGATCAGAATGGAGGGTCCACAGTATCACCATGAAACAGAAAACAGTATCTGCTGACTTTCCATCAACAGCCTAACTCAAAAATAGCACAAGGCCGGGCAGAGTGTAATCCGGGCACACCTGTAATCCCAGCACTTTGGGACCCGAGGCAGGATGATCACTTGAGCCCAGGAGTTTGAGACCAGCCTGGGCAACATGGTGAGACCCCGTCTCTACAAGAACTTTAAAAATTAGCCAGGCGTGGTGGTGCATGTTGGTATTCCCAGCTACCCAGGAGGCTGAGGTGGGAGATTTACTTGAGTCAGGGAGGTTGAGGTGGCATTGAGCCAAGATCATGCCACTGCACTCCAGCCTGAGTGACAGAGCAAGACTGTCTCTCAACAAACAAATGAAAAAACAAAAATAGTACAAAATAGTGCAATGTGAGGAGGACATTCTGGAAAAGTTAAGATGTTCAGAGGTGAATGTGAGTGGACAGTGTGGCGATCCAAGCAGCCCCATCCTGGAATGAGTGGGACAAGGTTTCCGGCGCCTCCTGTGGGAACTCTCTCTCTGCAGAAAGGACTGCCTGGCCTTGTCCTTCTTGGCCTCTCCAGTTCTCCCATCACCACCAGAGCCCCAAATGCCCCACTCCAGGCCTGCCCCAGCCAGAAAGGACTTGGTGAGCTCTGTGCCATGCCACAAAGTGGTAGCATCCACATAATGTCTGAATGTGAACCATGGCAAAGAGGCATGACAAATACAAGATCCTAGGAAAGGGGATGGTTGACAAGGCTACCTTGATGCTTCCACTTCAAAAGTTTCTGTCCAGCCGGACAAGGTGGCTCACACCTGTAATCCCAGCACTTGGGAGGCTGAGGTGGGCGGATCACCTGAGGTCAGGAGTTCGAGATCAGCCTGGCCAACATGGTGAAACCCTGTCTCTACTAAAAATACAAAAAATTAGCTGGGCATGGTGGCGGGTGCCCGTAATCTAAGCTACTTGGGAGGCTCAGGCAGGAGAATTGCTTGAACCCAGGACGGGGAGGTTGCAGTGAGCTGAGATCATGCCATTGCACTCCAGCCTGGGCAACAAGAGTGAAACCCTGTCTCAAAAACAAAAAAAACAGTTTCTTTCCAGCTCTTTGAAATAACACACAGCTCTATTTTATTGTTGAGCTGTAAGAGTTCTTTATATATTCAGGATACAAACCCCTTATTGGATGTGTGATTTGTAGACATTTTCTCTGATTCTGTGGGTTGTGAGTGTGAGTTGTTATTTCCTGAGGGAGGCTGTTTGGCTGACATTTAATTAACTCCTTAGATGGAATCCTAGGGGCAGTGTTAGACATTGTCATCGTCAGCCATAGTCTGGAAGTCTAGAACATTGGCTTCTCATTAGTGCATCTTTGTCCCTGACAGCCGACCACCTGCCTCATGTGAGGGATTGGCTTGTGGAATGATTTGGAAAAGAAAAAGAACAACTCATTTATCTTGTTAATTAAAAATTATTATCTCATAGCTTCATCTTAATGTATTTTCAAATTAGCCTCCATATGGCCAAATTACTCTAGCATGATAAAGAAACTCACATGGTTGGCCGAGCGTGATGGCTGATGCCTGTAATCCTAGCACTTTGGGAGGCTGAGGAGAGAGGATTGCTTGAGCCTAGGAGTTTGAGACCAGCTTGTACAACACAGTGAGATCTGGTCTCTACAAAAAAATTTAAAATTAGACAGGCATGGAGGCTGAGGCAGGAGGGTCATGTGAGCTCAGAAGTTCTAGGCTGTGGTGAGCTATGATTGCACCAGTTCACTCCAGCCGGGGTGACAGAGTGAAGCCCTGTCTTGGGAAGGAAAGGAAAGGAAGGGAGGGGAGGGGAGGGCACAGTGGCTCATGCCTGCAATCCTACCACTTTGGGAGGCTGAGGTGAGCAGATTACGAGGTCAGCAGTTCGAGACCAGCCTGGCCAACGTGGTGAAACCTCATCTCTACTAAAAATACAAAAAAAATTAGTGCAGGGTGGTGCCATGTGCCTATAATCCCAGCTCCTCAGGAGGCTGAGGCAGGAGAATGTCTTGAACCTGGGAGGCAGAGGTTTCAGTAAGCTGAGATCATGCCATTGCACTCCAGCCTGGGCAACAGAGCAAGGCTCTGTCTAAAAATAAATGAAAGAAGGAAAAGAGAGAGAGAGAGAGAGAGAAAGGAAGGAAGGAAGGAAGGAAGGAAGGAAGGAAGGAAGGAGAAAGGAAAGGAAAGAAGGAGAGGGGAGGGGGAGGGAAAGACAGCGAAGAAAGGAAGGAAGGAAGGAAAAAAGGAAGGAAGAAGAAAGTAAGAAAAGCAAAGAAAGAATAAAGAAATGCAGGCCAGGAGTGGTGGCTCACGCCTGTAATTTCAGCACTTTGGGAGGCTGAGGTGGGCAGGTCACTTAAGGTCAGGAGTTCCAGACCAGCCTAGCGAATATGGTGAAACCCCGTCTCTACTAAAAATACAAAAATTAGCCGGGCATGGTGGCACACGCCTGGTAATCCCAGCTACTCGGGAGGCTGAGGTGGGAGAATCGCTTGAACCTGGGAGGCAGAGTTTGCAGTGAGCTGAGATTGCGCCACTACATTCCAGCCTGGGCAACAGAGTGAGACCCCATCTCAAAAAAAAAAAAAAAGGGAGAGAGAGAAAGAAATGCACATGGAAAATGTTACCTGGCCACCTAAGCCGATTGTGTTGATCATTTTGAGTAGATGATCATGTGGTTCAAATGGTAACCATTTCCTTGAGCATCTCATAAATTGAACCAAAAAGCAATATACTATCTACAGAAAAATTGCTAACATTTTCAGGAAAGTCACCTACTAATGATCTAGTGATGTCTGCTTGCCTCCTTATGCCAGGCTGAAAACTTGTTTTACTTTTCCTGATAAAGAATGTGCAGGAAAAGTCTTCATTTCCTGAAGATCTTCTCGTCCAGTCCACCATGAACACTCTGAGATGCAAATGACTCTGTGCCCAGAAGAAGCAAATCTCACATCTGGTGGTTCCCCAGCCAATCACATTCTTTTTTTCTTTCTGTCTTTTTTTTTTGAGACCAAGTCTCTCTCTGTTGCCCAGGCTGGAGTGCAATGGTGCAATCTCGGCTCATTGCAACCTCCACCTCCTGGGTTCAGTGATTCTCCCGCTTCAGCCTCTTGAGTAGCTGGGATTACAGGCACACACCACCACATCTGGCTAATTTTTTGTATTTTTAGTAGAGATGGGGTTTCATCATGTTGGCCAGTTCTGGTCTTGAACTCCTGACCTCAAGTGATCTGCCCACCTCGGCCTCCCAAAGTGCTGGGATTACAGGTATGAGCCATCGCGCCTGGCCTACATTCTTTTTCTAATTGACAAACAACAATTGTATGTACTTATGGTATACAAGATGATGTTTGCATATATGAACACATTGTGGAATGACTAAAGCTAATTAACATATCAATTTCCTCACATGTCTTTTTTTGTGGTGAGGACATTTAAAATCTACTCTGTTAGCTATTTCAAATATATAATACATTGTCATTATTGTCATTAACTATAATAGTGCTTTTTGAAAAAGACAAAATATTATGAGTAGTTTCTACACATTCTTTTTTTTTTTTTTTTTTTTGAGACAGAGTCTTGCTCTGTCGCCCAGGCTAGAGGGCCACGGGGCGATCTTGGTCACTGCAACCTCCGCCTCCAGGGTTCAAATGATTCTCCTGCCTCAGCCTCCTGAGTAGGTGGGATTACAGGCACACACCGCCACGCCTGGCTAATTTTTTGTATTTTTGTAGAGATAGGGTTTCCCCATGTTGGTCAGGATGGTCTCAAACTCCTAACCTCGTGATCCGCCCATCTTGGCCTCCCAAAGTGCTGGGATTACAGGTGTGAGCAACCGCGCCCAGTCCTACACATTCTTTTCCATTCTAAAAATAGTTATTCATGGAAACAGGATATAACTGATTCTTAGGAACACTAATTACATCAGCATGTAAAAGTGTCTAGTAAGATGTGGGTAATGATGGAAGCAAAAGTGGAAGCTCAAGTAATTTTCATCTGAAGCAACTGTAAAACCAGAAAGGAAGCCCTCAAAATTTTGGGGGCGCTCCATGCAAAAAGCAAAGATACGTCTTAGATGGTGAATTTATTTCTATATCAACATTTGATCACCTCACAAGGAGAGAAGGTATGGAAGAAGTACCTTTTTAAAAAAACAGAAATTCAGAAGATATGAAGTGAGTTATCCCCTACTCCAGCTGAATGCCAGAATTGCTACACACAGTGACAGAACTTTTACTCAGCAGGCTTATTATGTAATATATGCTCAGATTCTTAAAGGCAGAACGTAACAAACTTCAGCCTATAAACCCGTAGCCAGTTTTTCCCTTGGACAGTCCAGGTAGGTCAGACATAGCTTTTGTTCTTTTTTTAGAGACAGGGTCTCACTTTGTCACCCAGGCTGGAGTGCAATGGTGTGATCTTGGCTCACTGCAGCCTCGACCTCCTGGGCTCAAGTGATCCTCCCAACTCAGCCTCCTTCATACTTGGCCTACAGGCACTAGTCACCATGCCTGGCTAGTTTTTAATTTTTTGTAGAGACAGGTCTCACCACGTTACCCAGGCTGGTCTTGAACTCCTGGCCTAAGGCGATTCTCGTGCCTTGGCTTCCCAAAATGTTGGGATTACAGGCGTGAGTCACCATACCTGGCCAGAAGTGGCATTTGATGGCAGAGAGAGATACTACCTAGAAATCATCATATCCACATAACAAGTAGCATCTTTAATTTAAATGTGAATGTGATTTCTTTGCAGCTTGGCCCAATTCCATTCAGGCCCGGAAACTGTTAGTCAAAATCAACTTGTTGAGCAGAGTTACATGTTCTGAGTTTCAATACTGCAATGTAAGAAAGAAAACAAGGACAGATTGATGATTTCAGGACTCAGCATCTGAGTTTACTCATTCCACATCAGAGCTGTCTGAAGATTGCCTCGGAGTGGCACGGTGTTGATATTTCTGCCTGTGTTTAATTTCTTGATTTCACGAACAGCTTGGATTTTTTAAAAAGTGCTTCTGACTCATTCACATGTGGTTGCCTGACATAAGCCCACACACCATTTGCTCACAAATATGTCAATGACTGAATCCACCAAGAGCCTCGACCTGAGAAACCTGGGCCTAGATTACTGAGAGGCTCTGTGGCTGCTTGTATGCAGTCTTTCTTCCCATCAGCTCCATGATTCAATATCATATGTTAATATGGAATTCTCCCTTGTTAACATGCAAATCGATTTGGCAAAGTGTTCTGTTTGTATGGAGAGCTTGGAGCTAATGTCGGGAATTTCATTTTCTTTTTTTTTAATTTGTTTTTTTTTCTCTCTCTCTTTTTTTTTTTAGGGAGATGGAGTCTCGTTATGTTGGCCATGCTCGTCTCGACCTCTGGGCCTCAAGCACTCCTCCTACCTCAGCCTCCCAAAGTGCCGAGATGACAGGAATGAGCCACCGCACCTGGCCTTTTTCTTCTAAATGCTGAAGTTAGATTCTACAGGGACCTAAAGGGAGTGTTAGTCCAAAGTCTTCTTTGCCCCTCAAAGATACTCTTTAAAAATCCAGTTCTTATCCTTGTACCTCATAAATACCAGACAGATGCAAGGTGCAGGAAGTCATGCCCTCTGCATCCGCGGATTCACATCCATGGATTCAACCAACCACCAATCAAAAATATTAGGGAAAGGGCTGGGTGCGGTGGCTCACGCCTATAATCCCAGCACTTTGGGAGGCCAAGGCGGGCAGATCGCCTGAGGTCAGGAGTTCAAGACCAGCCTGGTCAATACAGTAAACCACCATCTCTACTAAAAATAGAAAAATTAGCCAGACGTGGTGGCGCATGCCTGTAGTCCCAGCTACTTGAGAAGCTGAGGCAGGAGAATCACTTGAACCTGGGAGGAGGAGGTTGCAGCGAGCCAAGACTACATCACTGCTAAGGCAGGAGGGTCACTTGAGCTCAGGAGTTTGAAAAATATTAGGAAAAAAAATTGCGTCTGTACTAAACATGTATAGGCTTTTCTTTCCTTGTCATTATTCCCTAACAAGACAATATTCACACAGCACTTATATTAAGGTTCTTTGTTTGTTCGTTTTTTGTTTTTGTTGTTTTTGCTTTTAGAGACAGGGTCTTACTCTGTTGCCTAGGCTGGAGTGCTGTTGGCACCACCATAGCTCACTGCAGCCCTGAACTGGACTCAAAAGATCCTCCCTTCTCAGCCTCCCAAGTAGCTGGGAGGGACTACAGGTGCACGCCACCAAACCCAGCTCATTAAAAAAAAAAAAAAAAAAAAAATTTAGAGATAGGATCTTGCTATGTTGCCCAAGCTGGTCTTGAACTCCCGGCCTCAGGTGATCCTCCTACCTTGGCCCCCAAAGCACTGAGATTACCACACTTGGCCTCAAACAGCACTCCTTGCCCCTGTTAGTCTAGTAACCTCGTCTAATAACCGTACCTTGTGTTTATTGACTGTCAGGGAATTGTATCCTCTTTTGAGACGATCTCATGTCTATGACTTGAGTTAAGCATCAGAGATGTTCTCTTTTCACAGAGCTAATAGTAAATTACTGGCAATTGACATTAAAAACATGACCCACACCCACTTCTGGGGAAGAGCTGCCCTGGCACTTGGCAGCCTCCTGGGAAAGGTAGTTGGGGTGAGGGGGTCACCCCCAGAAGGAGATGGTGAAGAATCCACATCATACAGTGATGACCAGAGAAGGAAAGCTTCCTATATTCCCAGACCCGAGCCATGCCTCAATTAGCAGAGTTTTTACTGGAGCCACAGAAGCATATTAACCTTGTGACCCCATGACTTGCACAGAAGTGGGTTCTTTCTCCATACTCCCTGCCTCCATGGGCGACCGTCTTCATCCTTAATACCCAACGTGACCAAATCGCTGACACCAGATGCGATGTCAAATGCTCTGCATTACCCAAAGAGCTGAATCGGGGCCACCATCCGCACTTCCAGCTTCAGCCCTGGAAAACGACCCTGTAGGGTGCACTGGGGCTGCGGCTGCAGCTGTCACCTGGCAGCGCAGCTCAGGGCGCCCTCTCCTCTGCCCTTCCAGGCGGCCAGGTTAGGGGCTCTCTGGGAGGGTGACCCCCAGAGGCTCCTTTTCAGCTGCTGTCCTTTGTGTGCCATCAGTTGCTCTCCAGAGCTCACCACCTCCTGAGGGGACTTCACAGCAGCTCCAGGAAAGAACCACCCCCTCCTTGCCCTTTCTTCTCATTTCATTTTCCTGAAAAGTCAGAGCCATTCACTGCTCACTGCATAATCAGTCTTATCAAGATACTAATGAATTTAAGAGGCTTATTTGTCCTCTTGGATGTCGCTAAATGCCCACTGCTCAGAAATACAGCTGTGTCATCCTCCCTCAATTTCCATCCGCACTGAAGCTATGACGGAGCAGGAGCTTTGTTTTGCTCCGGGCAGCTGCCACTCTGCGACATACATCAAAGGGTGTGCACTTCCACTCGCATCTCCCAGGCGCGCAGTAAGTGGCATTTGAAGGAGTTTGATGGAACCATCTGAGTAAGTACTTACGTTTAATGAGATTCATTCTTCATGTGTTCCCACTAGCTGCAAGACGGTTTTGCATTTATCGGAATTGTAACACCGTAACACTCCATTTTAATGATGGCCAGTGGCAGCTGGCACCCCAATTCACAGCACCAACTTTTTGTTAATGATATGCAATTGGAATATATTTATCCCCTATTGAGAGATGGGAGCACAGCAGCCAATTGGCTTGTGCTTGTCTCACTTAAGCATAAGGATCAGAGTAACAAGGACCCAGTTTTCATGACCTGTTATCTTTTGCTACGTCCCAGGTCCCAAGAGCCTTGAAGACTCATAAATCCCCACTGAAGATCATGAACCTGAGCATCTGAGAAGCAGCCAGGACTTTGTTCCTAATTGTTTGCACAAACAGCCTCCTCAGGCTTGCATCAGAGATCCTTTGGAATAAAATCAGACCACAGAAGGATGCCTACAGGCAAGAAGAACATGAAGAAATTTCATTCATTCATTTATTCATTCAATAAACAAATTCAGACAATAAACAATAAAGAAGCAGGCTGGGGCCAGACATGGTGGTTCACACCTGTAATCCCAGCACTTGGGGAGGCTGAGGCAGGTGGATCACCTGAGGTCAGGAGTTTGAGACCAGTCTGGCCAACATGGTGAAACCCTATCTCTACTAAAAATACAAAAA
>NW_012117488.1:14807928-14814544 GCF_000951035.1 Colobus angolensis palliatus | reverse complement strand
ACACACACACACACACACACACACACACACATACTCATTATAGAGACTGCAGTCATTATCTATAGAAAACAAAAAGGCAAAGAAAGAAAGAATTGAAAATGAAAAGTGAAAAGGGAAAGGGAAAGAAAAAGAAAGGGAAATAAAAAGGGAAAGACAAGGAAAAAAATCATCCATAATACCATCACCAAAAATAACTTCCATCAAATATTGGTTATAGACATACATGTGTTTGCATGTATTTACATTTTTCCGACAAAAGGGTGAGCATACAGTATATCTCAGTCTGTTTGTCTTGCTACAAAGGAGTATCAGACTTGGTAATTTATAAAGAAGAGAGATCTATTTGGCTGGCAGTTCTGCAGATTGTACAAGAACCACGGTGCCAGCATCTGCTTCTGGGGAGGCCTCAGGAAGCTTCCACTCATGGGGGAAGGTGAGGGGGAGCCAGTGTGTGCAGAGATCACATGGCAAGAGAGAGGGCAAAAGAAAGAGAGGGGAAGCACCAGGCTCTTCTTAACAGCCAACTCTCGAGAGAACTAACTAACCATTCCATTATTCTATATGTCTATCTGTATGCCAATACTACACAGTTTGTTTGTGTTTTTTGAAACAACGTCTCACTCTGTTGCCCAGACTGGAATACAGTGGCACAATCTTGGCTCACTGCAGCCTCAACCTCCTGGGTTCAAATAATCCTTCCACCTTAGCCTCCTGAGTAGCTGAAACTATAGGTGTGCGCCACCATGCCTGGCTAATTTTTGTATCTTTTGTAGATGGGGTTTTGCCATGTTGCCCAGGCTGGACTATACTGTTTTGATCACTGTGGGTTTGTAATAAATTTTAGAATTAGGAAGTGTGAGACTTCCAACTTTATTTTTTATTTTTTATTTTTATTTTTTACCAGGTCTCACTCTGTCACTCAGGCTGGAGTGCAGTGGCACAATCTCGGCTCATTGCAACCTCCACCTTTCAAGTGATTCCCCTGCCTCAGCCTCCTGAGTAGCTGGGATTACAGGCACTCACCACCATGCCCGGCTAATTATTTTTTTTGTTTTTGGTAGAGACGAGATTTCTTTTCTTTTCCTTTCTTTCTTTCTTTCGACGGAGTCTTGCTCTGTCGTCCAGGCTGGAGTGCAGTGGCACAATCTCGGCTCACTGCAACCTCCGCCTCCTGGGTTCAAGTAATTCTCCTGCCTCAGCCTCCTGAGTAGCTGGGATTACAGGCATGCAACACCACGCCCTGCTAATCTTTGTATTTTTGGTAAAGACAGGATTTCACCATGTTGGGCAAGCTGGTCTCATACTTGTGACCTCAGGTGATCCACCCACCTTGGCCTCCCAAAGTGCTGCAATTACAGGCATGAGCTACTGCAATGACAGGTGTGAGCTACTATGCCCGGCCTCAATGTTGTTCGTTTTCAAGATTGCTTTAGCTGTTCAGGAACCCTGGCATCTGAATTTTAGAATGGGTTTTTCTGTTTCTTCAAAAAATGCCCTTGAGATTTGATAGAAATTGTATTAAATCTATAGACTGCTTTGGTTAATATCAACATCTTAGCAGTATTACGTGTTTTAACCCACAAACACAGGATAGCTTTCCATTTATTTGTGTCTTCTTTAATTTCTTTTGGCCATATTTTGTTTTGTTTTCTTTTCCTTTTTCTTTCTTTCTTTCTTTCTTTTTTTTTTTTTTTTTGAGACTGGGTTTTGCTCTGTTGCCTAGGCTGCTGGAGTGCAGTGGTATAATCATGGCTCACTATAGCCTTGACTTCCCAGGCTCAAGTGATCCTCCCACCTCAGTGCCCTGAGTAGCTGGGACTACAGTTGCACACCACCATGCCTGGCTACTTTTTAATTTTTATTTTTGTAGAGACAGAGTCTTGCCAAATTGCCCAGGCTGGTTTCGAACTCCTGGGTTCAAGCAATCCACCTGCCTCAGCCTCCCGAAGTGCTGGGATTACAGGCATGAGCCACTGTAACTGGCAGTAGTTTTTAGTGTGTCATTTTTTACCTCCTTGGCTGAGTTATTCCTTAATATTTTTTTGATGTTATTGTTAATGAAATTATTTTCTTAATTTCCTTTTGGATTATTCATTGTTAGTATATAAAAGTGCAACTGATTTTTGTATGTTGTGATTGTATCCTGCAGCTTTGCTGAATCTGTTTTTTAGTTCTAACAGATGTTTTTGGTGGAATATTTGTGGTTTTCTACCTAAAAGATCATGTTGTCTGTGAACATAGATCATTTTATTTCTTCCTTTGCAATTTGATGCATTTTTGTTTTGTCTTGCCTAATTGATTGGCTAGGACTTTCAGTGCTATGTTAAATAAAAGTGGTGAAAGTGGGCATCCTTGTTTTGTTTCTGATCTTGGAGAAAAAGTTCTCAGTCTTTTAGCATTGAACATGATGTTAGTTGTGTGTGCTTCTTATTTATGGCCTTTATTATGTTGAGGCAGTTTTCTTTTTTTTTTTTTTTTGAGACAGGGTCTCACTATGTTGCCCAGGCTGGACTCAAACTCCTGGGCTCAAGTGATTCGCCTGCCTCAGCTTCCCAAAGTGCTGGGATTACAGGTGTGAGCCACCACACCCAGTCATGGTTTTCTTCTAATGTCATACATCCTTATTATCATATATCACATTGTTGATTTTCATATGTTGAACCATCCTTGCATTCCAGTAATAAATCTTACTTAGTCATCATTGTATAATATTTTAGTTGTCCTATTGAACTCTATTTGCTCATATTTTGTTGAGAATTTCTATGTCAATATTCACCAAGAATATTGGTCTGTAGTTTTCTTTTCTTGTAGTGTCTGTCTGACTTCCATATCAGGATAGCGCTGGCTTCATATAATGAATTTGGAAGTATTCTTTCCTCTTCAATTTTTTTTGAAATTAATTGAAATGCATATAAATCTACTTTTAATAATGTCTGTGGTTAGCATTCAGTTTGTAAGTTTCCTGAAAACTTAACAATGGGCTCTCCTGAGCTTGGATGAACTAGCTCCAGCACCATCCTGAAGGTGATCATGCTTGAGGAGCCCTAAAGTGTTCATTTTGTTGTTAACAAGATTCTGTACAGAGAGAAGGAAAGAGACTACTTTTTTTATTTTTGTTTAAATTAAGACAGGGTTTCACCAAGTTGACGAGGCTGGTCTCAATCTCCTGACCTCATGTGATCCACCTGCCTTGGCCTCCCAAAGTGTTGGGATTACAGGCGTGAGCCACTACACCCAGCCAGAAAAGGGACTACTTTTTAATTGAGAAAGGGAACTTCTTACTTGCTGAGAAGAAATGCTTTTCCTGATGAGTTCATATGCCTAACAAAAGGACATACATAGAAGTTTTTATTGAAACTGTACTTACATTATAGTGGTTAAAGGGTGAAAGCAACTCAACTCTTCATCTGAAATAAAAGAGATAAGTAAATTGTGGTCTATTTATACAATGCAATACTAACCCACCCATAACGTGAAAGAACTTTAGCTGCATGCGACAACATGGATAAACTTCATATGCATAATGTTGAGTGAAAAGAGTAAGATGCACACACAAAAATACATATCCCTTGATTCCACTTATACAAAGTACAAGAATAGGTAAAACCAATTCATATTGTTAGAATCAAGATAGTGGCTACCTCTGGGGAGCTCTTGATTGGGAGAGAGCAATGAGCGAATCTTCCAGATGACTGGAAATGTTCTACATCTTGACATGAGAGGTGGTTATGTGAGTGTATACATATGTAAAATCTCATTGAGCTGTATGCTTAAGATACATGCATGTTACTGAAAGTTTATTATATTCCAAAAAAAGCTAACAAAATGCCTTTCTTTATTTTTTAATTGTACTTTTAAATTTCAAGAGCTACAGGCTTTTTAAAAAATTGTTTATATTTAAATAAAAATTCCTTCGTATTTCTACTTAGACTGCATTACAGGCTTGTTTTAAGAGCCTAAAAAACAGAGGAGCTAAAAGAAAATTCCTTCCAGCCCCCTGATCCCTTCGCTACTCTTTTTTCTAGTATTCATAATTTAATGTCTTCCTTCCACTCATTCTTGTTACCGATGAATGCTGGAACAAAAATGGTTCTGTCTCATTCAGCCTTCAGAAAAAGAGCTGAAACCCAGCTCCTTCTCACCATCTCCACTGGTAAGACCAGGGTCCAAGCACGGTCCTCGCTTGTTGGGGTTAGTGCAGTTGCTTCCTGTTATGAACTGAATTATGTCCTCCCAAAATTCACATGCAGAAGCCCTAACCCTCGGCGTGACTATATTTGGAGATAGTGCCTTTAAAGAAGTGAAAGGAGATGATAATTGTGGAGCCCTGATTCAATACAACTGTTGTCCTTAGAAGAGGGAGAGACACAGGGGTGCACACACAGAGGACAGGCTATGTGAGGACACAGCACAAAGGTGGCCGTGCACAAGCCAAGGGGAGAGGCCCTTAGAGAAACCAAACCAGCCAACACCTTGATCTGGGAATTCTAGTCTCAGGAACTATAAGAACACAAATGTCTGTTGCTGAAGCTGCCCAGGCTGCAGTATCTTGTTATGGCAGCCCTCGCAGATTAGTACAGCTCCCAACGGGTCTCTCTGTCCTACCCTTGCCCACAGTAGTCTATGGTAACACAGAAGCTGGGGAGCCCATTAAGATGTAATCAGGGCATGTCTGTCTTCTTTGTAAAACTGTTGGCTTCTCCTCCGCCCAGCAGTAGCCCACAACCTGACGCTGGTCACAAGTTTTGTATCATTCGGCCTCTACTCCCTCTCTGACCTTGTCTCCTACAGTCTCGCCTCCTCGCCTGTGGCCTCTGCTCTTTCTTGGACATTCCAAGCATAGTCCTGTCTTAGGGCCCTTGGCATTGTCCTCCCGCCCCAAACAGGCCTCCTCCAGAGAGCGGCATGACTCGCTATCCACTCCTCCTCCTTCAGGGTGATCCTCAGTGTCCTATTGTCAGTCAGGCTTCTTCCTTCTTTTCTTTTCTTTTCTTCTCTTCTCTTCTCTTCTCCTTTCCTTTCCTTTCCTTTTTCTTTTCCTTTCTTTTCTTTTCTTTCTTTTCTTTTTTTTTTTTTAGACGGAGTTCCATTCTCCTTGCCCAGGCTGGAGTGCAATGGCACGATCTCAGTTCACCACAATGTCCACCTCCCAGGTTCAAGCGATTCTCCTGCCTCAGCCTCCTGAGTAGCTGGGATTACAGGCATGTGCCACCATGCCCAGTTAATTTTGTATTTTCAGTAGAGACAGAGTTTCTGCATGTTGGTCAGGCTGGTCTCAAACTCCTGACCTCATGATCCACCCGCCTTGGCCTCCCAAAGTGCTGGGATTACAGGCATGAGCCATTGCGCCCGACCTCTTTTTCTTTTTCTTTTTTTTGAAGATGGAGTCTTGCTCCGTCACCCAGTCTGGAGTGCAGTGGCATAATCTTGGCTCACTGCAACCTCCGCCTCCCAGGTTCAAGCAATTCTCATGCCTCAGCTCCTTGAGTAGCTGAGATTACAGGCACCTGCCACCACTCCAGGCTAATTGTTGTATTTTCGGTAGAGATGGGGTTTCACCATGTTGGCCAGGCTGGTCTTGAACTCCTGGCCTCAAGTAATCGACCTGCCTCAGCCTCCCAAAGTGCTGGAATTACAGGCGCGAGCCACCAAGCCCAGCCTTTCAGTCAGGCATTCTGACCAAGCAACACAGAATAACAAACTCTACCCTCACCCTGGCATTCTTTTTCTTTCTTCCAGGAGTTAGGTAAAGTTATTTATGCTGCATCTATTCCACTGAAAATTAGGTAATGATCCCACAATTCAAAATGAATGTGCAGATGTTAAGTGGCATGGGAGAGAAAGTAAACGTAAACAGAAGCTATAGAAGAAAATGGAGGGTGTCAGTTTGGATGTTTGTCCCTCCCTCAAACCTCATATGGAAATTTGATCCAGTGTTGTGGCTGGGTCTAATGGAAGTGTTTGGGTCATGTGGGTGGGCACCTCATGGACAGATTAATCCCTTCCCTGGGGTCGGGGGTTTGAGCACTTTGGAAGGCCAAGACAGGCGGATCACGAGGTCAGGAGATCGAGACCATCCTGGCTAACACAGTGAAACCCCGTCTCTACTAAAAAATACAAAAAACTAGCCGGGCGAGGTGGCGGGCGCCTGTAGTCCCAGCTACTCCAGAGGCTGAGGCAGGAGAATGGCGTAAACCCAGGGGGCAGAGCTTGCAGTGAGCTGAGATCTGGCCACTGCACTCCAGCCTGGGCGACAGAGCAAGACTCCGTCTCAAAAAAAAAAAAAAAGGAGAAATACAGTTGATCCTTCAACAACACAGGTTTGGATTGCAGGGGTCCACTTACATGCAGATTTTTTTTCAATAAAAGTTGCACTAAGTGCGCCTGCCTCTCTTGCCTTGCCTCCCACCCCCTACATCACTTCTGCCTCTGCCATCGCTGGGACAGCAAGACCAACCCCTCCTCTTCTTCCTCCTCCCCCTCAGCCTACTCAGTGTGAGGATGATGAGGATAAAGACCTTTATGATGATCCACTTTCACTTCAGGAATAGTAAATACATTTTATCTTCTTTATGATTTTCTCAATAACCTTTTCTTTTCTCCAGCTTACTTTATC
>NW_012117488.1:14800838-14807358 GCF_000951035.1 Colobus angolensis palliatus | reverse complement strand
CTTTCACTCAGGCTGGAGTGCAGCGATATGGTCTCAGCTCACTGCAACCTCCGCCTCCCAGGTTCACACAATTCTCCTGCCTCAGCCTCCCAGGTAGCTGGGATTACAGGCACATGCCACCACGCCCAGATAATTTTTGTATTCTTGATAGAGATGGGGTTTCGCCATATTGGCCAGGCTGGTCTTGAACTCCTGACCTCAGGTGATCCACCCGCCTCAGCCTCTTACAATGCGGGGATTATGTGCTGGCGTGAGCCACTGCGCCCAGCCCCAGCTGCATCTCTAATGGTGGAACTCCCAACATTTGATGGGGATGTGAGTTACGGGCTGGGGGCAGAGAGATTTTGCCCTCCTCAAAACTGGGCAGCTGCCTTCTCCACCAATGTTGAACCCCAGGGCAGTTCTGCTCTGACAACAGCTGGAAAGCTCGACTGAAGGGGAGAGAGAGCTGGAGAAGGGAGAGAAGGCACCTGCTTTTCCATTTTTGACTGGGATTCAGTTGAAACAGTCTAGCCAGTTAAAAGGGCATTTACTATTCCAACAGCTCCTTGGAGAATCCCAGACAGAGAGCAGCCCCTTCTAAATACTTGATCTGCCATTCCTGTGTGGGAAGTAGACAGCAAGACTGCTGTGTCTGGGAGGAATGCAATTTCCCTAAGCACATTCTCTGAGCAATGTTTTCAAGTTTCATAGATTTGCAGTTTCTCTGCATTGCAGGAACAAAGTGGTGGTGGCCCTGACTGTCATATTCTTGATCAATGTACAGAACAATGGGGCAGTGCCTGCTGGCCTGTGTGGATTGTTAGCACATGCATGGCACCCAGTGGTTCCAGCCTCAACTAACCCAGCCCTTTGTCAGCTGCATATTGATAAGGCAGCAGAGAGCAAAGCCAGACATTTTCCCACTTTGGTCCATGGAGACACTGCCGTGCAGTGGTCGTCTATGTTCTCAGCCGCCTGCAGCAGCAGGGTAAATTCTCCTCAGTAATGTTCTCAGCCAACTCTTTTTCTGGACTCATTTTTTCTTTGGTCCCTGAGCAGTTTTAGTCCCTGGAATATCTCATTTTAAAATGCATGAGGCTGGGCATGGTTGCTTGTGCCTGTAATCCCAGCACTTTGGGAAGCCGAGGTGGGAGGATCACCTGAGATCAGGAGTTCGAGACTAGCCTAGCCAACATGGCGAAACCCCGTCTCTACCAAAAATACAAAAATTAGCCCAGTGTGGTGGTGGGCACCTATAATCCCAGCTACTTCGGAGGCTGAGGCAGGAGAATCGCTTGAATCCGGGAGGCAGAGTTTGCAGTGAGCCAAGATGGCACCACTGCACTCCAGCCTGGGCGACAGAGTAAGACTCTGTCTCAAAACAAAACAAAACAAAACAAAAAAACCAAAATGCATGAAAACCCGATATAATGACCCATTCATCTTAAAAATATCCAATTGAGGAACAATGTAGATCTGTTATCTTCATTTTACAACTGAAGAGACAGACAGAAAGAAGGATGGTCGTGATGGCCATAATGAGGCACAGGGAAACCCCCTTCACGGCTCCCAGAGAGGGCACATGAAGCCATAGGTGTCCTCGGTAAACAGGCTCCACCTCTGTCCCCACACACTCGTCAGCCTCCACTTGCTCCCAGGCACCCTCCTGAACATACTCACCCTTTTTATTTATTTACTTGTTTTATTTTATTTTATTTTACTTTATTTTACTTTATTTTATTTATTCATTTTGAGATGGAGTTTCTGCTCTGTCACCGAGGCTAGAGCTCAGTGGCCCGATCTCGGCTCACTGCAACCTCTGCCTCCCGGGTTCAAGCGATTCTCCTGCCTCAGCCTCCTGAGTAGCTGGGACTACAGACATGCACCACCATTCCCGGCTAATTTTGTATTTTTAGTAGAGATGGGATTTCGCCATGTTGATCAGGCTGGTCTCGAACTCCCGACCTCGGATGAGCCACCCACCTCAGCCTCCCAAAGTACTGGGATTACAGGCATGAGCCACCACACCTGGCCTTTATTTACTTATTTTAAAATGTATTTATGTATTTTAGGCCACATGTGGAGTACGCACTAATGTACTCCAGCCTGGGCAACAGAGTGAGACTCTGTCTCTAAATAAATAAATAAATAAAATTTATGTATGTATTTTACTTTTTCTTGGTAGAGGTGGGGATCTTACTATGTCCTAAGGCTGGTCTCGAACCCCTTTTCCTGGCCCCTGAGGCTCCCCGTTTAGCAGGTGTCCTGTCTTCCCTTTGGCTTTAGTCCAATTTAGCTGGTGAGTGTTAGTTTAAATAAATTATATAAGGCTTTTTCAATTCAGGTTGGTACTTCAATCTGTGTGATTCTGACATTCCTGCTCATGGAAATTCTCCATGCCCTGGCCAGGCGGTCAAAAGAGGGAATATTCCTAAAAGATTTGCTGTCTGGAAGCAAACAAATCCATTATAATGATCCAAGTAAGGTTTGTGTTGTTTTTGGTTTGTTTGTTTTGTTTTTTATGCTTCTTGTGAGACATTTTTGCTGGAAACTAGAGAACTATAAGAAATAGTTTAGTGCTGAGTTTGGTGACTCACGCCTGTAATCCCAGTGCTTTGGGAGGCTGAGGCGGGAGGATTGCTTGAGCTCAGGAGTTCAAGACCAGCCTGGGTAACACAGCAAGATCCCATCTCTACAAAAAATACAATAATTAGTCAGGTGTGGTGGCAGACACCTGTAGTCCCAGCTGCTTGGGAAGCTGAAGTGGGAGGATTGCTTGAACCAGGGAAGTCGAGGCTGAAGTGAGCTAAGATTGTGCCACTGTTCTCTAGCCTGGGCAACAGAGTGAGACTTTGTCTCAAAATAAAAGAAAACAAGAAAAGAAAAAAACAGTTTAGTGGCCGAGTGTGGTGGCTCCTACCTGTAATCCCAGTGCTTTGGGAGATCAAAATGGGAGGATTGCTTGAGGCCAGGAGTTTGAGACTAGCTTGGGCACCACAGTGAGACTCCATCTCTGAAAAAAAAAAAAAAATAGCTTGGCATGGTGGTGTGTGCCTGTAGTCCCAGCTACTGGGGACGCTGAGGCAGGAGGATGGCTTGATGCCAGGAATTCAAGGCTGCAGTGAACTATGATTGCACCACTGCAGTCCAGCCTGGGCACAGACTAAGAAAAAAAAAAAGAAATAAACTTTTTTTTGGACTTTAATGGTGGTGGAGGAAACGGAGTGAGGCTGGCAGGTGGATTCTGGAAGTAGTGAGGGAAATGAACTGGATAGGAAGGAGGGGAGCATGCTGAGAACAGCTTCCCCACTGGCAGCCTGAGAAATGAGGAATACCAGCAGGAAGCAGGCTGCAGATAAAAGCAGAGGGACGAGGAGCAAACTGTGGCATGTGAGACTGAAGCGCAGACAGGTAGAAGAGGGAACCACGTGTGCGAGGCTGGAGCTCAAATCTGGGGTCTGGGGATATCTATTATTTGGACCTTGAAGGCAGATGGTATCTAAAGGTGAGGATGCAGAGAAAGTCAGCTGGGAGGAGAGGGTGCTACGAGAAGGGAAGGTCTGCACCTTACCTCTGAGAGGAAGCTACCAAGGAGTGGGCAGAAAGACAAGAGGTGCAGCCAGGGAAACGCAGGGGACACAGCTGGGAGGGAGGAGGAGAGGTAAGCAAGCAGGGGACGCAGCTGCCAAGTGACGCTGAAAGGTTATTTAAGAGGAGACTGGGCCAGGCACGGTGGCTCATGCCTGTAATCCTGGCATTTTGGGAGGCCAAGGCTGGAGGATAGTTTGAGCCCAGGAGTTCAAGACCAGCCTGGCCAACATAGTGAGACCCTGTCTCTATAAAAAATACAAAAATTATCTGGATATGGTGGCACATGCCTGTAATCCCAGCTACTTGGGAGGCTGGGGTGGGAGAATCACTTGAGCTCAGAAGGTGGAGGTTGCAGTGAGCCGAGATCACACCACTGCACTCCAGCCTGGGTGACAGAGGAAGACCCTGTCTCAAGGAAAAATAAAAAATAAAAGAGGAGACTGGAAAAGCATCCATTCCATTTGGGACCATGGCCATGGAGTGGAGATCCCACTCAGGAGGGGGAAATGGAGACAGTGGCCTCCTGAGAAGTTTGTCTCTAAAGGGAAGCAGAGACAGGGTTGAGGCGGGAAGGAGGTCTTTAAATGACAGGAGATAACACGATGGAGTTGGGATCCTCATGGGGACATCTCAGAGGTGTGTGCAAGCCTGGGCTGAGGGCTTGGCTTATCTGGGAATGCTAGCCTCACCCCCATCCTGTCATTCATGTGATGTGTGAGACCCTGGGGACCAGGATGGAATCCAGTTCAAGAGCCATGCTGCGGGAGTTTGGGGATGTGACAGACGCTCTTGTTACCAAGATGATGGTCACATTTGGCTTTCACTTCCTCTCACCCCCTGCCCTGGCAACTGCTAAACACCATCAATGCCATTATCGACATATCTTGTTGAACATCCATTCCCTTTCCCAGTGGCCTGTCATCCTCTCATGCCCAGGTGATGTGACAGCCTGTGAGGGTCTCCTGGCTTCAGAGCTCTCCCCCTGCAGCTGTTCTCCCTGCACCTAAAGCTCAGCGCTGATGTGCACCAGGACACCCATGTAATGCACAGCCACTGGACTGAGTTTCTCAATTTGCAGAAGGGATGCAGTCCTTATTACAGAAACCGTGAGTCCTAAGGCTCACCATTTTTTGTTTGTTTGTTTTCAGACAGTCTCGTTCTGTTGCCCAGGCTGGAGTGCAGTGGTGCAATCTGGGCTCACTGCAACCTCCGTCTCCTGGGTTCAAGCGATTCTCCTGCCTCATCCTCCCAAGTAGCTGGGATTATAGGCACCCACCTCCATGCCCAGCTAATTGTTGTATTTTTAGTAGGGACAGGGTTTCACCATATTGGCCAAGCTGGTCTCAAATGATCCACCCGCCTCGGCCTCCCAGAATGTTGAGATTATAGGCGTGAGCCACTGTGTCTGGCCTGAAGCTGGTAACCTTTTATTTTGTTTTTTGTTTTTTAACAACTTAATAATTGAACTTAAAAGATGAGAGAATCCCTTGAGTCCAGGAGTTCAAGGCTGCAGTGAGCTATGATCTTACCATTGCACTACAGCCTGGGCAACAAAGACCCCCAACTGGAAAAGAAAGAAGAAAATTAATTTAACCCATTAGGAAAAACATATCTCACAAGAATCTTGACTTTTTAATAGGATGCCAAATGGAAAATGGGCATCTTATAAAAAGATTATTATAATATCTGTTTTGAGAAAAAGATATTCTGAAATCTATTATTGAAAACTTCCAAAGAATATCTGAATTCATTTCATTTTACCAACTTCCTTTCCTTTAAGCAAAACAACTAGATCTTTCCCCTTGCACAATACATGTTTCTCACTCTGTTTTTTCCTTCTTTCTTTCTTTCTCCTCTCTTTCTTTTCTTCCTTCCTTCCTTCCTCCTTTCCTTTCCTTTTCCTTTTCCTTTCTCTTTCTTTCTCCTTCCTTCCTTCCTTCCTTCCTTCCTTCCTTCCTTCCTTCCTTCCTTTCCTTCCTTCCTGCCTCTCTCTCTCTTTCTTTCTTTTTGAGAGATAGGGCAGGCCTGGTGCCATGCAACTGTAGTCCTAGCTAATCAGGAGGTTGAGGCAGGAGGATTACTTGAGCCCGGGAGTTCAAGGCTGCAGTGAGCAGTAATCGAGCCACTGCACTCCAGCCTGGATGACAGTGGAGAAACCTGATAAACACTATCCCATGCGGAGGATCGAGGAGAGCATCAACAGTAAGAACTCATGCTCGCAGTACATGGAACAGCACTTTCCCTTCCTCTCGAAAATCTCAAACCCAATGGAATCATGAGAATAACAGGCAAATCTTAATAGAGCAGCAATCTACAAAACACATGAGCAACACTCCTGAAAACCAACGAAGGTTGGAGCCAGGCGCGGTGGCCTGTCCCTGTAATCCCAGCTACTCAGGAGGCTGAGGCAGGATGATCACTTAAGGCCAGGAGTTCAAGACCAGCCTGGACAACATAGCAAGACATTTTTTTTAAATCATCAAGGTAATGAAAAACAATCTGAGAAACGACCACAGCCAAGAGGAGCCTAATGAGGCATGACAACTCCTCTAATGTGGTGTCCTAATGGGGCCCTGGAACAGAAAAGGGCAGTAACTCAAAAGTATGGGAAGCTGGCCCAGCGTGGTGGCTCACGCCTGTAATCCCAGCACTTTGGGAGGCTGAAGTGGGCGGATCACTTGAAGCCAGGAATTCGAGACCAGCTGGCCAACATGGCAAAATCGTGTCTCAACTAGAAACACAAAAATTAGTCGAGCGTGGTGTAGTCCCATCTACTCAGGAGGCTGAGGCAGGAAAATCATTTGAACTTGGGAGGCAGAGGTTGCAGTGAACCTAGATTGTGCCACTGCACTTCATCCTGGGTAAGGGAGTGAGACTCTGTCAAAAAGAAGAGAGAAAAGAAAGAAGAGAAAAGAAAAGAAAAGAAAAGAGGCCGGGCGCGGTGGCT
>NW_012117488.1:14796434-14796758 GCF_000951035.1 Colobus angolensis palliatus | reverse complement strand
GGAGTTTCGCTCTGTCACCCAGGCTGGAGAGTAATGGTGTGATCTCAACCCACTGCAACCTGTGCCTTCCAGATTCCAGCGATTCTCCTGGCTCAGCCTCCCAAGTAGCTGGGATTACAGGTGCATGCCACCACACTCGGCTAATTTTTGTAGTTTTCAGTTGAGATGGGGTTTTATCATGTTGGCCAGGCTGGTCTCGAACTCCTGACCTCAGGTGATCCACCCGCCTTGGCCTCCCAGAGCACTAGGATTACAGGTGTGAGCCACCATGCCCTGCAAAAAGTACTATTTCTGAAAATAATTTTTTGTTAGATATTTAGGCGG
>NW_012117488.1:14794492-14796384 GCF_000951035.1 Colobus angolensis palliatus | reverse complement strand
TTTCTGAAAATAATTTTTTGTTAGATATTTAGGCGGCACGAGTACAGATTTCTTAACATGCATATATTGCACTGTGGTAAAGTCTGGGCTTTTAGTGAACCCATCACCTGAATAGCGAACATTGTACCCATGCGTAGTATTTCAACCCTCAGCTCTTCTCAGTCTTCAATGTTTATTATTCCACTCGTGGGTACCCATTGTCCAGCTCCCACTAATGAGAACATGCAATATTTGACTTAGTGTTTTTGAGTCATTTCACTGAACATTTCACTGAATAATGGCCTCTAGTTCCATCCATCTTGCTACAGAAGACATGATTTCATTATTTTGTATGTCTGAGTAGTATTCTGTGATATGAGCCGGGTGCAGTCGCTCACACCTGTAATCCCAGCATTTTCGGAGGCCAAGGTGGGCAGATCACCTGAGGTCAGGATTTTAAGACCAACCTGACCAACATGGAGAAACCCATCTCCACTAAAAATACAAAAAATTAGCCGGGCTTGGTGGTGCATGCCTGTAATCCCAGCTACTCGGGAGGCTGAGGCCGGAGAATCGCTTGAACTGGGAAGGCGGAGGTTGCAGTGAGCTGAGATCGTGCCATTATACTCCAGCCTGGGCAACAAGAGTGATACTCTGTCTTAAAATAAAATAAAATAAAATAAAAATAAATAAAATAAAATAAAATTCTGTGGTATGTATACCACATTTTCTTTCTTTTTTAAAAAATTAAAAAAGTTTCAGGCCGGGCACAGTGTCTCACGCCTGTAATCATAGCACTTTGGGAGGCCAAGGCGGGTGGATCACGAGGTCAGGAGATCAAGAACATCCTGGCTAACACGGTGAAACCCTGTCTCTACTAAAAATACAAAAAATTAGCCGGGCTTGGTGGTGCATGCCTGTAATCCCAGCTACTCGGGAGGCTGAGGCAGGAGACTGGCGAGAACCTGGGAGGTGTGGCTTGCAGTGAGCCGAGAGTGGGCCACTGTACTCCAGCCTGGGCGACAGAGCAAGACTCCGTCTCAAAAAAAAAAAAAATTTTTAATTCAAGCAATTCTCCTGCCTCAGCCTCCTCAGCTCGGATTACAGGTGCCCACCACTATGCCCTGCTAATTTCTTGTATTTTTAGTAGAGACCTGTTGGCCAGGCTGGTCTTGAACTCCTGACCTCAGGTGATCCACTCACCTCTGCCTCCTAAAGTGCTGGGATTATAGGCGTGAGCCACTGTACCTGGCCTCGTTCTTATGTTTTCAGTTTTCTTGCTGCTGGTGCAGAATGACATCAGGCACGAACAGCTGAACTGCAGCCTGGATTCCCATCTCTGCTGGCTCTCCTGTCCTAAAGCCTAACATCCCTGAGGGCCTTCTGGCAACCTGAAAGTGGTGGAGCTGTGGTGTCCTTCTCCCTGATTTTTATTGCAAGGCAGCAAGCAAGACACAGTCAGTAATTACCTCCCGGGTAATTGCACAACTTTTGTGTTGTGCCTCACAAGCCTGGTCTCCAGCCACTTATATACGTGCAGAATGGAGAGTCTACGTGATGGGATCTGCCACCCCAAAGGGCATGATTGGAAGATAACCGGCCAGGTTGTGCCAGAGTTTTGTTTCGTGATCTCCCAAGGACACAGCCTTCAGAGAGTTAGAACCAAAAGATCTTAAAAAGCCTTGACATTTGCATAACAAGCACTGCTTATTTGTCTCAAATGTTTGGAATAAGTCTGTAGATAGAACACACCAGATGTATTGTGTTTCTGGAGAAGAACACGATGGAAGTTAATTATGACTATGTAAAATTAAAAGTACCCTGCTGAAAGGTGACAGGGAGAGTAAGGGAGGCAGAGAGAGGTGGAGCCCGGAGCTGTTGCTTTTCATGAAGACTTTCTGTGCAATTTGGAT
>NW_012117488.1:14789530-14793584 GCF_000951035.1 Colobus angolensis palliatus | reverse complement strand
AGTGGCACGATCTCAGCTCACTGCAACCTCAGTCTCCTGGGCTCAACCAATTCTCTGCCTCAGCCTCCTGAGTAGCTGGGATTACAGGCGCGTGCCACCACACCTGGCTAATTTTTGCATTTTTAGTAGGGAGGGGGTTTCACCACCTTGGCCAAGCTGGTCTTGAACTCCTGACCTCTTGATCCGTCCGCCTCGGCCTTCCAAAGTGCTGGGATTACAGGCATGAGCCACTACATCCGACCAAGCTGTTTGGATTTTTAAAAGCAGGTGCATGTAGCAATTCTGTCACAATTTTGACAAAATTAAGCAATATACTAAAATATATTAAGCAATTCATTTACACCTACCCACAGTCATATAGCATTAAACACAAAGCAACCTTTGGAGTCTGGGGACTGTATTCAAGGTGCTCTATAAACATCCATTATATTCTGCTCTTATTCCTTTGCTGCCACTGAAGGTTGAAGTCACACCCGTTACTTAGCAGTCTGTTTGAGAACGTGTTCAGAAATGAGCAGAGACATTCATCAAGAGAAGCACATTTGACAGGGTGAGCTGGAGTCCATCAAACCTCACAGTCAAGGGCTGACAGGAGCTGAGCTCAAAGACTGGCCTCTCCAGAACCATCTTTCCACCAAGTCGGAGCCTCGGAGGCAGCGTGGATTTGTCACAGAAGCACATTGTAAATTCTGGCCTTAAAGGAAAAAGCCAGTTAGGCGCGGTGGCTCATGCCTGTAATCCCAGCACTTTGGGAGGCCAAGGCAGGCGGATCATCTGAAGCCAGGAGTTTGAGGCCAGCCTGGCCAACATGGTGAAACCCCGTCTTTACTAAAAACAAAAATTAGCTGGGCATGGTGGCATGTGCCTGTAATCCCAGCTACTCAGAGGCTGAGGCACAAGAATCGCTTGAACCCGGGAGATGGAGGTTGCAGTGAGTCGAGATTGTGCCACTGTACTCCAGCCTGGGAGACAGAACAAGACTCTGTCTCAAAAAAAAGAAAAAAAAAGGAAGAAGCTGGGGTTAACTTCTGGGCTGGAGCAAGTAGATGCATGGCAGGCACAGACTGGGCCAGTCAAGGAGGACACTCCTCGTCAAAGGTCAGGCAGTCCCCTGGCTCTTCCATCCTCTTTGTCAGAAAGAGTATTTTTTGTGGTCTTCTAGAATTTTAGATGTGTTCTGCAGAAGGCTTTTCCTGGGGGAGAGGATTCTGAAGCAAATGCCATCCACGGTCTCCTCAGGGGATGTTAGAACATGGTGTTCTAATAACAGTCCTTGGCTGCAGCCAGAGAGCTGTCAGGCTTCCTCCTGGGGGTCAGGGTGCAGTTGGTGGGAAGATGAAACAGGCTTGGAACCGGAATGCTTTCTACAGGCGTCCTGGGAATGTGCTCTCAGCAGGCCATCCTGCGCACTGCGGACGCATGGGACCGCTGCTTTTCTGGGTTGTTTCCTTTTTCTACAGGTGAGTCCCAAGAAGACCACCTAGACTATCAGAATACCATAGACTTTTTCCCCAAGGGATATTCAATCCCAAATGAATAGAAACTTCCCATGTTCCCACAGAAGCCTTTTTTTTTTTTTTTAATTCTTAGATTATATTTTTTAGAAACAGGGTCTTGCTATGTTGCCCAGGCGGGTCTTGAACTCCTGGCCTCAAGATGTCCTCCCACTTTGGCCTCCCAAAGTGCTGGGATTACAAGCATGAGCCCCCATGCCTGGCCCATAGAAACCTTTTTAGTTAGCAGGTGGAAGGGAACAGGCTTAATTCTTTCCAAATAAACCCAAGTGTTCCAACTAATTTGTTTTAAAAAGCATCCTTTAACAAGCCCAACCTTTGCTTTTTAAAAATACTACTATAATGTTGTTTTTCCTTAAGGTTTATAAACACAGCATTCAAGAAGTTTCTTTTCCTTGTAGGATTTTGCCTACAATAAATAGCATGCTGCTATGGGGTGACCATGTGGTTCAAACTGCCTCGATTCAGCCAGCTGTGGGGCAAATTAAAAGAGAGATGATACTTTTTAGAGTAAAAGTTGGCCAGGCACGGTGGCTCACACCTGTAATCCTAGCACTTTGGGAGGCCAAGGTGAGTGAATCACAAGGTCAGGAGTTTGAGACCAGCCTGGCCAATACGGTGAAACCCTGTTTTTACTAAAAATACAAAAATTAGCCGGGCGCGGTGGCATGCATTTGTAGTCCCAGCTACTTGGGAGGCTGAGGCAGAAGAATTGCTTGAACCTGGGAGGCAGAGGTTGCAGTGAGCCAAGATCACGCCACTGCACTCCAGCCTGGGCGATAGAGCAAGAGTCCATCTCAAAAAGAAAAGCATGAAAGTCTTGGCCGGGTGCGGGTGGCTGACACCTGTAATCCTAGCATTTTGGAAGGCTGAGGCGGGTGGATCACCTGAGGTCAGGAGCTCGAGAACAGCCTGGCCAACATGGTGAAACCCCATCTCTACTAATAATAACAAAAATTATCCAGGTGTGGTGGCACACGCCTGTAATCCCAGCTACTTGGAAGGCTGAGGCAAGAGAATCGCTTGAACCCGGGAGGCAGAGGTTGCAATGAGCTGAGATCACACCACTGCACTCCAGCTTGGCTGAGAGTGAGACTCCATCTCAAAAAAAAAAAAAAAAAAAGAGTAAAAGTCTTTATTTAAAGACAGTTATGTGGGCCAGAGTGGATGTTCACACCTGTAATCCCAATGCTTTGGGAGGGATTGGGGTCAGGAGTCCAAAATCAGCCTGGGCAACAATGAGACTCTGTCTCTACAAAAAAAAAGAAAAAGGAAAAACAAATAATAAAGGCAGTAATGGTAAACCAATATTTTTAAAAATGCTTCATTTCAAAATATTGTGCTTTCTGAATAAAATCTAAACAAATGAATGTTATCCATTCATTCAACACATATTTACACAGAAGCTGGGTGTGGTGGCTCACGCCTGGGATCCCAGCACTTTGAGAGGCCAAGGTGGGCAGATTGCTTGAGTCCAGGAGTTTGAGATCAGCCTGGGCCACGCAGTGAAACCCCATCTCTACAAAAAAATTTAAAAGTAGCCTGGTGTGGTGGATTGTGTCTGTAGTCCCAGCTACTTGTGAAGCTGAGGCAGGAGGATAACTTGAGCCCAGAAGGTTGAAGCTGCAGTCAGCTATGATGGTGCCACTGCACTCCGGCCTGGGCGACAGAGCAAGACTGAAAAAACAAAACAAAACAAAACAAAAAGAGAGAGGGAGAGAGAGAAAGAGAGAGAACAATCCCTGCCCTCCTTGAACCAAGGCTTTCACCTTTGAGTGGCAGAAGACAGATAGGAAATAAACAAGCAAGCAAACCAAAATATTAGATGGCATCAGTGCTATGGGAAAGAACAAGACAGAGAAAGGAGAGGAAGCCTGTGTGTGCATGCGTGTGTGTGTGTGTGTGTGTGTGAGAGAGAGAGATGGTGGGGTGGGAGATGGTAGGGTAGGATGGAGGGGCTGCAATTCCAAGTAGGGAGTAGTCAAAGAAGGTTTTGCTGAGGACAACATTTGAGCCCAGATGGGAGGGACACAGCTACGTGCAAATCTGGGTGTGAAACAGCTGGAAGGCCCGTGTGACAGAAGTGGAGTGAGGGAGGTGGACTTGGAGGTGGTTGGGGAAGCGGAGGTGGTGGGGAAAGCAGGATCATGCTGTGGGAGGGGAGCACAGACAAATCTTACCAGGCCCTGTAGGCCATTTCCCAAAGAGGATGACTTTTATCTGGGTAAGACGGAGTGTTCTAACACGGAAGTGACACACCATCTATTTTTTTGGGGGGGGGATGGAGTTTCACTCTTAGTGCCCAGGCTGCATTGCAATGGTGCCATCTCGGCTCACCGCAACCTCCGCCTCCTGGGTTCAAGCGATTCTCCTGCCTCAGCCTTCCAAGTAGCTGGGATTACAGGCATGCACCACCATGCCCCGCTAATTTTGTATTTTTAGCAATACATGATTTCTCCTTGTTGATCAGGCTGGTCTTGAACTCCCAACCTCAGTTGATCTGTCTGCCTTGGCCTCCCAAAGTGTTGGGATTACAGGTC
>NW_012117488.1:14779766-14780159 GCF_000951035.1 Colobus angolensis palliatus | reverse complement strand
CCAAAGCTGGAAGTTGTGCTAGGAGGTGTTTGCTGTAATCCAAGAAAGACCACAGCAGCCTGAATCATGTTGGTGATAAGTAGTAGAAAAAATCCAAATGAACGTAGACTTGACAGGATTTGAACGTAAGATGTGAAAGAAAAAGAAGATTCAAGGATGATCCTACATTTTGGGCCCTGGCAATGTGGAAAAAAAAAAAAAGAACAGGATCTCGGGACCCTGAACTGGCTATGCCAAAGGCAAAGTTAAGCTTGGGAAGTGAGTCGTGCAAAAACTGCCTTCCTTTTGTCCCTAAACAGATAGCAATAGTAAGCTGTAATTTTACATGCTTACTTTATCTTATGCAAAATGTAGAATTACTGAGCAAGAGATGAATGCATAATTGCCATTTCC
>NW_012117488.1:14777926-14779201 GCF_000951035.1 Colobus angolensis palliatus | reverse complement strand
CCCAGGCTGGGTCTGGAGTGCAGTGGCTCAATCATAGCTCACTGTAACCTCAAACTCCTGGACTCAAGCCATCCTCCTGCCTCTGCCTCCCACATAGCTGAGACCATAGGCACAGGCCACCATGTCCAGCTAATTTTTAATTTTTTTTTTTATAGAAACGAGTGTTGCTATGCTGCCCAGGCTGGTCTCAAATTCCTGGGCTCAAGCAATTCACCTGCCTTAGCCTCCTCAGGTGCTGGCATATGAGGCATGAGCTACCACATCTGGCCCACTTTTTTTTCCTTTCCTCCTTCTCCTCCTGCTCACTCCTTCCCATTTAAATATTGAAGTGTTTAAAACCTCTTTGGAAAAAGCAAGGATCACAGATGCTCCTGTGATTTGTGTTTTTTTCTCAGGCGTATCCTCAGCCTTGGCAAAACAAACCTCCAGTTGATTGAGATCTGCTTCAGTTACTTTTTTATTCACAGCAACTATTTTAGTGAACTCAGGCTGCCATAACAAAATATGTTGACTGGATGGTTTAAACAACACAAATTTATTTCTCACAGTTCTAGAGGCTGGGAAGTCCAAGACAAGGTGCCAGGATAGTCTGTTTCTGGTGAGGACTCTCTTCCTGGTTTGCAGACAGTCACCTTCTCCCCTGTGTCCTCACATGGTGGAGGGAGAGCTCTGGTGTCTCTTCTTTTTTAATAAAGACACCAGTTCTGTTGGATCAGAGCTCTAGCCTTATGACTTTTTTTTAACTTTAATCACCTCCCTACAGGCCCTATCTCCAATATGGTCAAATGAGGGGTCAGGGATTCAACATATAAATTTGGGATGGGAGACATAATTTAGTCCATAGCAGCAACTGAAAGGATGGACTTGCCATTTACTGAAACGAGAAGTCAGGTGAGAAGCAAGTTTTGAAAGAAAGAGCAAAAGGTCCATGTTGGACATGTTAGGCTTAAGATATCTGTTCATCAAGCCAGTTGGTCATAAAGTTTGGAATTAAAGGAATAGGTCTTAGCTAGAGGTATGAAATTGGGAGGCATCAGCCCATTGGTGGCCAGGATACTAGATTAGATAACCAGAAGTGGAGAGGACCCAGGGCGCCCCGACAGGCAGAGTTTGGGGTGAGAAGGACAGGACAAGAGACATAAAAGGAGCAGCCAGGAACATAGGAAGAAACCTAATAGTATGCAGTGTCCCTGCAGCCAAATAAAGATAATTATGTAGGGAAGAGGGAGTGATCAACTATGCCAGGAGCCCCAGAGAGGTCAAGGAAGAGGAGGA
>NW_012117488.1:14770580-14777666 GCF_000951035.1 Colobus angolensis palliatus | reverse complement strand
AGTCTTGCTTGCTGTGTCACCCAGGTTGGAGTGCAGTGGCGTAATCTCGGCTAACTGCAACCCCCACCGCCCAGATTAAAGTGATTCTCCTGCCTCGGCCTCCTGAACAGCTGAGATTGCAGGCACCCGCCACCACACGTGGCTAATTTTTGTATTTTTGGTAGAGACAGGGCTTCACTATGTTGGCCAGGCTGGTCTCAAACTCCTGACCTCAAGTGATCTACCCATCTTGGCCTCCCAAAGTATCTCACCCATCTGAGCCGTCACCATTGTACTCTCTTCCCTGGGTTTTGTGAAGGAGGGAAACTGAATTCAGTCTTTCCCATAGGATGTTATACCATTTACATCTTGCTTCTGATACAACACTTCAGTTATAAAATTTTCACTAAATGCCAGAAAATGTTTCATTTTAAGGGACCCGTCTTTCATTCAGGGAAAGCATTTTCAAATTCTTCAGCAGACAACTTGAAAGGAGCTTCCTATGTCTGACTTCAGAGGCACTCCCAGCCAGGCGCAGCCCTGCCCTGGGCAAAGACTCACTGCCCGTCCCCACAGAGGCCCTTTCCTTCTGCACCAAGGGCACCTGCTCTGAAGCTGACCCCACTGATGGCTGGGGAACAGTCACAGGTGTCGTCAGTCAGCATCCAGGAAAACAGGATTTGGAAAGGAGAAAGGGCATATAGGAAATGGAACCAGTCATTCTATTGTCTTTGACTTGGTACCTTTTCCTCTGCCGCTACTCCCATCTTTTGTCTTTTGTGATTTGTGATTCTTTTCTCTTTGTCTCTCAGGAGGCCAAGTTGACTAAAATCATGAAACAGAGCTGGGCGTATTGGCTCATGCCTGTAATCCCAGTGCTTTGGGAGACCGAGATGCAAGGACCGCTTGAGTCCAGGAGTTCGAAACTGCTATCATGCCGTTGCACTCCAGCCGGGGTGACAGAGCCAGATCCTGTCTCAGAAAAAAAAGAAAAAGAAAAAAATTTAATCTAGTCCAAGTCGCTGTCACATAATAGACAGGGACTCTTGGGGCCCGGGGAGGTTATCTCACTTCTTCAGTCACTGAGCCCGCTCATGGGAGAACCGGGTCTAGATCGGGGCTCCTGTCTTCACAGCTTTATCTGATGCCCCACACCTGAATAAACTCAGCAGGGAGCTGGCAGGCTGGTTCTTGAGGGGCTCAGAGGTCACTACATAGGTCTGGGGTCACTCCAGTGCCAGGGGCGGCTTGCACCCTCAGTTCACTCAGGGGAACACTTGTGCCATTTATTTTATTTTATGTATTTATTTTTAGAGTGAGGCCTTTCTTTGGGTGGCATTTATTAGTAGCACCATTTCTCCCGTGTCTACTGCATTGCATGATCTCAAGTGCTTTGCCTAAAGTTTCTCACTTTTCTTTTTTTTTTTGAGACAGAGTCTGGCTCTGTTGCCCAGGCTGGAGTGCAGTGGCCAGATCTCAGCTCACTGCAAGCTCCGCCTCCCAGGTTTACGCCATTCTCCTGCCTCAGCCTCCAGAGTAGCTGGGACTACAGGCGCCCGCCACCTCGCCCGGCTAGTTTTTTGTATTTTTTTTTTAGTAGAGACGGGGTTTCACCGTGTTAGCCAGGATGGTCTCGATCTCCTGACCTCGTGATCCGCCCGTCTCGGCCTCCCAAAGTGCTGGGATTACAGGCTTGAGCCACCGCACCCGGCCAGTTTCTCACTTTTCACCCAAGCTCTGCAAAACTCAATCAGTTCTATTTGACACAGAAGGAAGTGCTAAGCAGCAAGGTCAAGATCACACATTAGTGAGCAGGGAGACTCAGGATGGAGCCCGGGCTTCTCATTCCAAGCCTGCAATGGTTTCGTATAGACGCAGTCTCCCCAGATTCACACTCTCTCAAGACTGAGTGTAGACAGTGTCCAGTGCAAATGCACTCATCTCCCTGGAAGACATGTGTAACCGTGTAAAACCACACGACTTGTTTCAACCAGTCATCACAGCCTCTACCCTGTGGGAAAACTCACTTGGAAATGCAAATTAAGATGGAAAGTTACTTATTGAACATAAAGACAGAACAAAGGAAACCCCATATCCTTGGAGGATCCTATTATCAAAGCGATATCAAACGGAGACAGCAGCCTCCATTGTGGGGCTGGCTCCCACCCCTGCCCAGCCCGTGGGAGGACGTGTGTCAGCCTGCCCCGGCGACCGCTCTGACACAGCACATGACTGGAGCCACCTGGCAAACTCTTACCCGGACTCTTTGTCCTTTGTGACCACATTTTCACGGCTGTGATTCAGTCTCCCTTCCCCAGTTGCATTTCAGAGGAGTCACAACTCAACGGCTCATTTTGCGGTGGGTACATTTTAAGTGGTCGCTTTTATTTGTTTGTTTTGACAGAGTCAAAACAATACCCTGTGGCCCAGGGTATTGTGCAATGGCACAATCTGGACTCACTGCAACCTCTGAAGAAACCACTTCTTAATGGAATCTAGGGATGGTCCCTGAGCATCTCCAGACAATAGTTAGGCAGCATTGCCTCTGGGAAAAGATTAGCTTTCTAAATCTCATTTACTGTAAATGCATTCAAGTACATGTCAGAGACTTCGGACCTTGCTTGACTAGAATCCCATAGCCAACAGGAAATCCAATTTCTGTAGGTGTGTAGTAGCCACCGTTTACTATTGACACCCAGGGTTTTTGTTTTTCTCTTTTGTTTGCTTTCGATGATAGCATGTGCTTCTGTCACAACAAACAGCATTTAAGGGAAGATGCTCTCCTCCCAACCTTGACATCTGATCCTCAGTTACACATTGACATTATTTAGTTATTTTCAATTAAAAGTGACAAACTGTATTCCAAAAAGTGATTATGTGCCTCCAGGTCTACCACATACTTTTTTTTTTTTTTTTTTTTTGGAGACAGAGTTTCACTCTTGTTGCCCAGGCTGGAGTGCAACGGCACGATCTTGGCTCACTGCAACCTCCGCCTCCCAAGTTAAAGCTATTCTCCTGCCCCAGCCTCCCAAGAAGCTGGGATTATAGGCATGCACCACCACGCCTGCTAATTTTGTACTTTTAGTAGAGATAAGGTTTCTCCATGTTGGTCAGGCTGGTCTTGAACTCCTGGCCTTAGGTGATCCGCCCACCTCGGCCTCCCAAAGTGCTGGGATTACAGGTGTGAGCCACTGTGCCTGGCCCTACAGACATTTTTTTAAATGTTAAATTTCATGCTCACTTTGGAACACATTTATGAAAATTGCAACGATACAGAGATTAGCATGGCTCCTGAGCAAGGATAACACGCAATATAAAAGTAAAATTGAAAAAATTTTATTTAAGTTAATTCCATTTCTTAGCTAAGCTTTCATTCTCCCTCTCTCATTCAGCTCTCGGCCCTAAGGTCTCTGTGAAGCTGGAGTGGAGGCAAATCTCAAATCCATTTGGCTTCCTGACAGTAGATCTGACAAAGGATTTAGTATCAAATGTAATTGAACTAATGGGCAAAATTATGATTTTTTATTAAGTTAGGATATTAGGATCTGGAGCTGCATTGTCTGATATAATAGTATGAGTGAAAAGAGTCAAACTCTGTAAAATATTTGAAGAGATTTGTTCTGAACCAAATATGAGTGACTATGGCCCATCACACAGTCGCGGGAGATCCAGAGACCATGCACCCAAGCTGGTCGGGCTACAGCTTGGTTTCACATGTTTTAGGGAGACATCACAAGACATCAATCAATACATGTAAGATGTACATTGGTTTAATCTGGAAAGGCGAGACAACTGGAATCCAGGTTTTTGAAACCTGGATTACACTTACCTGGATAGTGTCAGAGGTGTTTGAACAAGAGCAATTTCATCTTCAGGGACTGGGTAAAATAAGGCTGAGACCTACTGGGCTGCATTCCCAGGAGGTTAGGATACTCTAAGTCACGGCATGAGATAGGAGATCAGCACAAGACATACGTCCCGAAGACTTTGCTGATAAAACAGACTGTGGTTAAGAAGTCAGCCAAACTCCACCAAAACCAAGATGGCAATGAAAGTAACTCCGGATTGTTCTCACTGCTCACTATATGCTAATTATAATGCATTAGCATGCTAAAACGCACTCCCATCAACGCCATGACAGTTTACAAATGCCTGGCAACATAAGGAAGTTATGCTATATGGTCTAAAAAGGGGAGGACTCCTCAGTTCCTGGAAATGACCACCGCTTTCCCAGAAAACTCATGAATAAGCCACCTTTTATTTGGCATATAATCAATAAGTAATGGCCAGGTGTGGTGGCTCACGCCTGTAATCCCAGCTACTCGGGAGGCTGAGGCAGGAGAATCACTTGAACCCAGGAGGCGAAGGCTGCAGTGAGCTGAGATCATGCCACTGCACTCCAGCCTGGGCAACAGAGCAAGACTCTGTCACAACCCCCCCGCCCCCCGCCCCTCGCCAAAAAGAAGTAGCAATAAATATAAGCAGTTGAGCAGCCCATGCTGCTGCTCTGCCTGTGAAATAGCTGTTCTTTTGTTTCTTGTTTTTGTGTGTTGTTGTTGTTGTTTTGAGACAGAGTCTCACTCTGTCCCCCAGGCTGGAGTGCAGTGGCTCGATCTCCGCTCACTGCAACCTCCACCTCCGTGGTTCAAGTGATTCTCCTGCCTGAGCCTCCCAAGTAGCTGGGATTAAAGGCACCAGCCATCATGCCCAGCTACTTTTTGTATTTTTAGTAGAGTCGGGGTTTCATTACGTTGGGCAGGCTTGTCTTGAACTCCTGACCTCAAGTGATCCGCCCGCCTCGGCCTCCCAAAATGCTGGGATTACAGGCATGAGCCACTGCGCCCAGCCTTGTTTCTTTCCTTCTCTAATACACTTGCTTTCACTTTACTCTACGGATTCGTTTTGAATTCTTTCTTGCACAAGATCCAAGAACCCTCTCTTAGGATCAGGATCAGATCCTTTTCTGGTAAGAATAGGCAGATTCAAAGATTTTCTGATTGGCACTTGGTTGAAAGAGTTTATCTAAAGACCTGAAATCTCTAGAAGGAAATGTCTAGATTAAGACATTTAATAAGACCGAGGTTCTTATTATTCAGATGAAGCCTCCAAGTAGGTGGCTTCAGAGAGAATAGATGAGAAATGTTTCTTATTAGACTTAAAAATGTGCCAGATTCTTAGTTAATTTCTCCTGGATCAGGAAAAAGACTTGGAAAGGGAAAGGGATTCTCTACAGAATGTAGATTTTCCCCAACTGACAGCTTTGCAGGGAAATGTATTTTAGGGTAAAATTCTTCAATTTATTTCAGAGCTTGCTATCTAGTACATTGGTATGGTATTTCTACCAAAAGTCTGTTTGGTCAGTCTTAAGCTCTCTGTTTTAGTGTTAATGCTGGTTGCTATACCTGAAGTCCAAAGGGAGGAAGGTAGAATGAGGCATGTCCGACCACCCATTCCCATCACGGCCTGAATTAGTGTTTCATGTTAACTTTGGAATGCCCTTGACCAAGAGGAGGGGTCTGTTCAGCTGGTTGCAGGGGCAGGCATAGAATTTTATTTTTGGTTAGCAATAGCCACTAGTACTGGTGGCTATTTAAATTAAAATTGTTGAAAATATCATAACATTATAAGTTCAGTCCCTTGGTTACAGTAGCCTTATTGTTATTGGAAAGGGGTCCTGATTTAGACCCTAAGAGAGGGTTCCTAGACCTTGTGCAAGAAAGAATTCGAGGTGAATCCATAGAGTAAAGTGAAAGCAAGTTTATTAAGAAAGTAAAGGAGGCTGGGCATGGTGGCTCACGCATATAATCCCAGTACTTTGGGAGGCCAACGTTGGAGGCTGAGGCAGGAGAATCGCTTGAACCTGGGAGGCGGAGGTTTCAGTGAGCCAAGATTGCGCCGCTGCACTCCAGTCTGGGGGACAGAGAGAGACTCCGTCTTAAAAAAAAAAAAAAAGAAAGAAAGTAAAGGAATAAAGAATGGCTACTCCATAGGCAGAGCAGTGGCATGGGCTGCTTGACTAAGCATACTTATAGTTACTTCTTGATCATATACTAAACAAAGGGTGGATTATTCATGAGTTTTCCAGGAAAGGGATGGGCAATTCCCAGAACTGAGGGTTCCTCCCCTTTTTAGACCATATAGGGTAACTTCCTGATGTTGCCATGGGATTTGTAAACTGTCATGGCACTGGTGGGAGTGTCTTTTAGCATGCTAATGCATTATAATTAGCATATAATGAGCAGTGAGGACAACCAGAGGTCACTTTCATTGCCATCTTGGTTTTGGTGGGTTTTGGCTGGCTTCTTTACCACAGCCTGTTTTATCAGTAAGGTCTTTATGACCTGTATCTTTTTTTCTTTTTGAGACAGAATCTCGCTCTGTTGCCCAGGCTGGAGTACAGTTGTGTAATCATGGTTCACTGCAGCCTCCACCTCCTGGGCTCAAACAATCCTCCCACCTCAGCCTCTCAAGTAACTGGAACTACAGGCACACACCACCATGCCCAGCTAGTTCTTTTATTTTTTAGTAGAGGCAAGGTCTTGTTATAGTGCCCGGACTGGTCTCAAACTCTTGGTCTTAAGTGATCTGCCTGCCTCAGCCTTTCAAAGAGATGGGATTATAGGCGTGAACCACTGTGCCTGGCCACATGATTTCTGAAAAAGTAATTTTCAGAAATTTTCCTTTCCTTTCATCCATATCTGATAATGGAAGCTAATAATGAGGAAGAATAAAACATTACATTAAGAATATTCTCCAGTGTTTGAAGCTACACACAGTTTCAACTATATGCATCTTTTAATCTGATTTTTTAAATGTATCCTATTTCCCAGATGAAAATAGACATTTGCTTTGCATGACTACTGCAGAAAATGAAGTAAAATCCCAGATCTTTCATTTAGTAATTGTCTGTCAGTATAAATGCAGAATGATAGCAATTTTCTGTCTTGTATATTATTCCTTGGGGAATGACAGTTGTTTTTTATTCAGATCTAACTTCACATGGTAATAATACTGAAATAAATTAAAAGCACACAGTCAGATATGATCAGATATGATCTATTCAAAGAGGAAAGAAATACTTTTCTGAAATACCTTTTTTTTTTTTTT
>NW_012117488.1:14769083-14770176 GCF_000951035.1 Colobus angolensis palliatus | reverse complement strand
GGGAGGCTTAGGCAGGAGAATCACTTGAACCAGGGAGGTGGAGGTTGCAGTGAGCCGAGATCATGCCACTGCACTCCAGCCTGGATGACAGAGCGAGACTCCATCTCACAAAAAACAAAAACATAATAGGACAATTCTTCAAATGATAAAGTGAACCTTGATGTACTTACACAGCTTTAGCTATGATTTTCACAAATACAAAGAAACTATGCCAAATCCTAGGAGTCTATGTGAGTTTATGTGTTGGTTATCTACAGCTGATATGATTATCATGATTTTATTTATTTATTTGCTCCTGCCCCTTCCCCAACTGATTATCATTATTATTAATTTGCCAAATGATTTTCACCTATGGATCGGAAAATTGTGTTTATTACTGTCAGAGGCATTTGAACCAGAGCAACTCCATCTTGAGTAGGGGCTGGACAAAATAAGGCTGAGACCTATTTTAGGGACTGCATTCTCAGGAGGATAGGCATTCTAAGCCACAGCATGAGATTAGGAGGTCAGCACAAGATACGGGTCACAAAGACCTTGCTATGAAACAGGCTGTGGTAAAGAAGCTGGCCAAACCCACCAAAACCAAGAGGGCAGCGAAAGTGACCCCTGGTCATCCTCACTGCTCATTATACGCTAACTGTAATGCATTGGCATGCTAAAAAGACACTCCCACCAGCGTCATGACAGTTTACAAATGCTATGACAACTTCAGGAAGTTACCCTATGTGGTCTAAAAAGAGGAGGAACCCTCAGTTCTGGGAATTGCCCGCCCCTTTCCTGGAAAACTCATGAATAATCCACCACTTGTTTAGCATATAGTCAAGAAATAACTATAAAAATAGGCAACCAGCTGGAAGCGGTGGCTTATCGTGCTGTAATCCCAGCACTCTGGGAGGCTGAAGTGGGCAGATCAACCAGCTGGGCGCGGTGGTTTACTGTGCTGTAATCCCAGCACTTTGGGAGGTCGAGGCAGGCAGATCACTTGAGGTCAGGAGTTCAAGACCAGCTTGGCCAACATGGTGAAACCCCATCTCTACTAAAAATACAAAAATTAGCCAGGTGTGGTGGTGGGCGCCTGTAATCCCAGCTACCT
>NW_012117488.1:14760112-14761478 GCF_000951035.1 Colobus angolensis palliatus | reverse complement strand
ATATTTAAAACCAAGTTTGCTCTCGGATATTCAATTTCCATGATATTGGTTTAAAATAATTATCAGGCCAGGCACAGTAGCTCATGCTTATAATCCCACCACTTTGGGAGGCAGAGGAGGGCGAATCACCTGAGATCAGGAGTTCAAGACCAGCCTGGCCAACATGGTGAAAGCCCTGTCTCTACTAAAAATACAAAAAATTAGCCAGGCATGGTGGTGGGTGCCTGTAATTGCAGTTACTCGGGAGGCTGAGGCAGGAGAACCACTTACACCCGGGAGGCGGAGGTTGCAGTGCACACCACTGCACTCTGGCCTGAGCGACAGACTGAGATTCTGTCTCAAAAAAATAAAAATAAAATAAGTAAAATAATTACCAACCTACTATGAATGCAGGTACCCCACCTCCCGTGGGAGCAGATCTTTGTATGTCTGAACTAACCAAGTTCCAAGAATTCTACAGAAAGGCAGCACAGTGAGTTGGTGAGGAGCATGAGCTTCGGAATAAAGCAGAGCTGAGCTTCAGTCCCATCCTCGCTGCTCACCAGCTCCGTTACTTGCTGGACCTCCCAGTTCCTCATCCGCAAAATAGCAAACCCAATCACTAAGGTAAGGAAGCATCTGTCAACCCACGGTAGGTACATTAACATCAGGTTATTGCCTCATTATGTCGTTTGGAGGACTGAATTGATATTTGCTCAAACATCTTGTAAACTGTAAAGTGCTATAGGAACTTTGTATTAGCAACTTATTTAGGCTGCTGGGAGGCCCTTGAGGTGGAAGAACCTAGAAAAGGTAAATTGCTCTCTTCAGTCCCCAAGTGCCTGGTTCACTGCCAAGAAACCACTCCTGAACTCAGGCTGCTAACCTGGGCTGCCGGCAGGAGGAAGCAGCCCAGGAACCGAGCCCAGCCAGAGCCGGAGAAACAGGTTCCTGCCTTCCCTGCTGACGGCCTAAGGCTCGTGCTCTAATCTGCAAAAATGGCAGAAGTTGCTGTAGTGTTGTAAAACCAAACTGGGGTTGGCTCCCTGGTGTAGTAAGACCAGATATTTATATTGACGTTGGTAGTGGGAGAAAGCAAGGTGTTTATCTGTAGGGAGCCAAGAGAGGAGGAAAGGGAGTCCCCACCTTTTTGATGGCTTGTAGATAAGGGTTTCTTTTTCCTTTTTTGTGTGTGTTTTGAGGCAGGGTCTCACACTGTCGCCCAGGCTGGAGTGCAGTGGCATGATCTCGGCTCACTGCAACCTCCGCCTCCCGGGTTCAAGCGATTCTCGTGCCTCAGCCTCCTGAGTAGCTGGGATTACAGGAGCCCGCCACTACACCTGGCTAATTTTTGTATTTTTAGTAGAGACGGGGTGTCACCATGTTG
>NW_012117488.1:14756310-14758607 GCF_000951035.1 Colobus angolensis palliatus | reverse complement strand
GTGTTAGCCAGGATGGTCTCGATCTCCTGACCTCATGATCCGCCCACCTTGGCCTCCCAAAGTGCTGGGATTACAGGCGTGAGCCACTGCGCCTAGCCAGTCATAAGCTTTTTAAAAAATTTAGTTTAGGCCAGGCACAGTGGCTCATGTCTGTAATCCCAGCACTTTGGGAGGCTGGGGTGGACAGATCACAAGGTCAGGACTTCGAGACCAGCCTGGCCAACATAGTGAAACCCCGTCTCTACTAAAAATACAAAAATTTGCCAGGTGTGGTGGTGCGCACCTGTAGTCCCAGTTACTCGGAGGCTGAGGCATGAGAATCACTTGAATCCAGGAGGCGGAGGTTGCAGTGAGCTGGTAATCTTGCCACTGGACTCCAGCCTGGGCGACAGAGTGAGACTGTCTCGAAAAATAAAAACAAAAATAAAAAATTTAGTTTAGGCCGGGTAGGGTGGCTCACACCTGTAATTCCAGCACTTTGGGAGGCCGAGGCGGGCAGATCACTTGAGGCCAGGAGTTCAAGACCAGCCAGGCCAACATGGTGAAATCCTGTCTCTACTAAAAATACTAGCAATTAGCTGGGTGCGGTGGCACACGCCTGGAATCCCAGCTACTCAGGAGGCTGAGGCACGAAATCACCTGAACCTGGGAGGCAGAGGTTGCAGTGAGCCGAGATCATGCCACTGCACTCCAGCCTGGGTGACAGAGCAAGACTATGTCTCAAAATAAATAATTCAATGTATTTTTATAGAGATGGGGTCTTACTTTGTTGCCAGGCAGGTCCTGAACTCATGGCCTCAAGCAATCCTCTTGCCTTAGCCTCCTGAAGTGCTAGGATTACAGGGGTGAGCCACCCCTCCCAGCCCATCATCAGCTTGAGGAGGAGCTTCTGTTTTCTCCTTTCCCTCTTAGCCACTAGAGGTACACATGGGTACGGTGCTTCTTTATCTTGTCTAACCCTCAAAGCTGTGCTTGTCCAGCTCACCAGGATGAACCCTGCTGCCATAACCCAGTCACCGTGAGTCACCAACCTGATGAAGTGCACAGAACCCAGGGGAAGAGGAGAGGCCCACTTACACCCAGGGGAAGGGGAAATGCCCGCTTATACCCAGGTCTCCTGTAAGTGAGTTTCCTTTCAACTCTCTTTCTTTTTTTCATTTTTTTAGACTGACTCTTACTCTGTTGCCCAGGCTGGAGGGCTGTGGCGCGATCTCGGCTCACTGAAACCTCTGTCTCCTGGGTTGAAGCAATTCTCCTGCCTCAGCCTCCTGAGTAGCTGGGATGACAGGCATGCATCACCACGCCCAGCTAATTTTCGCTTTTTTAGTAGAGACTGGGTTACACTGGGTTGGCCAGGTTGGTCTCAAACTCCTGACCTCATGATCTGCCTTCCTCAGCCTCCCAAAGTGCTGGAATTACAGGTGTGAGCCATTGCATCCCACTTTTCTTTTTTATTCTTGTCTTGATATTATTTCTTCAAGGATCCTACACTGCATAATCTCAGGACACACTTTCAAGGATCAGGAATGGTCTCTAGATTCTCCCTCTCCTCAGTCCTGTCCGACTTCCCAAGGCAGGCCCAGCCAGGCACTCCCAGAGGCAGCCTCATGTGGGGTGAGGGCTCAGGCCTTCCCAGCCTCAATCCCTGGATGGTGGTGGAAGTGCCCAGCTGCTGATGCCTCTCCGGAGCCCTTTCTGGCTGTGCATGCAATGAGTCCAGGCCTGAACGACAGCCTCTGAGCTCCAGTTGCCACCTGGCACCTGGGTCCCTGGCCACACCAGGATACAGTGCTCATTCTGCACCGGAGTCCGAGGCAGTTGGGGCAAAAGGGCACAGTGGCTGGACACAGCAGCATGCATCTGTAGTCCCAGCTACCTGAGAGGCTGAAGCAGGAGGATCATGAGTTTGAGCCCAGCCTGGACAGTATGCAAGATGCTATTTCCAAAGAGGCATCTTCCCCTGCCTCTCCTCTTAGCCATTTTCTTTTTCTCTTTTCTTTCTTTTATTTTTATTTATTTATTTATTGAGACAGGGTCTTGCGGTCACCCTGGCTGCAGTGCGGTGGCTCAGTCATAGTTCACTGCAACCTCAACCTCCTGAGCTCAAGGGATCCTCCTGCCTTAGCCTCCTGAGTACCTAGGACTACAGGCGTACACCACCATGCCTAGCTAATTTTTTAAAAAATCTTTGTAGAGAGGGAGTCTCACTATATTGCCCAGACTGGTCTCAAACTCCTGGGTTCAAGCGATCCTCCTGCCTCAGCCTCCCAAAGTGCTGGGACTATAGGCTGAGCCAC
>NW_012117488.1:14743279-14746962 GCF_000951035.1 Colobus angolensis palliatus | reverse complement strand
TAAAATATATATTTTGAAATGGAGTCTTGATCTGTTGCCCAGACTGGAGTGCAGTTGTGTGATCTTGGCTCACAGAAAACCTCCACCTCCCAGGTTCAAGCAATTCTCTTGCCTCAGCCTCCCAGGTAGCTGGGAAGACAGGCAGGCACCACCATGACCAGCTAATTTTTGTATTTTTAGTAAGTCAGGGTTTTACCATGTTGGCCAGGCTTTGATCCGCCCACCTCAGCCTCCCAAAGTGCTGGGATTATAGGCATGAGCCACCGCATCCAGCCTGCCTCTGGGCATTTTGTCTTTCTCCCTCTGTCCCCACTCTCACATCCCACCTCACATGCACAAAACCTATTCCCTCCACCCTTCTTCTGTGCTTATTCTTGGAAAAAGACACAACAAACCCATGTAAACTCACGCTGGTGATAAGACTGTCACCTGCTCCCCAGCAAAGCCTAAGCTGTGGTCACAGTTACAAAGTCCAACGGAAATCCACACTTTCTGACTTTTGTCTGTTAAATACCAACCAGTGTGTGTTAAAATATTTTGTTCATGGGCAGCCTCTGGCCCACAAGACAGGGGAGAATGCCGTGTGACAACAGAAGGTGGGAGGGACCTGTCAGAAGCCAAGGAATGCCAAAGGTGACCAGCAAACCACCAGAAGTTAGGCTGAGTCAAGGAAGGGTCTTCCCCTGCAGGCGTCAGAGGGAGCACGACCCTGCCAACACCTTGATTTTGGACTCCTGGGCTCCAGAACTGGGAGACGATAGATTTATGTGGCTTTAAGCCATTCAGTTGGTGGTGTTTTGTCATGGCAGACCAGCAAACACACACAGATTTGGTACTTTATGTCCTCTGGCTGAAGGTCAGACTTTAAGAGGTCACAGGGAGGCATCTTTGTGTGCCATCTTGGAGGCCACCAGCTGGCAGGATGGCCCCAGTCACATGGCCTGCCATTGCAAGGAAGTCCCAGGGCATTCGGTCGTTGAGTGAGCGTGTGTCCCCAGGAGCCAGCAGAACATCTGGCATCACAAAGAGATCCAGAAGGGAGTTTGAATTCTGTTTTCTTGGATGCCACAGCTCTCTCTATGGACTCTGGCCCAGACTCTACTGGAGACTCACCTGCTGAGCCAGAATAAAAGTGCAGAAAGTACCCCCCAATCGCTGCCGCCCCCGAGCAAAGCAAGCCCATGGAGAGGGTGCTGCCTGAGACTCTGCCTGGCTGCACATGGACTCCTGCCCTCAGAATTGGCTCAGGGCTTTCGATAACAGGATTTCAAGGAGAATGTCTGGGTTTATGGAAGTAGGGCCTCTAGACTGATAGTGGCTGCTGCTTCTTAAAAACAAAAATCCTCTCTGAGCTACATTCTAACATCAAGTTAGCAGGCAGAACCATTTTAAGAGGACAGGGTAGGGCGCAGTGGCTCACACCAGTAATTCCAGCACTTTGGGAGCCCGAGGCAGTTGGATCACTTGAGGTCAGGAGTTCGAGACCAGCCTGGCTAACATGGTGGAACCCCCCCACCCCCATCTCCACTAAAAATACAAAAATTAGCTGGGCATGGAGGCGTGCGCCTGTAATCCCAGCTACTCGGGAGGCTGAGGCAGGAGAATTGCTTGAACCCAGGAGGCGGAGGTTGTAGTGAGCTGAGATCATGCCATTGCACTCCAGCCTGGGTGACAGAGCAAGAGACCATCTCAAAAAAAAAAAGAAAAGAAAAGAATTCCTTGCAGTTCCTTCTGGGCTTCCCCTCTGTGTTCCGTGATCTGCCATTCAGCTGGCATGGAAGCCAGACATGCCCAAGGGAGCCCTGGCTGCCTATGGCCGGTTCACTCCAGTGTACCCATGCTCACAGGTAACACAGACCCCTGCTGGACTGACGCTGCCCTTCAGAGCTCTCTGTGATAAGTGGTCCTTTCTTCCTACCCCTGTTCTGTTCCTTTGCTCTCCAGGGTTGGTTCATCACAGAGGTTCTCACACCAAACACAAAGCTTTAGATTAGGCAGGTTGTAAAAAAATATATGTGTGTGTGTATGTGTGTGTGCATGTGTATGCATGTGTGTGTGTATAAGCTGCAAAACTGCTATAGACATGCCACTGGGTGTATGCAACTTCCGCCTTCCTTCATGGCCACCTCTCCCTGGGGAGGTGCTTAGCCAGCTGTCTGACCAAAGACACGGTGCAATTTCAGAGGACTGCTGTTAGGATCGTCAAGTTTCAAATGGTGATACAGATCTGGATCTTCAGGGACCTTGGGAAAGGGGAAGTGAGGAGTATGAGCTTGTAGGAAGGCCCTGGGGAAGAAGGCACCAGCTTTCCGAGGGCCTTTCTTTCCTAATTAAAGACATAGCTCCCTGCCTACCCTCTACTTAAGTGCAGCCAGTGAGATGGCTTCTCTGCAGCCCTTAGAATAAAGGAGAAGAGGAAAACCAAAGCTTCCGAGAATGTTCCGCCTACCCCTCATGAAAATGCCAATGCATCCTATTGCTTGATAATGCTAGAAGTTAGCTCTATTTAAAGATCACAAAACCTTTTTCTTTTTTATACTTTTTTTTTTTTTTTTGAGACAGGGTTTCACTCTTGTCACCCAGGCTGGAGTGCAGTGGTGCGATCTCAGCTCACTGCAACTTCCACCTCCCAGATTCAGGCAATTCTTCTGCCTCAGCCTCCTGAGTAGTGGGGATTACAGGTGTGCACCACCAAGCCTGGCTAATTTTTATATTTTTAGTAGAGACAGGGTTTCACTATGTTGGCCAGGCTGGTCTTGAACTCCTGACCTCAAGCAATCTGCCTGACTTGGCCTCCCAAAGTGCTGGGATTACAGGCGTGAGCCACTATGCCCAGCTTTTTAAATTCTTTTTATCAAAGTAATATGCATACTTAGCCCAGGCTGGAGTATGGTGGCAAAATCATAGCTCATTGCAACCTTGAACTCCTGGGCTCAAGTGATCCTCCCACTTCAGCCTCTTGAGTAGCTAGGACTACAGGCATGCACCACCACACCCCGCTAATGTTTTTGTTTTGTTGTAGAGACAGGATCTCACTATATTTCCCCGGCTGGTCTTGAACTCCTGGCCTCAAGCAATTGTCTCACCCTAGCCTCCCAAAGTGCTGGGATTGCAAGCATGAGCTACCACGCTGTATAAAATTCTATTGAATAGTTCCACATATAGTAAAGCCACTTTCCCAACAGAGCATTTAAAAATCACTTCCATTCCCAGCATCTCTCACCACTAAGGGGTGGATTTGGGGGGTGAGTTTTACCTATCACCTGGACCTTTGTCCCTCGTTGATTTGGAACTGAGTGGGGAGGGAGGCAGCGCGACAGGCCTGCGTTTTGCAGGTGTGGGTTGTGGAGTACAGGCTGGCCTGCTGCTGACAGCTGGGGCAGTGACCATCTGGCACAGTGGTCCCTGGTTTTGGTAGTGGCTGTCACTCCCTTGGTGGCCATTTCCGAGTGCACTTAGGAACCTGTGTGGAAGCACAGTCTAGAGTCTCCCTCTTCAGGTCTCCCCATGAGTCCTGCAGCTGTAGATATTTCTTTTTTTATTTTCTTTTTCTTTTTTTGTTTTTTTGAGATGGAGTCTTGCACTGTCACCCAGGCTGGAGTGCAATGGTGCGATCTCGGCTCACTGCAACCTCCGTCTCTTGGGTTCAAGCGATTCTCCTGTCTCAGCCTTCCAAGTAGCTG
>NW_012117488.1:14733785-14735309 GCF_000951035.1 Colobus angolensis palliatus | reverse complement strand
GTGACTCAAGAGGATTCTGCTCATGTCTTTCACAGACAGAGTGGCCGGGTAAATAGATACAGGGTGCCCAGGGTGCTGAGAACGCAGGTCCACACATCTGGTTATCCTGCGTTTGGACTTTGCCCATGGAGCTTTCAGTCATGGCCTCCGGTAACTTGCACATCAGAAAGCTCACCCCTGACTTCAAGGCCACTGCTGTGGTGGATGGAGCCTACCAGAGGTAAAGCTGTTGGACTACAGAGGGAAGCACGTGATCCTCTTTTTCCATCCTCTGGACTTCACTTTTTTTTTTTGAAACAGAGTCTGGCTCTGTTGCCCAAGCTGGAGTGCAGTGGCTCGATCTCGGCTTACTGCAACCTCTGCCTCCTGGGTTCAAGCGATTCTCCTGCCCCAGCCTCCCAAGTAGCTGGGACGCCCATGTGCCACCCTGCCCTGCTAATTTTGTATTTTTAGTAGAGATGGGATTTCACCACATTGGTCAGGTCAGTCTTGAACCCCTGACCTCAGGTGATCTGCCAGCCTCGGCCTCCCAAAGTGCTGGGATTATAGGTGTGAGCCACTGAGCCTTGGACTTCACTTTCGTGTGCCCCCACAGAGATCATCGCATTCAGCGACTATGCTGAGGACTTCTGAAAGCTGCGAAGTTCTAGGGACCTCGGTGGACTCAGTTCACCCATCTGGCTTGGAGCAACACCCCCTGGAAGGAGGGAGGCAGGCTTGGACCCTCTGGACAACCCTCTGCTTGCTGACGTGACCTGAAGTGTGTCTGAGAAGTATGACGTGCCGAAAACAGAGGAGGGCATTGTCTGCAGGGGCCTCTTCTTTTTTTTTTTTTTTTTTTTGAGATGGGGTGGTCCAGGCTGGAGTGCAATGGCACGATCTCGGCTCACTGCAACCTCTGCCTCCCCAGTTCAAGTGATTCTCCTGCCTCAGCCTCCCGAGTAGCTGGGATTACAGGCGCGCACCACCATGCCCAGCTAATTTTTCTGTATTTTTAGTAGAGACGGGGTTTCACCATGTTGGCCAGGCTGGTCTTGAACTCCTGACCTCAGGTGATCTGCCAGCCTCGGCCTCCCAAAGTGCTGGGATTATAGGTGTGAGCCACTGAGCCTTGGACTTCACTTTCGTGTGCCCCCACAGAGATCATCGCATTCAGCGACTATGCTGAGGACTTCTGAAAGCTGCGAAGTTCTAGGGACCTCGGTGGACTCAGTTCACCCATCTGGCTTGGAGCAACACCCCCTGGAAGGAGGGAGGCAGGCTTGGACCCTCTGGACAACCCTCTGCTTGCTGACGTGACCTGAAGTGTGTCTGAGAAGTATGACGTGCCGAAAACAGAGGAGGGCATTGTCTGCAGGGGCCTCTTCTTTTTTTTTTTTTGAAACGGAGTTTCGCTCTTGTTGCCCAGGCTGGAGTGCAAAGGTGTGGCCTCGGCTCACTGCAACCTCTGCCTCCTGGGTTCAAGCGATTCTCCTGCCTCAGCCTCCTGAGTAGCTGGGATTACAGGCGCACACCACCACGCCC
>NW_012117488.1:14729824-14733604 GCF_000951035.1 Colobus angolensis palliatus | reverse complement strand
GTGGTCCAGGCTGGAGTGCAATGGCACGATCTCGGCTCACTGCAACCTCTGCCTCCCCAGTTCAAGTGATTCTCCTGCCTCAGCCTCCCGAGTAGCTGGGATTACAGGAGTGTGCCAGCACGCCTGGCTAATTTTTGTATTTTTAGTAGAGACGGGGTTTCTTGACGTCAGTCAGGCTGGTCTCAAACTCCCCACCTCAGGTGATCTGCCTGCCTTGGCCTCCCAAAGTGTTGGGATTACAGCTGTGAGCCACCACGCCTGGCCTGCAGGGGCCTCTTTATCATCCATGGCAAGGATGTCCTTCCCCAGATCGCTGTTAATGATTGGCGGGTGGGACGCTTTGTGGATAAGGCCCTGCAGCTGGTCCAGGCCTTTCAGTACACAGATGAACACCCGGAAGTTTGTCCTGCCGGCGGGAAGCCTGGCAGTGATATGATCAAGCCCAGCGTGAATGACAGCAAGGAATACTTCTTCAAACACAACTAGGCTGGCTGATGGATCGTGAGCTTGTGCCCCTACACATGCCCTATGTTGACCCAGGAAAGGCCAGATCTGCCCCTCCAAACTCCACAGTCTGGGACCCTGAAAAGCTAGGCCAAGACCTTCTCATGCCTCCAACTGGGAGCTGGTGAATAGTGACACCCTCCCCCAAACCCATCCAGCTGCACACAGGCCTAGAGATGACCAATAAAGTATTAGGGACAGAAAATAAATAAAGAAATAATAAATAAATTCAGTAAGTACAGGATGTCCAGTTAAATCTGAATTTCAGAGAAACAGTGAATAATTTACAATGTAAGTACGTACAAATACTCCACGGGAGGCCTGAGCATGGTGACTCGCACCTGTAATCCCAGCACTTTGGGAGGCTGAGGCAGAAGGATTGTTTGAACCAAGGAGTTAGAGACCAGCCTGGGCAACATAGAAAGACCCTATCTCTGAAAAACTTTAGAAATTAGCCAGGCATGGTGTTGTGCACCTGTAATCCCAGCTACACGAGAAGCTGAGGCAGGAAGATTGCTTGAGCCCAGGAGGTCGAGGCTGCAGTGAGTTGGGATTATGCCACTACACTCCAACCTGGGCAACAGAGTAAGGCCTTGTCTCAAAAAACAAAGGCAAAAATAAATAAATAAATAAATAAATAACTCAATCAAACCAACAGAAAAACAGATATTGCGTGGGACATATTTATATACTAAAACAATAAATAATTTCAATGTATGTCCTAAAAATTGCATGGGACATACTTATACTAAAAAATTCTTCACTACCTGGAATTCTGATATAACTGGGTATCCTGCGTTTCCATTTGCCAAATCTGGCAACCCTATCCCAGGCAACAAAGAAAGCACCTCGGCCGGGTGCAGTGGCTCACGCATGTAATCCATCTCCAAAAAAAAAAAGCACCTCCTTCAGCATCACAGTTTGCATTGACACGCAATAAATATCCACATCAAGCAGGAAAAAAAAGCCACTGGGCTGCAGAGAAGAGCAGGGTTATTGGAATCAGCAGAAACATGGTAAATTAAGCTCCTCTTCCTGCCTCAAGCATTTTGAAGGTCATAGTGATGACAACTCTCTAGAAACTCAACCCAAACAGCTCCTCGTTGCTCCAGACCAAACCCGAGGAAGTCTCAGGAGTTTTCAACTTCTCTTATAATTACTACCCGAAGGCACCATATTGAATGTAGCTTGGGATGCCAACAGCATGGTTTGGGACGAGGCCCAGTGCAGTTTTTCCCAGAGCTATTATAGGGAAGTAGTCATGAAACAAGACGGATGTGCTATGGTTGAGAACTGCAGAGCTGACCCAAAATATTTCTAATGTGTGGAACTAGCTGGCAAGCGGAGAGCCTGAGAAAACAAAAAGAGCTGCTTGGCTGCTTTGAAATGCCCAGATCCTCGAAGTGTGGCTTTTCCTCCTTGCTATTAGCTGTGTTCCAACAGGCAGAGAGCCAAGGGAGGGATTCCAGTGGGGGCCATCTTGGCAGGCGCACAGTTTGGCCTTGACAGCTTCATTTGGAGGGCAAGAGAGGGTGAGAAGGAGGGAGGGCCCGGGGGAATCGGGAGGCCAGAGGACAAGCCCTTATCTCTGTGGGGTGCCTCAGAGGGTCACCAAAGACACTCACATGTCATTTGTTTCTTGCAAAGACTGCCTGAAACAGGTACTGTTTTCTCCATTTTACAGATGGGGAAAGTGATGTTTCCAAAGTTATCTAGTGGCTCAGAATTCAAACTCAACACTTTTGTTTTGTTAAGAGAGGGTGTCTCACTATGTTGCCCAGGCTGGACTCGAATTCTTGGCCTCAAGCAATCCTCCCTCCTCAGCCTCCCAAAGTGCTGGGATTACAGATGTGAGCCACTACTCCCAGCCTCAAATCTTTTTTATTTATGCTTTTTAATATTTATAATAAATATATGTATACTTTTTAATTTATTTTTTGCATAGGTAATACATTCACATAGTTCAAAATCCAAAGTGTAGTTGGGGATATAGTGGAAATCCTGTCTCCCTGGGCCCCAGCCTCCTGCCTCTTCTCTGCAGAAGCCTTTGATGTTTTTCATTTCTTATGTAACCTTCCAGATTTTTTTTTTTTTTTTTTGAGACAGAGTCTTTCTCTGTCACCCAGGCTGGAGTGCAGTGGCACAGTCTCAGCTCAACCTGCAACCTCTGCCTTTCAGGTTCAAGTGATTCTCCGGCCTCAGCCCCTCTAGAAGCTGGGATTACAGGTGCCTGTCATCACACCCAGCTAATTTTTTTGTATTTTTATTAGAGATGGGGTTTCTCCATGTTGGCCAGTTGGTCTTGAACTCCTGACCTCAGGTGATCTGCCCACCTTGGCCCCCCAAGTGCTGGGATTACAGGCGTGAGCCACCACACCCAGCCTATAGAGATTTTATAAATACATATTTTTCTGCTTTTCTTTTTTTAGACAGATGATATTTACTATACACACTACTCCGCTATTCTCACTTAAATCAAGCTCTTTCAGTCTTGATCTAGTGCTCCATCTTTTATTATTATTACTATTATTATTTTAGAGATGGGGTCTCACTGTGTTGCCCAAGCTGGAGTGCAGTGGCACAATCATAGCCCACTGTAACCTCGAATTCCTGGGCTCAAGTGATCCTTCTGCCTCAGCCTCCTGAGTAGAGTAGCTAGGATTACAGCATGTGCCACCATGCCAAGCTAATTTTCTTTAAAGACAAGGTCTTGCTATGTTGCCCAGAGCAGTCTCAAACTCCTGGGCTCTTGGCCTCTCAAAATGTTGGATTTTAGGATTATAGGCATGAGCCACTGCACCCGGACTGTTCTTTCTTACCAAAAAAAAAAAAAAAAGCATTTTCCCTTTAGAAAATATAGTGAATTTGATAAATACAAAAAAAGGTGGAAAGAATATTGTCTCTTGTCTTGCCCCTGAGAGCCACCGCTGTTAACCATTTGCTGTTTCACTCCAGGCTTTGTTCGTAAATGATTTTGTGTGGACTCTTTTTGCTATACTACAGTCACCTCTTGGGGCAGAACTAGGGACAGAAAGACAATGGGGCCAGGTGAGGTAGCTCACACCTGTAATCTCAGGAATTTTGGAGGCCAAGGCGAGAGAATCCCTTGAGTTCAGGAGTTCAAGACCAGGCTGGACAACATAGTGAAACCCTGTCTCTTTAAAAAAATTAAAAAATTAACTGGGCATGGTGGTGGACATCTGTAATTTTGGGGGGCTGAAGTGGGAGGATTGCTTGAGCCCAGGATGCCAAGGCTGCAGTGGGTCATGATGGTGT
>NW_012117488.1:14728600-14729774 GCF_000951035.1 Colobus angolensis palliatus | reverse complement strand
TGGCCTGATCTTGGCTCACTGCATCCTTTACCTCCCGGGTTCAAGCAGTTCTCTGCCTCAGCTGGGATTACAGGCACCCACCACCACGCCCAGCTAATTTTTACATTTTTATTAGAGACAGGGTTTCACCATCTTGGCCAGGATGGTCTTGAACTCCTGACCTCGTGATCCGCCTGCCTCAGCCTCCCAAAGTGCTAAGGTTACAGGCGTGAGCCACCGCACCTGGCCTAATTTTGTATTTTCAGTAGAGACAGGGTTTCTCCATGTTGGTCAGGCTGGTCTCGAACTCCCGACCTCAGGTGATCCACCTGCCTCAGCCTCCCAAACTGCTGGGATTACTGGCGTGAGCCACTGCACCCAGCCTGGGTTCCAATTTCCAAACCTAAGAGGATTGAGAAAAAGTTTTTTCTTCCCAGTACAACATATTCCTATTTTCCCTCTTTCACTCCCAGTATATTTATACATTAAGGATCCATTTTCCTGGATGTGGTGGCTCATGACTGTAATCCCAGCACTTTGAGAGGCTGAGGTAAGAGGATGGCTTGAGCCCAGGAGTCCAGCCTGACCAACATGGTGAAACCCTGTCTCTACTAAAAATACAAAATTAGCCAGGCGTGCTGGCGGGCACCTGTAATCCCAACTACTCAGAAGGCTGAGGCAGGAGAATCACTTGAACCCAGGGGGTGGAGGTTGTAATGAGCCAAGATTGCTCCACTGCACTGCAGCCTGGGCAAAAAAGAGCAAAACTCTGTCTTAAAAAAGAAAAGAAAAGAAAATCCTCTTCTGGTGATGGAGGAAATTGCCGGAGAAGTAGGAAATCCTTGAGAGGTTGGATGGATGGTTCTGCAGGGACCCAGGGCAGATGAGGACAGTTGATGTGAATTTCAGGAACACAGCCCGGGGACAGGGCCATAGAGGGATGAGTGTTGGGCCTCCAGCTCCTCACACAGAGCTATCCTGCCCCAACCTACCCAGGGCATTATTTGCCACCAGCTCATGCCTCTGGACTATATATATATAGTCCGGGAGTTCAAGACCAGCCTGGCCAACATGGTGAAACCCTGTCTCTACTAAAAATACAGAAAAAATTAGCTGGGCGTGGTGGCGGGTGCCCGTAATCCCAGCTACTTGGGAGGCTGAGGCAGGAGAATCGCTTGAACCCGGGAGGCGGAGG
>NW_012117488.1:14724180-14728170 GCF_000951035.1 Colobus angolensis palliatus | reverse complement strand
TCAGGAAAAAAAAAAAAAAAAAAAGATGATGGAAAGAGAAGAAAGAAAGAAGCAAATTTGCCCAGCGGGTATGGGACTGACATGAGCCAGGAGAGGTCAGCTGAGAAAGTGGGTGGGTGTTTTATCCATCTTTTTGAGGACCTCTTTTTTTTTGAGCCCCTAGTACCTGCACTGTGAAAATAGAGATGCTAAGATAAAGCCAGGGCTGGGCGTGGTGGTGCACACCTGTAATCCCAGCTACTCAGGAGGCAGAGTCTGGAGATAAAACCAGGGCCAGCGTGGTGGTGTACACCTGTGATCCCAGCTACTCAGGAGGCTGAGTCTGGAGATAAAGCCAGGGCTGGGCGTGGTGGCACACACCTGTAATCCCAGCTACTCAGGAGGCTGAGTCTGGAGAATTGCTTGAACCCAGGAGGTGGAGGTTGCAGTGAGCCAAGATCGTGCTCCAGCCTGGGTGACAGAGTGAGACTCTGTCTCAAAAAACAAATAAGTAAAAAATAAAAAATAAAACTGAGAGCAGAGGAAAAATGAAGGAACTGGCCGTTTCAACACTGTGACAGGTGCTAGGACAGACAGCGAGAAGCACAGTGCACTGACAAAGCCCAAGAAGGAGGTGAGAGTCAGAGAGGCCGCTGGGGAGCCGCCCAGAGCTGAGCCGTGGTCACTAGGTGATGGGTGGAGTGGCATTCCTGCAGAAGGGATTGCAGAAGTAGAGACAGTTTGGTGCAGTGGAGCTGGGAAGGGCCAGGTGTGTAATATACAAGGAATTTTGACTTGATCCCAAGGGTAACATGAAGCTCTTGAAAGTTCCAAGGCAGGAAACTGACGCGATTGGATTTGGACTTTGACAACAACCAAGTCTGGCTGCTGGGGGGAAACCCTTAGGAGTGGAGGGGGCGGAGGGGAGTCTGGAGATTGGAAAACTTGTTACGGGACTGTTGTATGTATTCCAGTGAGACAAGGTGGTGGTGTGAACTAAGATTGTAGGGATGGAGGGACATGGGTGGATTCTTAAGAGGCTACAGATATAAAATCGGTGACGGAGTGGGGATCAGAATGGCTCACACATGGAGGCCTGGGCATTTATTGACTCAGGATTCCTCACTGGCTCTCCTTTATCTACAAAGATTTAGGCTTCTTGGCTTGACATGGGGATCCTCAGTGACATCACTTCAACCTTGCTTTGTCATCTCTCTCTCTCTTTCCCTTCTCTACTTGTACTTGAAGCACATTGGAATTCAGTGATTCCCTGGACATGCTGTCCCTTCATCTCATGTCCCTCTCCCCACACCTGGGCTTCTGAAAACATCTCCATCCTTCAAGCCCAACCCAATGCCACATCTCTAAAGAAAGCCTTGGGAAGCCTGCCCTCCCCTCCTTCCCACTACTCTTTTGTAACGAATCTCCTAACAAGTTGCTTCTCCATCTGGGGAAATACTCACCACATTCTGCATTGTACTTTTTGTGGAGAAAAAAAAAAGTACTTTTTGTGGCTTTTTTTTTTTTTTTTTTGAGACAGAGTCTTATTTTGTTGCCCAGGCTGGAGTGCAGTGGCGAGATCTTGGCCCACTGCAACCTCTGCCTCTCAGGTCCAAGCGATTCTCTTGCCTCAGCCTAGGAAGTAGCTGGGATTACAGGCGCACACCACCACGCCCGGCTAATTTCTGTATTTTTAGTAGAGACGGGGTTTCACCATGTTGGCCAGGCTGGTCTTGAACTCCTGACCTCAGGTGATCTGCCTGCCTCGACCTCCCCAAGTGCTGGGATTACAGGCTTGAGCCACCGCGCCGGCATAAAACTCCATCTTAAAAACAAAAACAAAAACAAAAGCAAAAACAAAAACAGGACAGGACAGATGTACTGAGAGCTAGGGTCACAGGATCTAGAATCTGAGCAGGGTCTCAGGTTGCACGGAATCAGGAATCAGGCTGAATTATTCCTCAGAGTGGACACAGAAGAAACCCAGGGGGAAACCAAGTGCGGATGTGTCGCTAAAGAGGAAGCCTGGCAGCCCCAGCAGAGCCACGTGGCTGATCCCAGGCACAGGCAGAGCGGCAGCTGCAGGACTCGGAGGTTAGGCGGGCTCTGGAAGTGGGTGCCAGGCAGGGCGAGGCCCCGTGCACAGTAGAGAGTGCCAGTCAAAGCAAGTGCACTGGCGCCTTGTCCCTACAGGGGTTCTCATGTTGTGACCCGGGGTGGAGAGTTGGGCTAAAGAAGCAAGCTCAGGCCAGATTGGGCACAGTGGCTCACACCTGTAATTTCAGCACTTTGGGAGGTTGAGGTGGGAGGATCATTTGAGGCCAGAAGTTCAAGAGCAGCCTGGGCAACAGAGCAAGACCTTGTTTCTAGAAGAAATTTTAAAAATAATAATAATTAGCCAGGCGTGGTAGTGTGTGCCTGTAGTCCCAGCTACTCTGGAGGTTGAGGTGGGAGGATCATTTGAGGCCAGAAGTTCAAGAGCAGCCTGGGCAACAGAGCAAGACCTTGTTTCTAGAAGAAATTTTAAAAATAATAATAATTAGCCAGGCGTGGTAGTGTGTGCCTGTAGTCCCAGCTACTCTGGAGGTTGAGGTGGGAGGATCATTTGAGGCCAGAAGTTCAAGAGCAGCCTGGGCAACAGAGCAAGACCTTGTTTCTAGAAGAAATTTTAAAAATAATAATAATTAGCCAGGCGTGGTAGTGTGTGCCTGTAGTCCCAGCTACTCTGGAGGTTGAGGTGGGAGGATCATTTGAGGCCAGAAGTTCAAGAGCAGCCTGGGCAACAGAGCAAGACCTTGTTTCTAGAAGAAATTTTAAAAATAATAATAATTAGCCAGGCGTGGTAGTGTGTGCCTGTAGTCCCAGCTACTCTGGAGGTTGAGGTGGGAGGATCATTTGAGGCCAGAAGTTCAAGAGCAGCCTGGGCAACAGAGCAAGACCTTGTTTCTAGAAGAAATTTTAAAAATAATAATAATTAGCCAGGCGTGGTAGTGTGTGCCTGTAGTCCCAGCTACTCTGGAGGTTGAGGTGGGAGGATCATTTGAGGCCAGAAGTTCAAGAGCAGCCTGGGCAACAGAGCAAGACCTTGTTTCTAGAAGAAATTTTAAAAATAATAATAATTAGCCAGGCGTGGTAGTGTGTGCCTGTAGTCCCAGCTACTCTGGAGGTTGAGGTGGGAGGATCATTTGAGGCCAGAAGTTCAAGAGCAGCCTGGGCAACAGAGCAAGACCTTGTTTCTAGAAGAAATTTTAAAAATAATAATAATTAGCCAGGCGTGGTAGTGTGTGCCTGTAGTCCCAGCTACTCTGGAGGTTGAGGTGGGAGGATCATTTGAGGCCAGAAGTTCAAGAGCAGCCTGGGCAACAGAGCAAGACCTTGTTTCTAGAAGAAATTTTAAAAATAATAATAATTAGCCAGGCGTGGTAGTGTGTGCCTGTAGTCCCAGCTACTCTGGAGGTTGAGGTGGGAGGATCATTTGAGGCCAGAAGTTCAAGAGCAGCCTGGGCAACAGAGCAAGACCTTGTTTCTAGAAGAAATTTTAAAAATAATAATAATTAGCCAGGCGTGGTAGTGTGTGCCTGTAGTCCCAGCTACTCTGGAGGTTGAGGTGGGAGGATCATTTGAGGCCAGAAGTTCAAGAGCAGCCTGGGCAACAGAGCAAGACCTTGTTTCTAGAAGAAATTTTAAAAATAATAATAATTAGCCAGGCGTGGTAGTGTGTGCCTGTAGTCCCAGCTACTCTGGAGGTTGAGGTGGGAGGATCATTTGAGGCCAGAAGTTCAAGAGCAGCCTGGGCAACAGAGCAAGACCTTGTTTCTAGAAGAAATTTTAAAAATAATAATAATTAGCCAGGCGTGGTAGTGTGTGCCTGTAGTCCCAGCTACTCTGGAGGTTGAGGTGGGAGGATCGCTTGAGCCAGGAGTTAGAGGCTGCAGTGAGCCATGATCGTGCCACTGAACTTGAGACTGGGCAGCAGAGAGATCATCTCTAAAAAATAATAATTAAAAAAAA
>NW_012117488.1:14716072-14724130 GCF_000951035.1 Colobus angolensis palliatus | reverse complement strand
GGTGCCTGGCCAGCTGATTTTTACTACAAAGTTAAAGCCTCCTCCAAGGCTGACACCATACCTGTCTTTGAAGCTCAAAGAATGTTTGTCGAATTCAAATGAGCACTCCCCAGAAAACCTAAATTCAGAGCCAACAAGGTTTGTGAAATAAAAAAGAATCAGGTGGGCACAGGGGTTTAGCTGGGGAAATAGAGTAAAACCGTGAGAAGACCCCAAAGGCAGGAAGGACCAGCAAGGGTAGGGTTGGTGAAAAGGCCGTGACCTTGGGCACAGGATACAGGCTGATGCCCTGGTTTGAGGCACCGGCTGTGTGCTGTGGTCCTTAGGATTGTGAGGGCCTCCACCCAGAAGCAGAGACCTTGGATGCTGGTAGACCCTGAATAGCACGGAGGGGAGTGTGTGGAGTCAGACCCTAAGCCGCTGGGTTAGAGAACACAGAGGGTTCCTGAAACAGTGAAATCACATTATCTCCTTCCAGAATAAGAACCATGCCTCCTCCTCTAAACTTCCCTGAGCATTTGTTTGTTTGTTTGTTTGTTTGTTTGTTTTTAAGACACGGTCTTGCTTTGTCATCCAGGCTGGAGTGCATTAGTGCCATCGTGGCTCACTGCAGCCTTGAACCCCTGGGCTTACGCGATCTTCTTGCCTTACCCTCCCAAGTAATTAGGCCCACAGGTGTGTGCCACTATACCTGTCTACAGTTCTGATTTTTTGTGGAGATGGGGTCTCACTATGTTGCCCAGGCTGCTCTCAAACTCCTGAGCTCAAGCCATCCTTCCACTTCAGCCTCCCAAAGTGCTGGGTGAGCTGGGCGTGAGTCATTGAACCTGGCTCCCTTACTATCAACCTTCACCACATGTAGGGCCCTGCAGTGACCACAGGCCAGACTGCCACTGTCAGGAGCTCTCATAACTTAGCCTCAAAGCAACTCTTTCAGCTGAGCATCTCTCTTTCAAAATAGAGGTGAAGGAAGCAGGTGAGGAAGAGAACTGCATTGAGAGGGTGTTCTAAGGACAATCCTGGCCTGAGTAGAGGTCTGATGTTCTGGGTGTCACCTTATGAGCCATCAGAAACTAAGGTAAACCTTTGTTCTTCTCAGATTGTACCTTCTGAACAGAGAAATGAAGGACCAATGAAGAGAAAAGAGACGTTCCACAAGATGCATTCTAGATAAGAAATCTAGGGCCAGGTACAGTGGCTCATGCCTGTAAACTCAGCTCTTTGGGAAGCCAAGGCAGGAGGATCGATTGGGGCCAGGAGTTTGAGACCACCCTGGGCAACACTGACTGACTCCTGTCTCTACAAGATATTTTACAAATTAGCCCAATGTGGTTGTGTGCACCTGTGGTCCCAGCTACTCAGGAGTCTGATGCAGGACGATCACTTGAGCCCAAGAGTTTGAGGCTGCAGTGAGCTGTGATCACATCACTACACTCCAACCTGGGTGACAAAATGAGACCTTATCTCTAAAAAAATAAAAAAATTGGCTGGGCGCGGTGGCTCAAGCCTGTAATCCCAGCACTTTGGGAGGCCGAGACGGGCGGATCACGAGGTCAGGAGATCGAGACCATCCTGGCTAACACGGTGAAACCCCGTCTCTACTAAAAAATACAAAAAACTAGCCGGGCGACGTGGCGGGCGCCTGTAGTCCCAGCTACTCAGGAGGCTGAGTCTGGAGATAAAGCCAGGGCTGGGCGAGGTGGCGGGCGCCTGTAGTCCCAGCTACTCGGGAGGCTGAGGCAGGAGAATGGCGTGAACCTCGGAGGCGGAGCTTGCGGTGAGCTGAGATCCGGCCACTGCACTCCAGCTTGGGTGATAGCGAGACTCCGTCTCAAAAAAAAAAAAATCAAAAAATTAAAAATTAATTTTTTTTTTCAAGACAGAGTCTCGCTTTGTTGCCCAGGCTAGAGTGCAGTGGTGCGATCTCAGCTCACTGCAGCCTCTGCCTCCTGGGGTCAAGCAATTCTCCTGCCTCTCAGCCCCTGAGTAGCTGGGATTACAGGCATATGCCACCACACCCAGCTAATTTTGTATTTTTAGTAGAGATAAGATTTCCATGTTGGCCAGGCTGGTCTCAAACTCCTGACCTCTAATGATCCCCCGTGTCAGCCTCCCGAAGTGATGGGATTACAGGCGTGAGCCACTGTGCCCGGCAAACATTTTAAATAATGCTTCCTAGCACTGTGGGTATTATATCACAGAGGCCAGAGGCAGCAGCCTAGAGAATGTGGGATTCTGGAGTAGAGATGGGAACAATGGGAATAGAGGAAAGAGTAAGACCATGGTGAAGTGTCCCAAACCCTGCATGCATCAGACAACTGCAGTCTCTGAGCCCCATCCTTGTGGCCAGGCACAGCTCAGGTCAGCAGGAACAAACAGTAAATAAATAACTGCTAAGATAAGGAACCCTGGGAGAAGAGGGGGCACCCATCAAGAGGGCGAGTTGAAGATACAAGAATGGGAAGGAATCCACAGCATGAGAGATGGAAAAATGAATACCCCTTCTATTGTAAGAAAGAGGAGGTGGTGTGAACCAGGCAGAAGCTGGTAGGACTGCAGGTTTGGGGGCTGGAAACAGAGGCATCTCCAAATAAGTGCTTCTCTGTGTGGCGTGTTCACTTTTCTGTAGTTCACATGAGACTCCTCCTGTGGCTTTGGTTGTTACTGGAGCCCATTCACCCACGTTGCTGCACGTAGCTGGAGTTTATCTGTATTGTTTCCGATGAATACAATTTTCATTGTACCACTTATCCATTCTGCTGTTGATGGACATTTGAGTTCCTTCCAGTCTTGGGATATTTCAAATAATGCTGCTATGTATATTCTTTAATTTTTTTATGTGTTCTTAAATTTATCTTTATTAATTCTTTTTCTTTAGAGATAAGGTTTTGCTCTGTTGCTCAGGCTAGAGTGCAGTGGCGCCATCATAGCTCACTGTAACTTCAAACTGCTGGGCTCAAGCGATCCTCCCACCTCAGCCTCCTGAATAGCTGGGACTACAGGTAAGTGCCATGACACTCAACTAATTTTTAAAATTTTTGTAGAGATGGGGGTCTCACTATGTTGCCCAGGCTGCTCTTGAACTCCTGGACTCAAGCAATCCTGCTGACTTGGCCTCCCAAACTGTTGGAATTACAGTTGTGAGCCATTGCACCTGGCTTATGTACATTCTTATACACCTCTTTTCATTGCTATGAGCATATTTTGGGGGGCTGTATATCTAGGAGTAGAACTGCTGAATCACAGGGTATGCACATTTTCAACTTTAGAAGACAGTGCCACATTGTTTCCTAAAGAGACTGTTCCAACTAACTCCCACCAGTAATGCATGAAATTTTCAGTTGCTTCACTCCTCAAATAGCCTGTTTTTAAAATTCTAACTGTTCTGGTGAGTGGGTAATGGTATTTCATTGTGATTTAAATTTTTATTTCCCCAATTACTAATGAAGTTGAGCATTATTTCATATGTTTATTGACCATCTGGATTTCTGCTTTTGTAAAATTCAGTCTCTTCCCAAATTTTCAGTTGGGTTATCTGTCCTTTTCTTAATGATTTGTAGCAATTCTTTCAATATTCTTGGTGTAATCCTTTTGTCAGTTACACCTGTTCTCAGCATCTTTTCCCAGTCTGTGGCGGGCTGGCCTTATTTATTTTGCTCATAGTGTCTTTTCATGATCAGAAGCATTAATTTTAATGTAGGCAAATGTATTGATCTTTTTTTAAAAAAGAGCATTAACGCAAGGTCATGAAATTCTATATCATCCTCTAAAAGCTTTTTCTGCCTATCACATTTTTTTCTACAGCCTCTCTAGGATCGACTTTTATGCATGGTGTTAGGTGGGGGACAAGTTTCTATTTTTTTTTCCTTGTGGATGCCCAGTTATTCCAGGATCATTTATTGTAAAGTACATTTTTTCCCCAGTTCTTTGCAGTGACACCTCTGTCAAGAATCAGCCGGGTGTGGTGGCTCACACCTGTAATCCCAGCACTTTGGGAGGCTGAGGTGGGCAGATCATGAGGTCAGGAGATCGAGACCATCCTGGCCAACATGGTGAAACCCCATCTCTACTAAAGATACAAACAATTAGCTGGGTGTGGTGGCACACACCTGTAGTCCCAGCAACTCTGGAGGCTGAGGCATGAGAATTGCTTGAACCCACGAGGCGGAGGTTGCAGCGAGCCAAGATCACACCATTGCATTCCAGCCTGGGCGACAGTGCAAGACTCTGCCTCAAAAAAAAAAGAAAAAAGGTATCAATGTCTATGTATTTAAGGATCTGTGTCTGGGCCCTCTATTCTGTTCTATTGCTGATTGTTAGACCATCACAGCATTGGCTTATTATTGTACAATTTTATAAGTCTCGATGCTTAGAAGAGTAACTCTTTCCATCTTGCTTTACTTCAAAGAGGGATCTTCTTTTCTTTTTTCTTTTCTTTTTTTTTTGAGATGGAGTTTCGCTCTTGTCACCCAGGCTGGAGTGCAGTGGCAAGATCTCGGCTCACTGCAACCTCCACCTACCAGGTTCAAGGGATTCTTTTGCCTCAGTCTCCCAAGTAGCTGAGATTACAGATGCCTGCCACCACACCCAGCTAATTTTTTGTATTTTTAGTAGAGATGGGGTTTCAACATGTTGGCCAGGCTAGTCTGCAACTCCTGACTTCAGGTGATCCACCAGCCTCGGCTTCCCAAAGTACCGTGATTAGAGGAATGAGCCACCATACCTAGCCCTCTTTTGTTTTTGTTTTTTTAATTGAGACAGGGTCTCACTGTCACCCAGGCTGGACCACAGTGGTGCAACCACAGCTCATTGCACCCTTGAATTCTTGGGCTCGAGAGATCCTCCTGCCTCAGACTCCTGAGTAGCTAGGACTACGGGCATGTGCCATCATGCCCAGCTAACTTTAAAAAAATATTTTGGCCGGGTGCGGTGGCTCATGCCTGTAATCCCAGCACTTTGGGAGGCCGAGGCAGGTGGATCGCGAGATCAGGAGGTCAAGATCATCCTGGCCAACATGGTGAAACCCCATCTCTACTAAAAATACAAAAATTAGCTGGGCATGGCAGCATATGCCTGTAGTCCCAGCCACTTGGGAGGCTGAAGCAGGAGAATTGCTTGAACCTGGGAGGCGGAGACTGCAGTGAGCTGAGATCATGCCACTGCACTCCAGCCTGGGCAACAGAGCAAGACTCTATCTAAAAAAAAAAAATTGTACAGATGGGGTCTCACTATGTTGCTCAGGCTGGTTTTGAAACCCTGAGCTCAAGTAATCTTCCTGCCTCGGCCTCCAACAGTGCTAGGATTACAGGTGTGAGTCACTGTTCCTGGCTGAGGGTCTCAATTATTGTTGTATTTCATACAAATTTAAAAATCAGATTGTCAAAAGAAACTCTTGAGATAGAATAGCACTGCATCTATTCATCAATTTACGGATACCTATATCTTTACAATAGTGAGTCTTTCAGTTCATAAGCATGGCATATCTCTCTCCGTTTATTTAGCTGTTTTTAGTTTCCTGAAAAGCTATTTTACAGTTCTCTATATAGGGATCTTACTCATGTTTTATAAGATTTATTTTTAGGTACTTTATATTTTTCATATCACTGTAAGAGGTATTCTATTTCAAATCATTTAACCACCATTTGTAACGAAATTTTTGTATACTGACTTTGTATTCAGCAACTTATTGATTTTAACAAGTTCTCTGTAAATCTTAAAAGGTTTTCTAAGTACATAATAGCATTGCCTTCAAATAACAGTTGGTCTTTTCTTTGCAGTTGTAGTGCCTCTGATTTCCTTTTCTTGATTTATGACACTGGCCAAGAAATGTTGAATAGCCATGGTGACAGTAGATATCCTTATCTTGTTTCTGACATTAAAGAGAAAGCTTTCAACTCTTTGCCACTAAGTCTTCGGTATTCCCGGAGATTTACTAGGTCTGGCTGTGGATTTCTTTTTTATTTATCCTGTTTGGATTTGGGGGTTTTCAATCTTCTGAAAACTGTGGCTTTATGTCTTTTGTTTTGGAAACTGTTCAGCTAAAACTCCTCAAATATTGCTTCTGCTCCCTTTTCTCCTTTATTTGTGGAACTCCAATTAAATCAATTTAGACCAGCACTAATACAACCTGCTGAATCTGTGTCCATGCTGGGGCTATTGAGCATTTGTGTTATATATCAGTATGTGACTATTAAGCATTTGAAATGTGATTAGTGCAATCGAGAAACTGAATTTTTTTTTATTTTATTTCACTGCAATTAATTTAAATTTAAATAACCACATATAGCTAGTGGCTACCCGATTGAATGGTGCAGATTTAGAACCTTCCAACTCTGTCATAAATGTCTTTTGCTCTCTCTTCTGTATGTTCTATCCTTCCCATCTATCTTCCAGTACCCTTATTCTCTCTTCAGTTGTGTCTAATCTATGTTACATCCTTCTATTGTGTTCTGAATTTTATCTATTTTATTTTTCACTTCAAAAATTTCTTCTGATTTCTTGTTCTGGTTATCAATGTATTGCCTCTTGCTTCCAAATTCATCCTTTTAGGCCAAGCATGGTGGCTCATGCCTGTAATCCCAGCACTTTGGGAGGCCAATGTAGGCAGATCACCTGAGCTCAGGAATTTGAGACCAGCCTGGTTAACATGGTGAAACCCCGTCTCTACTAAAAATACAAAAATTAACTGGGCATGTTGGTGGGCACCTGTAATCCCAGCTACTCAGGAGGCTGAGGCAGGAGTATCACTTGAACCCAGGAGGCGGAGATTGCAGTGAGCCGAGATCGTGCCATTGCACTCCAGCCTGGGCAAGAAGCGTGAAACTCCATCTCAAAAACAAAACAAAATAAAACAAATTCACCCCTTTCGATGCTCTGTGAAAGTGGATCTTGTCCCTTAACTATTTTTTTCCATGCTAGCAGACACCAAGGCTTTCTCAGTGGAGAATGATGGACAGACACTGCAGGTGAAGGTCCCAGTGCACTCGGCTGGGCAGGCTCTTGCAGAGGGCATGGTTTTTCCCATGCAGGCTTCTGCAGTGAGTGGAGCTTCCTCAGCAACCAGCTCCAGCAATGCACCCAGTACTCCTTCCCCTGGCACTTTTGTAGTACAGCATCTCATCTCTAGTGACGTCCTTCCCTGTAGACAGCTTTCCCCAGCACTGTAAAGGGCAGTGTATTGGTCTGTTTTCACACTGCTGATAAAGACATACTTGAGACTGGGCAAATTACCAAAGAAAGAGATTTAATGGATCTACAGTTCCACCTGGCTGGGGAGGCCTCACAATCATGGCAGAAGGCAAAAGACACATCTCACGGGGCAGCAGACAACAGAAGAGGGCTTGTGCAGGGGAACTCCACTTTTTAAAACCATCAGATCTCATAAGACTTATTCACTATCATGAGACCTGCCCCCATGATTCAATTACCTCCCACTGGGTCCCTCCCACAACATGTGGGAATTCAAGATGAGATTTGGGTGGGGACACAGCCAAACCACATCAGGCAGATTTCCAGCATTTCCACCAGTGCAGCAGCTCAGCAACTTCTCTGCCTTCCAGTGAGCCAGAGCTGTCCATGGCCTCTCAACAGGGTCAGAATCTGAGCCCTGGACATGGGCTAAGGTGCTCTATCTCAGCCCTGGAGTTAGCGACTGCTCTTCAAATCTGCCAGTTCTATATTTTTTAGAGGCATTTACTTCTTACTAGTCAATCCCTTGCTACTCTAATGCTTTGATTTTTGTTGTTGTTGTTGTTGTTGTTTGGAGACAGAGTTTCACTCTTGTTATCTAGACTGGAGTGCAGTGGCACAATCTTGGCTCACTGCAACCTCTGCCACCTGGGTTCAAACGATTCTCCTGCCTCAGACTCCCGAGTAGCTGGGATTACAGGTGCCTGCCACCACACCCTGCTAATTTTTTGTATTTTTAGTAGAGACAGGGTTTCACCATGTTGGCCAGGCTGGTCAGGCTGGTCTCGAACTCCTGACCTCAGGTGATCCACCCACCTCAGCCTCCCAAAGTGCTGGGATTACAGGCATGAGCCACTGCACCCAGCTCTA
>NW_012117488.1:14711198-14715243 GCF_000951035.1 Colobus angolensis palliatus | reverse complement strand
AGAGACAGGGTTGCTTAGGCTGGCCTTGAACACCTGGGTTGAAGTGATCCTCCTGCCTTACCCTCCAAAATTGCTGGGATTATAGGCCTGAGCCACTGTGCCCAGCCCAGTGTAACTTTTTATAGATATAGTTCCTTCCTGAAAATGTTGGTTTCCATCTCCATGAACATAATAGGCATAGGGATTTTACAGTTTGTATCTAGTAGTTGCACTATCAGGAGTAGCTGTGAGTCTGTCCCTAATATCTGCTGATACTGATTCTCATTATTTGGCCTTGTTCCCTCAAGTAGTAAATTGGATCTGATTTTGTGTTGGTCATTACAGTTTTGTTTTGTTTTTTTGAGACAAAGTTTCACTCTATAGCCCAGGCTGGAGCGCAGTGGCGTGATCTGAGCTTGCTGAAACCTCCACTTCCCAGGTCCCAGTTCAAGTGATTCTCCTGCCTCAGCTTCCCGAGTAGCTGGGATTACAGGCACGCACCACCATGCCCAGCGAATTTTTTTATTTGAGTACAGACAGGGTTTTACAATGTTGGTCAGGCTGGTCTCCAACTCCTGGCCTCAAGTGATCCGCCCGCCTCAGCCTCACAAAGTGCTGGGATTACAGGTGTGAGCCACCACGCCTGGCTAATTCTCTATTTAATCCTATCTAGACTGTGAGTTACTTGAGGACAAGTAACTCTCTGTGTCTGTGGTGTCTATCATGGTGCCCTGCCCCTAGGAGACCTCCAATAACTGCTACATGAATGAAGGAATGGTTAAGAAAGGATTTATTCTGATTTCTTAAATTTTGACATTTCCTCCAGAAGGGTGATCTTATCTTTGGGAGTAAGAGTTCAATCTGTTTTTCAAGGACTGACTCTTAAGGACTGAACCTACAGGGCCTGCTCAGGCGTGCCGTAGATGCCTTTCTTCCTCTTTCTCATAGCACTAATCTCTGCTTCACAGAGAACTTTTCTTTCCAGGTATTCATGTTTCAACAAGTCAGGGAGCAAATGATTTGACGTTAATTTGGTGTCAAAAAGACATCAGCCCAGGATCCCAAAATTAGATTTAAAAAAATCAATGCATGGAGATTAATTTACTTTAAAATACTGTAACTTTCTTTAAGGTACTTTGGCAAGGATAATGCGATGTGTGTAGGCATGCCTGCTTCTGTGTGTGTGTGTGTGTGTGTGTGTGTGTGTTCGTTTAAGATACACTTCAGGGAAGTCAATGTCTTTAATCAGGAACTCGCTCTTCAAGAGTGGTCAGCTAACATTTCACCTTAAGGCCGCACAGCAGAGTCAGTTACCACAAAGGCTTCACTGTACATATGTTGATCAATAGAGCAGGGTTTTAGTAGCAAAATGAATGTCATAAATAGGTTTCATTTGTAAAATTGGTGGCTTGGTAAACAGTATGATGAATGTCAGAAATGGTCTCTTTTTCTACAAAGAAAATACCAAGCCCAGTTAGTTTCACAGACAAGTCAACTTTTTTGAAAAATGTCATTCTAATTTTATAGATTTTCCTAGAGAGGAGAGAAAAATAGATTACTCCCCAACTCATTTCATGAGGCCTATATAAATTCCATTAAAATAATTAGTATCCTTTAAAATCAGGAAGAAGACAAAGATGCCCCATATGACCATGTCTATTTCATATATTCCGGCCAATACAAAGAAAACAAATTCGAGTCAAAGGCCTGGAAGGGAGGAAATAAAACTGTAATTATTTTGTGATTGTATGAATCCTCTCCTAGAAGGTTGAATATATAAAGGAGAGAGTTTAGCAAGATGATAAACAGAAGATCCACATATAATATGCCACAATGCATTCTATTCATTAGCAACAATATTACTAATATTGTTAGTAATATTACTTCTTTACTATTTATTTCGTTTATTTTACACTGGCATTTCCTCTCTTTACTTTTTTTCTTTTTTTTTTTTTTTCTTTGCTGATGTGATCACATCCTCCTTTATTTTACCCTTCCTGCTTATTATTTTGGAGACTGGCCAGCAAGATGCTTTCCAGCTGGAAAGATGGATGGTGAGGGACCACTCAGTGATGCCAAGGAACTGACCCTGATCCCTACTCCCACTCCAAAGATATGACCTTCCTGGCTCTAAAATTAACTCAAGAAACTGCAGACCCCCAAAATTAGATTGTAAAGGTTCTCACCACAAAGATCTGGGTGTGATGGCTCATGCCTGTAATCCCAGCATTTTGGGAGGCCAAGGTGGGCAGATCACTTGAGGTCAGAGTTCAAGACCAGCCTGGGTAACATAATGAAACCCTGTCTCTACTAAAAATACAAAAATTAGCTGGGTGTGGTGGCGTGTGCCTGTAATTCCAGCTACTCGGGAAGCCGAGGTGGAAGGATCGCTTGAACCTGGGAGGCGGAGGTTGCAGTGGGTCTACATTAGCCTCACTGCACTCTAGCCTGGGCAGAGAGCGAGATCCGTCTCAAAAAAAGTTCTCGGCACAAAGGAATGACAGTATGTGAGGTGATAGATATGTTCATTAGCTTGATTTAATCAGTCCACACTGTCAACATGTATCAAATCATCATATTGTACTCCACGAATATATACAATTATTACTTTGTAAATTAAAAATAAAATTAGGGGCCCAGCGTGGTTGCTCACACCTGTAATCCCAGCACTTTGGGAGGCTGAGGTGGGCAGATCACGAGGTCAGGAGATCAAGACCCTCCTGGCTAACACAGTGAAACCCTATCTCTACTAAAAATACAAAAATTAGCCAGGCATGGTGGCAGGCGCCTGTAGTCCCAGCTGCTCAGGAGGCTGAGGCAGAAGAATCGTTTGAACTCGGAAGGCAGAGGTTGCAGTAAGCCGAAATCGTGCCACTGCACTCCAGCCTAGGTGAGAGAGCGAGACTCTGTCTCAATAAAATAAAATAAAATAAAATAAAAAAGATTAGGTCAGGTTCTGTGGCTCCTGTCTGTAATCCCAGTGCTTTGGTTTGTTTGTCTGTTTGTTTGTTTGTTTGTTTGTTTGTTTGTTTGTTTGTTTATTTATTTTCGAGACAGAATTTTCCTCTTGTCGCCCAGGCTGGAGTCCAACGGTGGGATCTCGGCTCACTGCAACTTCTGCCTCTCGGGTTCAAGTAATTCTCTTGCCTCAGCCTCCTGAGTAGCTGGGATTACAGGCAAGTGCTACCACACCCGGCTAATTTTGTATTTTTAGTAGAGACAGAGTGACAGGGTTTCACCATGTTGGTCAGGCTGGTCTTGAACTCCTGACCTCAGGTGATCTGCATGCCTCAGCCTCCCAAAGTGCTGCAATTACAGGTATGAGCTACCAAACCTGGCCTGTAATCCCAGGGCTTTAGCAAGCCCAAGCAGAAAAAATACTTGAGGCCAGGAGTTGGAAACCAGCCTGGGCAACATAGCAAGACCCCATCTTTACAAAAAATGTTAAAATTGGCCAAGTATGGTGGCACATGCCTGTGGTCCCAGCTACTCAGGGGTTCAGGCAGGAGAATTGTTTGAGCCCAGGAGTTTGAGGCTGCAGTGAACTATGATCATGCCACTGCACTCCAGCCTGGGTGACAGAGGGAGACCCTGTCTCTAAAAAAAAATGAAATAAAACAAAAACAAATTAAAATTTAAAGACCCTCATAACTAGATGGTACATTTAAACCTAAATAGATCAATACTTTTATTAAACATTAATGTCATAAATACTCCAATAGACATAGATTGTCATACACACATACAAACACACACACACACAACAAGCAGCCCCTCATGTTTGTATCCGTTCATTACACACAAGTATTAAGGTAGTTTATATAAATTTTTCCTGAACAGAATGCAAGTCCTAAAAAATAAAGGGCTGTTAAACACCCTAGCATTAAACCTCTCAAATCAGGCAAGATTCTATCAGCACCAAAAAACACATCTTTTTTAGTCCTGCATTGTATCTTTAATTTGTTGAGCTTCTGTGTCCTTGGCTAAAGAAATCAAGAATTTCCAGTGTATGGATGTGGAAATCGGAAGTGGGGATAGAGCAAGGAATGTGTGTGTCATTCTGTCA
>NW_012117488.1:14692114-14710148 GCF_000951035.1 Colobus angolensis palliatus | reverse complement strand
GGCCTCCCAAAGTGCTGGGATTACAGGCTTGAGCCACCGTGCCCGGCCCTATTTCTTTTACCTTAACAGTTATATAGGCTGGGCACAGTGGCTCACGCCTGTAATCCCAGCACTGAGGGAGGCTGAGGTAGGTGGATCACTTTAGGTCAGAAGTTCAAGACCAGCCTGGCCAAAGTGCTGGGATTACAGGCATGAGCCACTGCGCCCAGTTCACCAGGATATTCCTTAAGTGTTTTATTAATCCAGATTGGGATTTGGTGAATTCTTTCATTCTGAATACTCAATTTCTTTTTAGTACATAGGATTTATTATCATTATTATTATTATAGGTTTGGTTTAATTATAGCTTCTCTTCTACGTTCCTTTTTTAAAAACCTTTCTAGGCATTACATCATTTACATGTAAGGTTGTCTGAATCTAGACTTCAAAGACTTTGTCAGTTGCTTCAATATTTCCATCTGCTTGTAATTTTGTTTTATGTTTTGAGATTTTTCTCTCACTGAATCTTCTGGGCCACTAATTTAGCCTGCAACTATCCTATTCTTCAATCATCAACTGAAATTTAAAATGAAAAACTCATGTTTCTTATTTATTTTTCTTTTTTTTCTTTTTTTTAGACAGAGTCTTGCTCTGTTGCCCAGGCTGGAGTGCAGTGGCATGATCTTGGCTCACTGCAACCTCCGCCTCCCAGGTTCAAGTGATTCTCCTGCCTCAGCCTCCTAAGTGGCTCGGATTACAGGCGTGTGCCACCACGCCCGGCTAATTTTTGTACTTTTAGTAGAAACGGGGTTTCACCATGTTAGCCAGGATAGTCTCGATCTCCTGACCTCGTGATCCGTCCACCTCGGCCTCCCGAAGTGCTGGGATTACAGGCGTGAGCTACTGCGCCCGGCCTTGTTTCTTATTTCTGCAAAGTATTTTATGCTGTAATAGAATCTCTTCTATTCTGGCTGGGCACAGTGGCTCACAACTGTAATCCCAGCACTTTGGGAGGCTGAGGCAGGCGGATCACTTGAGGTCAGGGATACGAGACCAGCCTAGCCGACATGGTGAAACCCTGTCTCTACTAAAAATACAAAAATTAGCTGGGCGTGATGCCATGCACCTGTAGTCTCAGCTACTGGGGAGGCTGAGTTGGGAGAATTGCTTGAACCCAGGAGGAGGAGGTTGCAGTGGGCTGAGATGGCACCACTGCACTCCAGGCCTGGGTGACAGAGTGAGACTCAAAAACAAAATGAAAAGGAATCTCTTCTATTTTATTTTATTTTATTTTAGTATATAAATTTAAGGGGTACAAGTGCAGTTTTGTTACATGGATATATCTTGTAGTGGGGAAATCTAGGCTTTTAGTGTAACCATCACCCAAATATTCAATTTTACTTTCTTGTTCCTTTTTGGTCCAAGTTATTGAATGCCTTCATAGATTCCTGCTTTTCCTCGGGCCAGTTCCTTTCACATGGACCAGTTCCTTTCCTTAGCTCACTCGTGAGTCTATTTATCACTGGGGTCCAGACCGAGCTAACTGGATACTTTTGCAATCTCTCAAGTAGTGCAAGGTCTAGGATTGGCTTCCCCTTTGGTAGGTGACATGCCAGCTGGCAGGTTGAAAGGGGATCTGGGAAGCTTTATTGTCCCTGCTGTCCTCAATGGCAGAAGCTAGATCTGTACAGCCTCAGGCCTGTGGGACACCATCTTTTCATCCTTGAAATTCCCTCCTTAGGAGATCAGCAATGCATAGATTTTCTCCAGCCCAGCTCTCCCCAGAAAGGGAGCTATGGTCATTGCTCTGGGCTTCTTACTGCTGGTCCCACCCCCATCCTGCTTCAGTCATTCCTGTTGGTTGAACAGGAGGCACCACGCTTCACCTGCCTGATGGCCACAGCTTTAGCTGCACTCAGGAAGGGGAGTTAAGCTGGTGGTTGAAACAGAGGTAAGAAGAAAAACTTGCCATTGTGTCTCATTGGTTTAGGGATGTGGAACCATGGCAACTTCCGTGAAAGGCTGCAGAGAGAAAAAGAGAAATATTTAGAGCTGTAATTTTTTATTGTTGCCTGTGGAGTCTCAATCAACGGGAAGGCAAATATTATTTATCGAACACTTAAAATAGTATGTCAGGCATGGCGCTAGGAACTTCAGATAAGTTATCTCATACAATCTTCACGACAACACTATAGTTTTTGTTCGTTAAGAGATGTGAAGGAACTTGCTCAGGGTCACCTTGGCAAGCTATTCAATGGACTAGAATGAGTCAAATTCCAAATGTCTACAGTTCCCCCACTGAGCTGGAGAGAGAGGGCAGCCTCCCTAACGAGCCAGCTCTACAGCTTCAGCTCCCAAAGCTTGCAGAGAACCAGTTGCCATGACAACAGGACAAAATGCAGAGACCCTAGTTGCTGGGAGAAAATGACATGAGCCAAAAGATTAAAAACTCACCCTGGTACTGGAATGTATGAGTTACTTCCAAAGACTGCCTGTAATTTTGAGAGCTTAAACCACCAGAGGGAGACAGAGATTGCCAGAGGCGGGGGAATCTGTATTCCAAATGCAGCTGCCTCCCAACGCTCCCGCCTTTTCCCCACACTAAGGACCTCTGCCCAGTCTCCAGGGTTGACCCTCCCTCTTTCAGAGCTCCCCAAACTATCTCCTCCCAACCGGAGCTCAGGACCTGGGACCTGGCCCCTTGAGGGTGACAGAAAGATGACTTGCATCTGCTGGGGGAAAAAGCAGAGGCATTCAGAAACGAGAGCCCTTCCAGAAAACCAGTTTGCACAATGACCAGGAACTCTGACACCTTAAACCCATGCGAATCTTGAATAAAGAAATCTTAGACACTGAGGTAAGGGTGGTGCTCAGAAAGTATTTTGGTCGAGATTTTTCCAGACCCTTCGATTCATAGTGGCATAGATGCTGGCAACCTGCTTGCTAGTCACCCAAGCAATTCCAGCCTGGCGTCAGGGAGGAAGATGCCTTCTATCCTCGTTCATCTGGAAAAAGCAGGGTAACATGTGTTAACTCTTACATATCAAATTCCTCTAGGAATTCTGGGGATTCCTTTTATTTGGCTCAGAGAGGAAACACCTAGAACATTTATACTCTAACCCAGAGAACTGAGGTGGCTTCCTGGGTATTTCTGCTGTGCATGAAGAAAGAAGCTATTTCATTTCGGCCAAAAACATAAGTGGGGGCTGGATTCAAAAGCAGATTCTCCCCCTTAAAACAGCTTCTTTCTTTGCTTCTAGTCATTAGAGACAAGTCATGAGTCTCTTAAGCAGTAAGCACGTGAACAATTGGTCTGGTTCTAATAAGTGGCCCTTCCAGCAGCACTTTAGGGAGCAGAAGTGTATGCACTGCTGCAGAAAATGAGTTAGAAACTATCATCAAGGAGGAACGTTGAGCTTGCAGGAAAAAAGTTATGAAGAATTACCATATAGCAGGGGAAATGACATGTCTTCACTGCTGCTCCAGAGAACTAGACTAGAACCAAAGGGTGGTCCTGGGCATGAGGCATGAGGAGAACTAGGTAGGGAAGAGGTCTGTGGAGAAGTAGTAGAACCAGATAATGGAAACAAACAAAAATAATCAATGCAGATAGAGCCTGATTCTAGCCAGGGCTTCTAGGCAGCTCAGAGCCTAGTGTCAGAGGATGTAATAAACTCAGCACCATCTGGGACAATCACTAGGACCAGGCACTCCCCTCCAGCAGGCAGGACAAAGGATGCCAGGAAGCTTTCCAAAGATCCTTCCTCAAAGGACCGTCACAGCTGTTGGTGGGGTATGTAGAGGGCAGGAGGCAAAAAAGAGAACGCATGGTACCAGCATTCCATCACCAGGACAAGGCCTGGTGAAGGCCTGGCAGGAAGCTAGGTCACTGAATAGAAACTAAGGGTCTAGGTTCAGTGGCTCAAATCTGTGGTTTAAAAAAAAAAAAATTAAAATTTGACTTTAGTCAAATTACATTTAAAAGAGTTTAATTGAGCAAAGAATGACTGGCAAATTGGGCCATCTCCTGAGCCAGAGTAGACTCAGAGATGCCAGTGTAGTCACGTGGTGGAAGATTTATGGGCAGAAAAAGGGAAGTGACATACAGAAAATGGAAGAGAAGTGCAAAAACAGCCGGATTGGTTATAGCTCAGCATTTGCCTTATTAGAACACGGTTGGAACAGTTGACCACATTTGATTGGCCAAAACTGGTTGATTGGCACAAGAGTAGGCTATAGTCTGTTTACAATTCCATTTAGCTTATAGTCCACAATGTACAGAGAAACCTTTAGGTTGAACTTAAAATATGTAAGGAGGTAGCTTTAGGCTAAATTTGATTTAATACTTATAATCCCAGCAGGTTAGGAAGTTGAGGCAGGAGGATCTCTTGAGGCCAGGAATTCAAGACCAGCCTGGGCAACATGGGGAGACCCCATCTCTATAAAAAAAATTAGCCAGGGCATGGTGGTGTGTGCCTGCAGTCCCAGCTACTCGGGAGGCTGAGGTGGGAGGACTGCTTGGGCCCAGGAGCTTGAGGCTGCAGTGAGCTATGATGGTACCATTATACGCCAGCCTGGGTGACAGAGCAAGACCTTGTCTCTAAAAAATGAAGAAAGTAAAAGGAACTAGAGGAGTAGACTCTTGGTTAAAGCCCAGCTGGTGGACTCAGCCAATAAAACAGGAGGATTGAGCAGGAAGGAGAAGCACGAGGAACACTGTGGCTTGAGCTTCACACGGCCCAGGATGCACGAGGCCTGTGGTGCCCTGCTGTGAGAGCTGTGGCAGAGCATGTGGCATTCTGGAGTCTCTGATCTTCTTCTCACAGTAATGTTTTTCAGTGCTTGAAATAAAATACCCAGGATTATAAAGGAAACCAACAACATTGAAGGATTGTTATCAAAATAGTATTAGAAAACACATTTTTGAGTCCAGGCACGCCTGTAACCACAACCCTTTGGGAGGCCAAGGAAGTCAGATCACCTGAGGTCAGGAGTTCAAGACCAGCCTGGCCAATGTGGTGAAACTCCATCTCTACTAAAAGTACGAAAATTAGCCAGGCATGGTGGCGTGTGCCTGTAGCCCTAGCTATTCAGGAGTCTGAGGCAGGAGAATCGCTTGAACCCAGGAGGTGGAGGTTACAGTGAGCCAAGATCACACCACTGCCCTTCATCCTGGGTGACAGAGTGAGACTCTGTCTCAAAAAAGAAAAAAGAAAAAATTTTGACCTAGGGACATGTAGCAACAACAGATATTCCCGTGTATTAAAGTACCTAGGGGCTGGTGAGAGGTGTGGCAGAACATGTGGGTCTGGGGAATGGAGAGCAGCATGCAGAGCTGGGGAAGACCAGGAAAGACAGAGGGAGGGACCACAACGTGGAGTCCACTGAAGGGGCAACTTTGGGAGGTGATAATGAGTTAAATACCAGAAAAGTTACTACAGAGGTCAGAGGACTTGCTGTCGGGCTGCTGGGAAGAGGGTTTTTCGGTGTGTGAAAGGTTGAGCCTTTAAGACTCAACTCAACCTCCATCGTCCTGGGGCCCAGGAGACACAAGACCCAGGAAACACCATCTGTAGATCCTCACTATAGCCACGCAACTGTCTTCCATGTTTTTTGTTTGGGAGCTGAGTGCTTCAGAAGCAGGATCCTGTGGCATTTCTTGTTTGAATGGTGTCCAGCCAGCTTGACTGCCAGCTCAGCTTCCCCCAGTCTCCCCAGCCTGGGACCTGCTGACCTCCCTTGCAGGCATTTCTCCATTCTAGCCTCCAGGTCCATTCCCTGCTTTGGGGTAAGAGGCCCATAGCCCAGCACTGCTCATTCAGGCTTGTTTGGTGCCCAATGATGATGCATGAATTTCCTCCTGCTTCAGAGACCTTCAGGCCCTAGTTGGGTGAACTAGACATCTGCCTTGCTTCTTCCACTTGGATCTCTGTCATGGAAGCCTGCCTGGTGCTTCAGTTCCTCCAGTCCTGTGCCTGGCTTGCCCATTCTGGGCTCAGTAGCTAGGGCCCTGGTAACTGTGGACTTCCTTCCTGATGGCACCTTCTGCTTGTCCACCCTGCTGAACATCCCTTGCCTCTAGTCATCCTGATATATTGATCTGGCAGCCTACTGCTTTACACACATCTGCTTTCTGCTGGCCTACCGTCATTGTCTCTGGTGGGACCTGTCTGCCAGGTGCTGAATATGTTCTGAAAGTAGACCTGGCCATGCATGGTGGCTCATGCCAGTAATCCCAGCACTTTGGGAGGCCAAGGTGGGAGGATCGTTTGAGTCTGGGAGTCTGAGACCAGCCTGGGCAACATAGCCTCTTGAAAAAATAAAATAAGAAAATGAAAACAGAGCCAACAGGGTTTCAAGATGAATTACATGTAGAGTGTGAAAGACATGAGTAAAGGGCCGGGCACATGGCTCACGCCTGTAATCCCAGCACTTTGGGAGGCCGAGGCACGTGGATCATCTGGGGTCAGGAACTCCAGACCAGTCTGGCCAACATGGTGAAACCCCATCTCTACTAAAAATACAAAAATTAGCCAGGTGCAGTAGCGCGTGCCTGTGGTCCCAGCTACTTGGGAAGCTCAGGCAGGAGAACACTTGAACCCGAGAGGCCTTGCACTCCAGCCTGGGTGACAGAGTGAGACTCCGTCAAAAAAAAAAAGACACCAGTAAAGAAAAACTCCGAGGTTTTTGGCCTGAGAAACTGGAAGGAAGGAGTTGCCATCAACCAAGATGGGAAAGGCTGGAGGAAGATTGTCTTGACTAGCTCAGATTACTATAACAAAATACCTTAGGCTGCATAATTTATAAACAACAGAAATTTTGTCTTACAGTTCTAGAGGCTGGGAAGTCCAAGATCAAGGCAGCAGCCAATTCTGTGTCTGGTGAGGGCGCACTTGCTCTGCTCCATAGATAAGGGTGCCTTCTCACCCTTATTCCCTACAGCTGCAGAGCTGAGATTGCCAAAAATCAAACACAGAATTTCACCCTGTGTCTGGCTGAATCTCATTGCAAGTTGTACTCCTGGCCTTGCAGAGTGCCCACTATTAAAGTGAGAGCATTGATTGAGAAAGAATGGAATCTTGTTAGTTGAGGTGGGAACGTATGGCAAGATCCTGGCAAAGCAGGGGGCACTGAGTCCCTAAATTCTGATGAGTCTTTTTGCCAGTGGAAGGGGTCTCTACAACCCTAGTGGTATCAGCCTCTCTCCTCACAGTGGTATCAGCCTTTCCACCCAGTCAGGACTCACAGGTCCAGGAATCAAGGGGTGAAAGTGACAGCATCACTGTTCACTATTACCCCTGGTAACCCATTAGCAAAATCTTTGCTTCCTGGCCCCGTAATCTTATGCTCTGGTGACCTAGAGGTCTTAGTTCCGGAGGGAAGAATGCTTCAACCGGGAAACACAGCAATAATTTCATTGAACTGGAAGTTAAGAGTGTCCCCAGCCACTTTGAGCTTCTCATGGCTCTGAATCAACAGGCAAAGAAGGGAGTTCCTGTGATGGCTGGGGTGACTGATGCTGAATACCAGGAGGAAATTGGACAACTACTCCACAGTGAAGATCAGAAAGAGTATATCTGGATTACAGGAGATCCCTTAAGGTTGTCTCTTGGTACCACCTATGATTAGGGTCAATGGAAAACCACAACAACCCAATTCAGGCAGGACTCTTAATGGCCTAGACTCTTCAGAAATAAAGATTTGGGTCACCCCACCAGATGAAGAGCTCCAACCAGCTGCAAAGGGAATATACAGTGGGTAGTAGAAACAAGGTGGTTACAAATACCAGCTATGGCCATGTAACCAGTTACAAAAACAAGGAATGTAATTGTCATATTTCCTCCTCATCTTGTTATGAATGTTTGTGTTTCTATTTTTCATCTCTTATTCCCTTATCATATAACATAAATACTGACTTTATATCATAGTATTTATCAATTTTACACCATAGTATTTAAGTTATGGGCTATCAATAGAAGAATAAACATCACTGATGGATTTTACCTCCTCTTTTGGGGAAAGGATTGGTGCGTTTTCAGTTGCATATAGGGTAGTTAGTTGTATCATGTTAGGTGGAACTATGACCTTGTTATTGACTTTTTTTGTTTGTTTTGAGGAGTCTCGCTCTGTCACCCAGGCTGGAGTACAGTGGCATGATCCCCGTTCACTGCAACCTCCACCTCCTGAGTTCAAGCAATTCTCCTGTCTCAGCCTCCTGAGTAGCTAGGATTACAGGCATGTGCCAACACACCTGGCTAAGTTTTTGTATTCTTAGTAGAGACAGGGTGTCATCATGTTGGTCAAGCTGGTTTCAAACTCCTGACCTCAAATGATCCACCCTCCCTGGCCACCCAAAGTGCTGGGATTACAGGCATGAGCCACTGTGTCCAGCCTATTACTGTTTTCATTAGGAGATTAAATATGTTTTACAGGGAGGCATACAGGTGCCAAGTTGACAAGAGGTAGACTTGTGATGGTTAATTTTATGTGTCAACCTTACTAGCCCTCAGGATGCCCAGATATCTGCTTAAACATTATTTCTGGGTATGTCTGTGAGGAGGTTCTGGAAAAGAGTAGCATTTGAATCAGTGGACTGACTAAAGTAGATTGTCCTCTCCAACATGGGTAGGCATAATTCAACACTTTGAGGGCCCAAGCAGAAGGAAAAGGTGAAAGAAGGCTGAATTCTGTCTCTCTACTTGAGTGCTTGAGCTGAGACATCAGTCTTTTCCTTATCTTGGAATGTGAGTTATGCCATTAGCACTCCTCCTTCTCAGGCCTTCAGACTCAGACTGGAATTCATGCCATTGGCTTTTCTGGGTCTCTAGCTAGAAGACAGTGGATTGTGGGATTGGTCAACCACCAATATCTTGTGAGTCAATTCCTTATAATAAATCTCATTTTGGGCCAGGTGCGGTGGCTCATGCCTATGAGCCCAGCACTTGGGGAGGCCGAGGCAGGGGGATCACCTGAGGTCAGGAGTTCGAGACCAGCCTGGCCAACATGGTGAAACCTCGTCTCTATTAAAAATACAAAAAATTAGCCAAGTGTGGTGGCACACACCTGTAATCCCAGCCACTATGGAGGCTGAGGCAGCAGAATCGCTTGAACCTGGGAGGTGGAGGTTGCAGTGAGCTGAGATTGCGCCATTGCACTCCAGCCTGGGCCACAAGAGTGAAACTCTGTCTCAAAAATAAATAAATAAATAAATAAATATAAATAAATAAATAAATTTCATTTTACATGAACAGTCAGCCCTCTGTATTCATGGGTTCCACATCCATGGATTCAACCAACCACAGATGAAAAACATTTGAAAAAAAGAAAAGAATAGTTGCATCTGTAATGAACATGTACAGACTTCTTTTTCTTCTTATAATTTCCTAAACAACACAGTATAACAACTGCTTACATAGCCTTTACCTTGTGTTAGAGATTATAAGTAATCTAGAGATGATTTAAAGCATACAGGAAGATATGCATAGGTTCTATGCAAATACTACATCATTTTATATAAGGAACTTGAGCATCTGTGGATTTTGATATCCGTGAGGGGTCCTGGAAGCAATCCCCCATGTAAACTGAGAGACAACTGTGTGTGTGTGTGTGTGTGTGTGTGTGTCTGTGTGTATATATCCTGTGGGTTCTGTTTCTCTGGAAAACTCGAATACACAGATGATTTTCATAAAAATGAACATTCACACCCATGCAAATACCCTAATTTTGAGTTCACATCACACTTCACATTACACTTGTATTTTTCAAGTGTATTTTTGGAAACCACAGCACTATAATACTGTGTTCTACTGCATCCCAGGAGATTCCTTGGTTGGTCACGTACTTGCCCATTCATGGATAGTCCCTGGTGGGTTTGATGGTCTAGCAGGGATCAAAATGAGCTGGCTGTCTGACCTTTCTCTGCTTTCTCTCCCCTCATCTCTGCTTCCTAAAGAATCCCACATTGGTTGCTTCAAGGACTTCCAATTGCTGTCAGAACTTTCAGATCTAATTAGATTGAATTTTAATTACTGGGTCAGCAGTGAGCCTGATCTGACTTTTGGAGAGCTAAGGTTGACCCCCACTAAGGGTGCAACTGCCCAAGAAATGCAAACTGGCTCACTCCATTTAGACTTGGAGGTCAAATACCAGAAATAGTTCAGAAAAGTAGTGGTGGCTGGCTATTGAAGCCTCTTCCTTAATTTGAGTAGCTCTCTTCCCTACTTTACAGAGCAGTGGAGACGGCGGCCCAAACCAGAGCCAAGTAAGTAACTTACAAGTAAAGGCACATGCACCTTCCTGACTGCTGACACCATGTATTTCCAATTTACCATTACCAAGTGGCTGGAGGTCCTCATCTTTCTTGGCTGTCAACAGTTAGAGACGATTATTTTAAAATATACAATCTAGGGTGGGTGTGGTGGCTCAGTCTATAATCCCAACACTTTGGGAAGCTGAGGCAGGTGGATCACCTCAGATAAGGAGTTCGAGACCAGCCTGGCCAACACGGTGAAACCCTGTCTCTACTAAAAACAAAAAAATTAGCTGGGGTGGCCAGGCATGGTGGCTCATACCTGTAATCCCAGCACTTTGGGAAGCTGAGGCTAGTGGATCACCTGAGGTCAGGAATTTGAGAGCAGCCTGACCAACATGGAGAAACCCCATCTCTACTAAAAATACAAAATTAGCCGGGCATGGTGGTGCAGGCCTGTAATCCCAGCTACTTGGGAGGCTAAGGCAGGAGAATTGCTTGAACCTGAGAGGCAGAGGTTGTAGTGAGCCAAGATTGCACCACTGCACTCCAGCCTGGGAAACAAGAGCAACACTTCATCTCAAAAAAAAAAAAAAAAAATTAACCGGGCGTGATGGCACATATCTGTAATCCCAGCGACTTGGAGGCTGAGGCAGGAGAATTGCTTGAACCCAGGAGGCGGAGGCAGCAGTGAGCTGAGACTGTGCCACTGTACTCCAGCCCGGAGGACAGAATGAGACTCCATTTCAAAAAACAAAAAAAATAAAATGTACAATTTAAACAAAGTGTCTCAGATATCTACTTTGCAGCACTGCATTGATTTGCATTTGGCGAGTTTCCTTTAACATCAGTATACTTCTCCTGCATCATTGACATCCTCAGGCCAAAATTTGGTACACTTGATGCTAGACCAGCGTTCTTTTTTTTCATGTGTGTGTGTGTGTGTGTGCGCGTGTGTTTTGAGACGGCTCTGTCACCCTGGCTGGAGCACAGTGGCAGGATCTCAGCTCACTGCAGCCTCTGTCTACTGGATTCAAGTGATTCTCATGCCTCAGCCTCCCGACTAGCTGGGACTACAAGTGTGTGCCACGCCCTGCTAATTTTTGTATTTTTAGTAGAGACTGGGTTTCACCACGTTGGCCAGGCTGGTCTCGAACTCCTGACTTCAAATGATCCCCACCTCAGCCTCCCAAAGTGTTGGGATTACAGGTGTGAGCCACTGCGCCCGGCCACTAGACCAGCTTTGTTTCTGCTAAAAGTAGATCTGAGCTTATCATACCTGTTTTTTCCCCTAAAGACAAACAGCCTGAAAACCATCCATTTAAGAATGCTGAGGCTCTCGGCATAGGATTGAGTACTACTGAGCTAGGGACAGCCCCATAAGCTAGTTGATACCTGAACAGGGCTGCTTATGAAAGTCACAGAAAATTTTCATCTTTTTTTCTGCATCAAAGTTCCTCCAAGGAAAATATCAGTCTGGCCATCCAAGTACAAAAATAGCAACTCACTAAGTTTACTCCTTATCCAAGGCTGCAAACTTCAACACAGTCTACAATTCTTCAATTACTAGAACTATAAATAGTAAGCTACTAACAATGGAAAAAAGGAAAACAATAACAAAACATCTAATACCGCCCTTTGTTATTCAAATTCTTTTCCACATGTTGGTTTCCAAAGGTTTCTTCCTTTGCTGATGACTCATTTTAAGCTTGCCAGGAGTACAGTGCAAAAGCAGTAGTGAGCAAAGATTTATGAATATAAGAAAGAACCAGCCGGGCACGGTGGCTCACGCCTGTAATCCTAGCACTTTGGGAGGCCGAGGCGGGTGGATCACAAGGTCAAGAGATCGAGACCATCCTGGCAAACATGGTGAAACCCTGTCTCTATGAAAAATACAAAAAAATAGCTGGGTGTAGTGGTGCACACCTGTGGTCCCAGTGACTCGGGAGGCTGAGGCAGGAGAATCACTTGAACCTGGAGGTGGAGGCTTCAGTGAGCGGAGAGCACATCACTGCACTCCAGCCTGGTGACAGAGAATCCAGCAGGTTCACCTTGGGCTCAATGACCCCGCTTCTGTAAATGTGTCCTCACCTCAAAGCGGGGGTGAAAAGACCACTCACTGCAACACAGGAAGGCAAATCCTAGAATGTATTAATATATAAATAACTAAAGGAAAAATCTCATTCCTATTCATTCCCATTTTTATGACTTAACATGTCTGCAACACATTCATGTGGTAATAAATGTTTGTTATTCTCTAGTCACAATGAACCTGGAAAGTGTTGACTCAACGGGTTAGAGTCAGAGAAAGGAGAATGGTTCAAACAGCTTCTAAGGATTGGTTTCTAAGAATCAGGATGGGAACAGGTGCACAGTGAACTTTCAGCCTTTACAACCACCTGCTGCACTTGGACATCTCAAAAGCACATCAAGTGCACATTGTCTAAAACCCAGCCTACTAACTTCCTTCTCCATTCTGGCTTCTAGGATCCTCCTAACTCGCTAAATGGTATTAGTTGTGAAAGCCAAAAATCTAGGTTGCCATCCTTGACTCATCCGTTCCCCCACTCACCCTGTCTCAAACCATAACTCACTCCGGTTCATCCACTTGATCCCTCTGGAAGTAGCCACTGTCATTAAGATCACTCCTGAGCTGGGCACAATGGCTCATGCCCGTAATCCCAGCACTTTGGGAGGCTGACGTGGGCAGATTGCTTGAGGTCAGGAGTTCAAGACCGGCCTGACCAACATGATGAAACCCTGACTCTACTAAAAATACAAAAATCAGCTTAGCATGGTCATGCAAACTAATCCCAGCTACTTGGGAGGCTGAGGCACAAGAATCGCTTAAACCTGGGAGGTGGAGTTTGCAGTGAGCCGAGATGGCACCATTGCACTCCATCCTGGGCGACAGAGCAAGCACAAGACTCTGTAAAAGATTACTCCTGCCCAGACCTCCTAATTTCTTCCGATCCATTTTCCCTTAAAATTTACAAATATTGGCCAGGCATGGTGGCTCACACCTGTAATTCCAGGACTTTGGGAGGCTGAGGCGAGTGGACCACCTGAGGTTGGGAGTTCAAGACCAGCCTGGTCAACATGGTGAAACCCCGTCTCTACTAAAAATACAAAAATTAGCCGGGCATGGTGGTGTGTGCCCATAATCCCAGCTACTAGGGGGGCTGAGGCAGGAGGATCAGTTGAACTTGGGAGGCGGAGATTGCAGTGAGCAGAGATCGTGCCACTGCACTCCAGCCTGGGCAACAGAGCAAGACTCTGTTTCAAAAAAAAAAAAAAAGAAATTTACAAATATTATGACATAGTTCACAAACGCCAAAGCAAAATAATATATAAATATGTACACCATAAAGCATGTTAACAAAATGAATATTCACACACTGACTAGCCAAGTTATGAAAACATTGCCATCATCTTTTAAAAATGTAAATATAACCAAATCACTCTCTGCTTAAAATGCAAATAATTCGGCCACACTTGTCTTTTTGATTTCCAGGTTCTGGATGCCTCTTATCTCAGGATCTTTGCTGTCACTTCCGTTTAGAATGTGCTCTCCCACCTTCATTCTCCACCCATTAACCTCTCTTATGAAATCCTCCTGAGCAGTCAGGATTTCCTTCACAAGCACTTACCACATCTGGAATGACACAGCTCTGACTGACTGTTAAAGACTGGAAGCTCCATGTGAGCACAGACCGCATCTTTTCTGCACATCATTGCATATCTTGCACCCAGTGTAACGCCCTGGCACCAGTACCTGTTTGCTAGATGATAGGAGGAGGAATTTCCTGGATTGTGGATAGGGGCCAGGGGAAGAAAAAAAAAAATCTCTTACAATTTCATAGGTAGTACAGCCATTCCTTATGAAAATTAGCATTTTTCCCCATTAGTAAATCCCACCTTTAATAAATTCTGGCCTATGGGGCCATATATTTCAAAGGAGTGCCTAATTTAATTACTTTGGCCTTGATATGCTCCAAGAACATAGCAATCTTCTACTAGTGGGTCTCTCCATATTAATTTCCATTCATTTCGCTATGGCCCATGTGCAATAGCCCTTAGGACTAGTATATTTATTTATTTATTTATTTATTTGAGACCGAGTTTTGCTTTTGTCGCCCAGGCTGGAGTGCAATGGCACAATCTCAACTCTCTGCAATCTCCGCCTCCTGGGTTCAAGTGATTCTCTTGCCTCAGCCTCCTCAGTAGCTGGGACTACAGGTGCCCGCCACCATGCCCAGTTAATTTTTTGTATTTTTAGTAGAGACAGGGTTTCTCCATGTTGGTCAGGCTGGTCTTGAACTCCTGACCTCAGGTGATCCACCCACCTCAGTCTCCCAAACTGTTGGGATTAAAGGCATGAGCCACTGTGCCCAGCCACGGACCAGTATTTTTAAAGTTCACATCTTGACTTTGACCTTGCTCAACCAAGAATTTATTCTTGGAACCAAAAATTAAGAGGTAAATAATTATCCTTTTCTAGTACATAGCTCAACAAAATTAACTGGTAACAACTTTTAAGTATATATACACTGTGAAATAAATGTTTTGTAATAGTACATGTGAATGTAAAATACTACATTCACAAATACCCTTTGTCATGAATCAGCTATGTGCCAAGACAAATTCCTTAATCGTGTGTATTTACATCATCTTAAATAAGTATCTTAAGAAAAATATGAAGTGTTCATCATACATTATTTAACTAGAAATAAATTGTTATTCTAAAAAGTCAGGAAAAACTATTCTTTATGTATGAAATGAAGTTATTTCTACTTATTTTAGAGGCTATATACATAGAGAGGCCATACTTATAACATCCATGGAATTGACTGGCATTTAAATTCAGGTTCTGCAGTTTACCATAGTAACTCCTGGAAAAGTCTCATTTAGTTTTCTGACCTATGAAAAAAGCAGCATTGCCTACCAAACAGGATTACCTGAAGATTAAATAAAATAACATAGGTGGAAGCACCTGTCATCAGTTATACTCAAAAAGTTTTTTAAAAAAGTGGACATGGGATAGCATGGTAGCATATATAGGTTACAAAATCCTAAGAAGATAGTAAGTTATAAAGAAAATAAAGCCTGGCATGGTGGCTCACACCTCTAATCCCAGCACTTTGGAAGGCCGAGGCAGGCGGATTGCTTGAGCTCAGGAGTTTGAGACCAGCCTCGGCAACATGGCAAAACCTTGTCTCTACAAAAAATGCAAAGATTAGCCAAGTGTGGTGGCATGTGCCTGTGGTCCCAGCTACTTGGGAGCTGAGGTGGGAGGATCACTTGAGCCTGGCAGGTCGAGGGTGCAGTGCGCCGTGATTGCATTACTGCACTCCAGCCTAGGTGACAGAGCAAGACCCTGTCTTAAAGCAACAAAAGCAGCACACAACCCCCAGAGTGTTTGTTTATATTAAAGCAAATGGTCATAAATATTGGACTAAACCTTAAAATAAGTCTGCACCTTCAGTAGCAATTAAATATTTGCTTTCAAAGGGGAAGGATATTGGCATGTTGACAAGGCCTCATGCTGACTGGCTATAAAATGCATCACTGACTCATACACATAAACTGCCTTAGTATTAATGACTTCTGAGGGTTTTGCTCACTTGTGTTTTCTGCAGTGAAGCATAGAAAATCCTCCTCTCCTTGCTCCTTTTTCCTTTTCATAGCTCTGGGCTACTTTGCCCACTCGCACTAGTTATTGCACAGCAGGGCGGCCAGGTCAGAGCTCTGGGCTGTGTGCTACGGCTTCTGCAGTGATGACTTCAATCTCCTGACCTAACTTGACAAGACCGCAACTCTTCCCTGCACTCTGCAGGGGAAGGTGTGTGCTGCAATGAATTCCAAACATTGCTCATTTTCTGAATGGTGCCTTGGTTGAATGGATCTGGCCTCTTTTCTTCCTCATGCGAGAGATGTTTCCTTTCAGGTAAAATGGAGAAAGGATGTGAAGAAAACTCTTGTAAGCCATCTCTGTAGACCTTCGCACAAGTACTTTGTCCATTTTTCAGTATATTTTCTTGACAGTTAGATACCAGGATAAGACTTGATTTAACATTTATAAATATTTAAGAAAAAAGGAATCAATTTGGAAAACTTTTATCAATCAACAAGTTATCAAAACAAGGGTTTGCTTTTTGACAGTGAATGTACAATATGATATGGTTTGCCATTATTTCCTCATTTGGAAGAAAGGTAAAATGAGAAATACAGTATATAAGTCATTATAAGTTCAGCAGATTTTTAAAACACTTGAGACACGAGTTAGAAAAAATGCAATCGAATAAACCAATTGTAAAAGCCATTTCAAAACAACAACAAATTTAAATATCAACCACCTATTAGATGATACTAAGTAATTATTGTTTTTGTTAGGAGTAATAATATAAAATTGTGGATATTTTTTAAAGGCCTTATTTAGGCCGGGAGCGGTGGCTCAAGTCTGTAATCCCAGCACTTTGGGAGGCTTGAGGAAGTCAGATCACCTGAGGTCAGGAGTTCAAGACCAGCCTGGCCAATGTGGTGAAACTCCATCTCTACTAAAAGTACGAAAATTAGCCAGGCATGGTGGCGTGTGCCTGTAGCCCTAGCTATTCAGGAGTCTGAGGCAGGAGAATCGCTTGAACCCAGGAGGTGGAGGTTACAGTGAGCCAAGATCACACCACTGCCCTTCATCCTGGGTGACAGAGTGAGACTCTGTCTCAAAAAAGAAAAAAGAAAAAATTTTGACCTAGGGACATGTAGCAACAACAGATATTCCCGTGTATTAAAGTACCTAGGGGCTGGTGAGAGGTGTGGCAGAACATGTGGGTCTGGGGAATGGAGAGCAGCATGCAGAGCTGGGGAAGACCAGGAAAGACAGAGGGAGGGACCACAACGTGGAGTCCACTGAAGGGGCAACTTTGGGAGGTGATAATGAGTTAAATACCAGAAAAGTTACTACAGAGGTCAGAGGACTTGCTGTCGGGCTGCTGGGAAGAGGGTTTTTCGGTGTGTGAAAGGTTGAGCCTTTAAGACTCAACTCAACCTCCATCGTCCTGGGGCCCAGGAGACACAAGACCCAGGAAACACCATCTGTAGATCCTCACTATAGCCACGCAACTGTCTTCCATGTTTTTTGTTTGGGAGCTGAGTGCTTCAGAAGCAGGATCCTGTGGCATTTCTTGTTTGAATGGTGTCCAGCCAGCTTGACTGCCAGCTCAGCTTCCCCCAGTCTCCCCAGCCTGGGACCTGCTGACCTCCCTTGCAGGCATTTCTCCATTCTAGCCTCCAGGTCCATTCCCTGCTTTGGGGTAAGAGGCCCATAGCCCAGCACTGCTCATTCAGGCTTGTTTGGTGCCCAATGATGATGCATGAATTTCCTCCTGCTTCAGAGACCTTCAGGCCCTAGTTGGGTGAACTAGACATCTGCCTTGCTTCTTCCACTTGGATCTCTGTCATGGAAGCCTGCCTGGTGCTTCAGTTCCTCCAGTCCTGTGCCTGGCTTGCCCATTCTGGGCTCAGTAGCTAGGGCCCTGGTAACTGTGGACTTCCTTCCTGATGGCACCTTCTGCTTGTCCACCCTGCTGAACATCCCTTGCCTCTAGTCATCCTGATATATTGATCTGGCAGCCTACTGCTTTACACACATCTGCTTTCTGCTGGCCTACCGTCATTGTCTCTGGTGGGACCTGTCTGCCAGGTGCTGAATATGTTCTGAAAGTAGACCTGGCCATGCATGGTGGCTCATGCCAGTAATCCCAGCACTTTGGGAGGCCAAGGTGGGAGGATCGTTTGAGTCTGGGAGTC
>NW_012117488.1:14673693-14689774 GCF_000951035.1 Colobus angolensis palliatus | reverse complement strand
GACTCCGTCTCAAAAAAAAAAAAAAAGGTCTTATTTAAGTATTATAAGTGAAATACTTTGTGTGATTTGCTTTAAAATATTCTGGATTTTAAAAATTGTGTGTTGGATGCATGCAGTGGCTCACGCTTGTAATCCCAGCACTTTGGGAGACAGAGACAGGATTGCTTGAGGCCAGAAGTTCCAGACTAGCCTGGGAAACATGGCAAAACCCCATCTCTTATTTTTTTTAAAAAAAAAAAGAAAGAAAAATTGTCTGTCTGTTGAGGGAGGAGGGGTGTAGTGGTGGTAATGGTGTTGATAGACAATAAATATGATAATAGATCGCAGTATTCTAACACTGCTGTTGATATATATATATATATATAATAAACAAAATAATGGGATTTATATATGTGGCACCCAGTACAATGTACAATTTTCTTTTTTAAAAAAAGCATTTAGGTTATGCATTGCTAAGCACATCTGTAATTGATGAGAGTGACTCTAGTATCTAAACTGTTGGAGGAGGGCTGTAAGGGTAACAGGTAGGGAAGGCATATAGAAGGAATATGTTGATATCACAGATTTCCTAAGACCCAGGGAAGGCCATAGAGCTAGGGTACTAGTCTATGCTAGAACTAATGGATTATGCAACAGAAGAAAGACAACTTTTGAATGAAAAGCTCTCTCTGTGCCAGACTTGAGGTCAGCACACATCCTGCTCACACTCTGCGATGTCTGTGGGGTAGCACACCACCAGAAACTGCTGATGGAATTACATCTTCAAGATTCAAAATGTTTAGATCCAATATATCTAACCCATAAAAATAAAGCAGTCTTTATCCTGAATGCAGTCCTATGCATTCAAGAACAATAATCTAGACATTTTTCATGTAGGATTTAAATAGGAGTACAAGTGAATTAAACCATTCAGATAAAAATGCAACTAAAGATGCATTAGCTGCTTTGAGTCAATATATTTTGTGGTCAGCCTGATACTCCATCCACATAAAAAAGGCATTCTATTTCTTTATTTTTTTTTATTTGACAAGCAGCAGTATCATGTTTGTCATTTTAATGTAGATACAATTATTAGGTTATCTGTCATATTACAATATTTAAGTTTTTAAATTTTATGTCCTTTAAGATACATTAAAAAAAAAAAAAAAGACACATCAACTGCAAACGTGAAGGGGAGGAAAAGCATGGTACCCAACCGAATGTCCACATTTCAGCAATACTTCACTCATTCTTTTAATAAAGTTTTAAGAAATGTCATAATGACATGAGCTTGAAATATCTCTAGGCATTTTCTTTGACGCTCATGACGTGGCACTGGTGATGTTGTAAACAGCAGAAAACAGGGGCTGCCAAATGACCAAATTATGGAGGCACAGGCCTGCTTTTTCCCACAGGAATACACCAAACGGTGATGGCAATGATCTTCTCACACCACGCTGGAGGAGAGCGACATCACGCGACGTAGCTGTATTCATCTGCCGACGCCTGGCTGCGTTCGATGTACTGTTTGTCTATCAGAACTTCAATACACTTCTTAATCATGCTGATACTGGGATTAAACCTAGCTCTTGACTGACTAATCACCTGTGGAAGAGAGATGTCGAAGTCAAAGTACTGCCAGTTCTTCAGCTATAAGTAATTACTTTTAACCAATCAGTTTAAAGTGCCTCAAAGGTACTGAGGTTTCAACAAATGGGCCAAATTAAGTATGAAAATAGGAACTAAATTGTGGAAAATGGATACAGCAAAATCTAATAATGATACATAATTAAGTGAAACAATAAAATAATCTAAGTACTCACATACAACCCCAAGCTTCTATTTAACTTTAACTCAACTCTCAGTTCTTAGTTCAAACACCACTTTCTCAAGAGAGTTTCCCCCAGCAGACCCCAGGCCAGGATATTTAAATACATTCTCATAGTACTGCATACCTTTCCTTTAGTGCATGTTAATATAATTTTATATTTATTTGCATATTACTTCAGTAGTGTATTTCTTCCCCCATTAAACTGTGAACTCCAAAACAGCCTGCCACATCTTTAGCTGCTCTGTACTACATCCCAGGGACCAGCCCAGCTGTCTATCACATGGTAGGCTCAGGTAGTTATGGAATGAATGATGGGTCAACTTCCTTCAATAACTGGACAGAAGACTCAATGAATTGGTAAGTTTTAGACCTCTAAAATAAAGCCAAAGCAAATATGAATTTATTATCATTTGAGATAGCGTCTCACTGTGTCACGCAGGCTCAATCCCTGGGCTCAAGCAATCCTCCCACCTCAGCCTCCCAAGTAGTTGGTACTACAGGTGTGCCACCACACGTGGCTAATTACTTTTTTTTGTTTTGTTTTGTTTTGTTTTGTTTTTTTAGGTGAGATGGGGTCTCCCTGTGTTGCCCAGACTGGTCTGAAACTCCTGAACTCAAGTAATCCTCCTGTCTTGGCCTAACAAGGCATTCAGATTACAGGTGTCCACTGAGCATGGTGGCTCACGCCTGTAACCCCAGCACTTTTGGAGGCCGAGGCAGGTGGACCACCTGAGGTCAGGAGTTCGAGACCAGCCTGGCCAACATGGTGAAACTCTGTCTCCATGAAAATACAAAAATTAGCCAGGTATGGTGGTGCACGCCTGTATTTCCAGCTACTCAGGAGGCTGAGGCAGGAGAATCACTTGAACCTGGTAGGCAGAGGTTACAGTGAGCAAGATTACCCCATGGTATTCCAGCCTGGGTGACAGAGCAAGACTCTGTCTCAACAATAACAACAACAACAAAAAGGATTACAGGCATGAGCCACTGTGCCCAGCCTGCAAATCCGAATTTAATACTGAAATTATAAGTGAGTACGATTCTGATTAAGTATAAAACATTTCTTTATGCTATCTGAGGATCAGGTTATTTCTATATCCTCTTTAAGAAGAAAGAGATTGAATCTGTACAATGACAATGCCCTCTATCCTAAGAAGCCCTGAGGACTGCCCTCTTTTTACCTCTTGAATAAGGGCATTGTGCCGAAGCACTTTTCGTGCTTTCATGATACGAACTATAGCAGCTTGGAGATACATTTTCCGGTCCTCATCGACTGCACTTCTAGTCTGCTCCATTTCCTGTTTTACAGAAGAAAAGAAAAAAGACCCAACAAGACATTAAGTCACTGAACTTGTTTTAAATTCATTTTATCAGTGAGTGCAAATACTTTTTTTTTTATTTTGAGACAGGATTTCACTCTGTTGTCCTGGCTGGAGTTCAGTGACTCGATCTCAGCTCACTGCAACCTCCATCTCCTGGGTTCATGTGATTCTCATGCCTCAGACTCCTGAGCAGCTGGGATTACAGGCATGCACCACAATACTGAGCAAATTATACAGCTTTGTTGTGCCAGTATCACATAACCACTGCTAAAACATCTACTCTACAATTTCTAGGGTTAAAATTGAAAGGTTATTAGAAAAAAATTTACATTATTATAAACTGTACTGTTAAGGTAAACAGGTAATAAAGGAGGACACAGCAATAATTTGCAAGATCATTTCTTATTAGTGATTACAGAATCTGTATCACGATGCTTTTAGATGGAGTTGTGTCAACTGCAGTAATTAGCTCCAAATGCATACTGGATCAGGCTTCAAAGGGAACAGCTGTGAAGTGCCATTTTATGTGGCTCAAGCAGAGAAGCCAGGAGAGGGGGCCTATCTCCACGGAGCTCAAGAAACACAGGAGAAGCAAGGCATAGAAGCAAGCCATGCCACATTAATAGGATCGCCTCATAGCTTTTCAAAGACAAAATACAATCTATATATTTATGTATTAGCCTGGAGGAAAATGGAATCTTGACCATTTTAGGTTTCAAAGTGAATCGCAATTAATATTTGTCTCCCCATGGGGAATTAAGTTTCTGGAGAGGGTCTAATGTCTTATATTATCTTCACATTCTGCACCAGCCCAAGGACTGCACACAGGAGGCAATCAGGAAGCATAAGTGATAGAAACAGTCTATCCTAGACCAAAGCAACAATCACTGCTGAGTTAAAAGAATGAAGAGCAGAAGTCCCCTCCTCATACTGGCCTGATAGGACTTCACTCCATACCCACTAGATCACAGTCTGCATTTGAACAAGATGCCCAGGTAGCTCATTTGCATATGAAAGTTTAAGAAGCATTCTCTACTGACAAGTTTTCATTTGAAACAAATGAGCTGTAGGCCATGCTCGGTGGCTCACACCTGCAATCCCAGCACGTTGGGAGGCCAAGGCAGGTGGATCATGAGGTCAGGAGATCGAGACCATCCTGGCTAACACGGTGAAACCCTATCTCTACTAAAAATACAAAAACAAAATTAGCCGGGCGTGGTGACAGGCGCCTGTAGTCCCAGCTACTCGGGAGGCTGAGGCAGGAGAATGGCGTGAACCTGGGAGGCGAGCTTGCAGTGAGCCGAGATCACACCACTGCACTCCAGCCTGGGTGAGAGAGTGAGACTCCGTCTCAGAAGAAAAAAAAAAAAAAGCTGTAGAACTTTCCCTTATTTTACAAATGAAAAATATGAAATTTTATTACTTCTCAATGTGGGAATTTTCGGAGAGAATGTAAAGTTACACATTCTAGTGGTTTAAAAGCAAATACAACAAAACCATACTCTTCTCCTTAGAAAAAACTAAAATACAAGTAGAGATTTCTGTTTGATTGTAAGGTTAATAAATGCCAACAACAAACCAGAAAAGACATACCCCACTATTAATTTTGCTGTGCAATGTTTTGCACAATCTCAGTGTAAACTTATAAAGTCCAATGCTTAAATGTTTCCCCTCAAAAAAACTTGACATTAAAAACACTTACTTGTGGTGTGTCTTTCTGCATTGATGTAGTAATTTTAAATTTTGTTCTTTTACTGCTAAAGTTCATATTTAATGAAAATGAAGATTCTGCATCAATATCTTCCTACATTTAAAAATAAAACATTTATATTTACAAAAACCAAAATCTTATAAATAAGAGCTTGCTGCAAGCAATTCCACTAAATTAATGACCAAGCAAAAAAGTCTCCACTCTTACAACTTTTATATTATAGATTATCAAATTTAAGAGAAAAATAATTCTTTTGTTCAAACAAACAGGAAAAACCCAATTTTATTTTCTACTTTTACATCTGCCAGAATCTTAAGCAGTTTATATTTGGGAATAAGCTATTTTCTGGTCCTACTATTATATATACACTACTTTTTGATAAAATAAGAGTCAAGCTCATTGCCTAGAATTTGACATTTTAATTTTTATGAAACACCAAAGTTCATAACTTTTCCATCACCCCATTCTGAAAAACCAACCAAAGTTTTTTTACAAATGCTGCAGTAACAAAATACCCATTGTAAATGGCCTGACGGCAGGAGAAAGCTGTGCCTCCAGTAGCACACAGCATCAATTTGCCGTGACCTGGGGTGATGGTGAAAACGTTTACTTCAATCCATCTTTTATTCACTCTTCAAGAAGCAAGTGGCCTTTGCTCAGAGGAAAACTGTTAAGCCAATTTTTAGAATAACAACTTCTATATCTGGCTTCAGAAAGCCACTGATATCATAGGGTGGAATTTCTCTGGCAGAAGGATCAAAAGGCATTTGGAAGATGAACTAATTCTCAATAATAATCTAAGACATTCTGCTAAGGAATGGACGGATTCATAATTAAATTAAAAGGCCAGGCATGGTGGCTCACGCCTGTAACTCCACCACTTTGGGAGGCTGAGGTGGGCAGAGTGCTTGAGCTCAGGAGTTCAAGACCAGCCTGGCCAATACAGCAAAATCCGGTCTCTACTAAAAATTTAAAAATTAGCCTGGCATAGTGGCTCACACCTGTGGTCCCAGCTACTTGGAAGGCTGAAGCGGGATTATCACTTGAGCCCAGGAGGTGGGGGTTGCAGTGAGCTGAGATGGCACCACTGCACTCCAACCTGGGTGGCACAGTGAGAGCTCACCTCAAAAACAAATAAAAATAATATAAAATAAAATTTAAAGTGCAAACAAGGAATCTATGTTTACTTTGTCAATTTCTGGGCAGCATGTTTTAGAAAAAAATATCAAACCTTTAAGCATTTACTAGCCTAAAATTAAAAACCATAATTAACCTTAAGAAATCCCTATTTTGAAGGCCGGGCGCGGTGGCTCAAGCCTGTAATCCCAGCACTTTGGGAGGCCGAGACGGGCGGATCACAAGGTCAGGAGATCGAGACCATCCTGGCTAACACAGTGAAACCCCGTCTCTACTAAAATACAAAACACTAGCCGGGCGAGATGGCGGGCGCCTGTAGTCCCAGCTACTCGGGAGGCTGAGGCAGGAGAATGGCGTGAACCCGGGAGACGGAGCTTGCAGTGAGCTGAGATCCGGCCACTGCACTCCAGCCTGGGCGACAGAGCGAGACTCCGTCTCAAAAAAAAAAAAAAAAGAAATCCCTATTTAAAAAAAAAAAAGAAATCCCTATTTTGGCCAGGAACGGTGGCTTACACCTGTAATCCCAGTACTTTGGGAGGCCAAGACGGGTGGATCACCTGAGGTCAGGAGTTCCAGACCAGCCTGACCAGCCTGGCCAACATTGTGAAACCCTATCTCCACTAAAAATACAAAAGTAGCTGGGCATGGTGGCATGTCCCAGCTACTCAGGAAGCTGAGACAGGAGAATCATTTGAACAGGGTGGAGGCTGCAGTGAGCCGAGATCACGCCATTACACTCCAGCCTGGGCAACAAGAGTGGAACTCCATCTCAAAAAAAAAAAAAAAAAAAAAAAATCCGTATTTTTAGGACAGGAGGAGTGGCTCATGCCTGTAATCCCAGTACTTTGGGAGGCCAAGACGGGTGGATCACCTGAGGTCAGGAGTTCCAGACCAGCCTGACCAGCCTGGCCAACATTGTGAAACCCTATCTCCACTAAAAATACAAAAGTAGCTGGGCATGGTGGCATGTCCCAGCTACTCAGGAAGCTGAGACAGGAGAATCATTTGAACAGGGTGGAGGCTGCAGTGAGCCGAGATCACGCCATTACACTCCAGCCTGGGCAACAAGAGTGGAACTCCATCTAAAAAAAAAAAAAAAAAATCCGTATTTTGCTAAGATTCTGATGCCAGAAAAATCATTTCTCAAAATTATGAAAACATTGATTTGAATTTCAGAATATATGCCTTTTACAGTTGTTCAATTGTAGACTATAAAATGTCATCATCATCTTCGGGATGTCAGCAAAATGAATTGATGAGAGAAATAAACTGTAGGCTATTAACTTTATCAAAATAAAAACAAAACATTATTTATAGAAATTTTTTTCTTATAAGCACAATAATTTGAAGGAGATATAATCCCACCTCTGTTGCATTTTTAACTATTTAAACATCTAGGATATACTATGACAACAAAACAATGAAATCTTGTAACTAGAAAAAAAGTTACAGAGAAAAAAAGTAATACACTAATGGCTTGTTATTCTTGTGACAGGTATCAAAAATATATGGTGGTTAAAAACAGATGATAGTTAATTGAGTGCTGACATTAAGAACACTTGGAATGGAGTTACACATATTAAATATGTGTACAAAGAGACATCAACAGGCTGTTATTTCCTGGTATAGAACCACGAAATTAAGCACATTTATAAAACTAAAAACCCAGAAAGTCTTTAAAGGCTAGTTTCAAAATCTCAACTAATCAAAATCTTCCAGATGGCAATTCTTTTACAATTATTCAATAAGCTTTAACAGTATAGGACAAATAAAATCAAACTATAAAGGGCACATGGCACCAACTCACACAGCACGCTCTGTGATGCCTTACGCTCACAGCTCTATGGCGTGTGCAGTAATGTAGCGAATACTTGTGCTTTCCAGAGCACAAGGCGCCATGACAATTACAGCCTTACTTTAAAACTGCCAACGTCTCATGAAAAAGCTTTAATGTTGATAATGCTTAAATTCTTTGGAATATTACTACATACCTTTTCTGAATCATGGTTAATCATTTTCACATCAAGTAATGATTTGATTGTTTTTGTCAGTTCCTTTTCATTCATCTGAGTGCTGTCTTGAAGCTCCTTATAACTGACAGTTTCACTGTTGTTAAAGGCAAGAAGAACTGCCATTTGGTATGTCGTAACCATGGCTACATATGGTTTGCCCAAATAGTTCATTTTAACTTCACCTACAATTAAAACAAAAACTGACAGTGAAATGACCATTCAAAGAAACATTTCAAATTTACTCTATTTCAGACATTTTCCTCTGAAAGAGTGAACCAATAGTTTTATTAAATTGTTGTAAAGCCACTGCTGTTAACAAGCTAGTCATTTTGTTTCTTGGGGAGGTGAAGATGGAATTCTATTAGTTTTGAGTATATGGTATAAATCAGTTAAGCTATCATAACTTCACCAGTAGGTTAAAACAGTCTTTAAGGCCGGGCACAGTGGCTCACACCTGTAATCCCAGCACTTTGGGAGGCCGAGGCAGGCAGATCACTTTAGGTCAGGAGGTCGAGACCAGCCTGGTCAACATGGTAAAACCCTGTCTCTACTAAAAGTACAAAAATTAGCCAGGCGTGGTGGCGCATGCCTGTAATCCTAGCTACTTGGGAGGCTGAGGCAGGAAAATCGCTTGAACCTGGGAGGCCGAGGTTGCAGCAAGCCGAGATCACGCCACCGTACTCCAGCCTGGGTGACAGAGCGAGACTCCGTTTCAAAAAAAAAAATCTTTAAGTATTAATAGAAACGCTAAGACTTAGGCAGAAAAAGAAAAAAAACAAAAAACCCAAACAATAAAAGGAGGTGGTTGAAGGAGAAATGGACGGACAGACAAAGGGGAAAGTGATACCAGCAACTGACTCAAGTCTCCCATGGAAGGTTCAAGCCTCCTGGGAGGTCTACAGCCATATGGAAAATGCTTTTACAGCCCTGTCTAAGCTGTAATTTCGGCCAAAATTAATGCTATTATGTCTTATAAATAACATTTTTCTTTCCAGTAACTTCCTAGAGGCAAATAGGTATGAAAGGAGAGACAAATAGGCACACCCATTCTTTTGCTGAAATAGTTGATAGCAAAAGAATTTAATTTAATCTGAATGTTTTCATAAAAATGAAAAACATTCAATCTGAATATTTTCATAAATATGTTCCATATGGGCCAGGCACGGTGGCTCATGCCTGTAATCCCAGCACTTTGAAAAGCCGAGGTGGGCAGATCACTTAAACCCAGGAGTTCGAGACCAGCCTGGTCAACATGGCGAAACCTTGTCTCTACTAAAAATACAAAAATTCGCCGGGCATGATGGCATATGCCTGTAATCCCAGCTACTCGGGAGGCTAAGGTATATGAAGTGCTTGAACCTGGGAGGCGGAAGTTGCAGTGAGCCAAGATCGCACCACTGCACTCAAACCTGGGAGACGGAATGAGTATCTATCTCAAAAAAAAAAAGAAAAAAAAAAAGAAATTCTGTATGCTAAACGACCCTGAGCTCCAAGAGATAGAGCAAGTATTATGTATACTACAGTTCAGCAACATTCTGGGAGATAGCAGCATGACATCAGCACACGGAAAGCTCATGACACACACACACAGCCTGCATTATTTGACTGCTGAACGGATTATAAGTGAAATCAACATGAGATTTGATTTTAAAGCTCTTCATTGTTAACTCAAGGAAGTTGTATTTCTCATGAAATTACCCCAGAGACAGCATTTTCCCTCTCAAGGAGAATCAGTAACTCCGATTAAGGTTTTCTGCTTTATGTATTCATTACCTCATTAAAGATTTTAGGCTGGGCGTGGTGGCTCAAACCTGTAATCCCAGCACTTTGGGAGGCTGAGGTGGGCGGTTCACCTGAGGTCCGGAGTTCGAGACCAGCCTGACCAACACGGAGAAACCCCGTCTCTACTAAAAATACAAAATTAGCTGGGTGTAGTGGCGCATGCCTGTAATCCCATCTACTCCGTAGGTCGAGGCAGGAGAATGGCTTTAACCCAGGAGGCAGAGGTTGCTGTAAGCTGAGATGGCGCCATTGCACTCCAGCCTGGGCAACAAGAGTGAAACTCCGTCTCAAAAAAAAAAAAAAAGGTTTTAAAGGCCATGAGTGAATTCATTAGCTTAATATCACCATAAATGCAATACTATCTTGATTATCATCATTTATGCCTTGACTTATTTTAGATAAAACTGATATTCAGAAATATTTTTCAGAATTATTTGGATGGGAACACCAAGAGAAAAAATTCATAATCCTTTAAATTTTCACAAAAGGAGGTTTAATATATTAAATTCAATATCCAATTCATAGAAACAGCTTGTGTAAAAACTTATTTGGCATACACTATTAACACTTTCTATAAACAGGGCTCTTATCAACATCAAATTTGGAAAATGTGGTAAGAAGTAAAACATTACATAAATTGCATTTTGTTATTTCTGCAATGACAACTTAAACATATGCAGAAACAGAGAATTATGCATCAAGCACCAAGATGATTAAGTGGCACCATCAGCCAGGATGTCACTGATGCTGTAACATGCTGCCATGGGTTTGAAAACAGAATCAGTCTTCTGCCACACAAAAGTCGTCGTTTAGCACCACAAGACCCAAAGAGCACTAGGAGATTATGTGAGGGGCCAAAGTATCATGTACTTCTTATTGAGTTCATTCTTGCATTGTGCCCTTTCTTGCTATTTTTCAATACTTTACCAGGGATTGGGGTACACTGACCTCTTCCCACTTTTCTTAGCACCATACTCTTACTGAAAAGACTGGGGAAGGGGTGGGAAGGCATGGGGGGGGTGGGAGAAGGATGCCCCAAACTTGGATGATTCATTTAATTACTGTGATGTAAACACAAATGAGAAATGACAAGAGTGGTGATTTACCCTGCAGAATAGGCTGGTGAACTCTAAGAGACTAAAAACTAAAACAAAACATTCTGATACATGATACTTAACGTAAGCCAACAATAATTCAAGCAGCATTTACATGACAGGAAATAAAGAGTGGGCAGAACTCTCATAACAGTTTCATCCAAGTCACTACCCAGTATCTGTGTCAGCTCTCTACTCTCTCAGGGAATGCTGAAGGCATGATAGAATATCACCATTTTGCAATCAGTAGTGAAACAACTGATTCTGGCAAGGATCATCAGTGGAGGCTAAAACTGTATTAGGTTCCTGGAACAGGGTATTCATGCCAAAGTATCATCCCTCAGATTGTCTGCTAAGCTAACCGAAAAGGGGAAAGAGTGCCTCTACAATGGAGATATCTGGTGCTTACTGCCTTCATCGAGTGACCAAATTTAGCATCTCTAATAGTGAGACAACCTGACATTAGATGCCTTTGAAATATGCAATATGAAATACACAGGACCACCTATGAAATACCCTTGCCAATAACACTCAACTGAATATAATCAAACCTTTAGAACTAATTTCCACTTTCTAGAACATACAAGGAATAGAAAACAAATTAAAAAGTAAAAAATAGCCAGTTCCGGCGAGGAGGCCGCGCCAGTGACAGCGATGGCGGCGGAGTCGGCGCTCCAAGTTGTGGAGAAGCTGCAGGCGTGCCTGGTCGCAAACCCAGACCCTAAGAAGCTATTGAAATATTTGAAGAAACTCTCCACCCTGCCTATTACAGTAGACATTCTTGCGGAGACTGGGGTTGGGAAAACAGTAAATAGCTTGCGAAAGCACGAGCATGTTGGAAGCTTTGCCAGGGACCTAGTGGCCCAGTGGAAGAAACTGGTTCCTGTGGAACGAAATGCTGAGCCTGATGAACAGGACTTTGAGAAGAGCAGTTCCCGAAAGCGCCCTCAGGATGCCCTGCAGAAGGAGGAGGAGATGGGGCGGGACTACCAAGAAACCTGGAAAGCCACGGGGAGCCGATCCTATAGCCCTGACCACAGGCAGAAGAAACATAGGAAACTCTCAGAGCTTGAGAGACCTCACAAAGTGTCCCATGGTCATGAGAGGAGAGACGAGAGAAAGAGGTGTCACAGAATGTCACCAACTTACTCTTCAGACCCTGAGTCTTCTGATTACGGCCACGTTCAATCCCCTCCATCTTGTACCAGTCCTCATCAGATGTACGTCGACCACTACAGATCCCTGGAGGAGGACCAGGAGCCCATTATTTCACACCAGAAGCCTGGGAAAGGCCACAGCAATGCCTTTCAGGACAGACTGGGGGCCAGCCAAGAACGACACTTGGGTGAACCCCATGGGAAAGGGGTTGTGAGTCAAAACAAAGAGCACAAATCTTCCCACAGGGACAAACGCCCCGTGGATGCCAAGAGTGATGAGAAGGCCTCTGTGGTGAGCAGAGAGAAATCACACAAGGCCCTCTCCAAAGAGGAGAACCGAAGGCCACCCTCAGGGGACAGTGCAAGGGAGAAACCGCCCTCTAGTGGCGTAAAGAAAGAGAAGGACAGAGAAGGCAGCAGCCTGAAGAAGAAGTATTTGCCTCCCTCAGAGGCTGCTTCAGACAACCACCTGAAAAAGCCAAAGCACAGAGATCCGGAGAAAGCCAACTTGGACAAAAGCAAGCGAAGTCTGGACAGCTTCGACACAGGAAAAGGAGCAGGAGACCTGTTGCCCAAGGTAAAAGAGAAGGGTTCTAACAACCTAAAGACTCCAGAAGGGAAAGTCAAAACTAATTCGGATAGAAAGTCACTTGGCTCCCTCCCTAAAGTTGAGGAGACAGATATGGAGGATGAATTCGAGCAGCCAACCATGTCTTTCGAATCCTACCTCAGCTATGACCAGCCCCGGAAGAAAAAGAAAAAGATTGTGAAAACTTCAGCCACAGCACTTGGAGATAAAGGACTTAAAAAAAATGACTCTAAAAGCACTAGTAAAAACTTGGACTCAGTTCAGAAATTACCCAAGGTGAACAAAACCAAGTCAGAGAAGCTGCAGCCGGCTGGAGCTGATTCAGCCAAGCTGAGAAAGGTGCCCGATGTGTTGCCGGTGTTGCCAGACCTCCCGTTACCCGCAATACAGGCCAATTACCGTCCACTGCCTTCCCTCGAGCTGATATCCTCCTTCCAGCCAAAGCGAAAAGCATTCTCTTCACCCCAGGAAGAAGAAGAAGCTGGATTTACTGGGCGCAGAATGAATTCCAAGATGCAGGTGTATTCTGGTTCCAAGTGTGCCTATCTCCCTAAAATGATGACCTTGCACCAGCAATGCATCCGAGTACTCAAAAACAACATCGATTCATCTTTGAAGTGGGAGGAGTCCCATACTCTGTTCTTGAACCCGTTCTGGAGAGGTGTGCACCTGATCAGCTGTATCGCATAGAGGAATACAATTATGTATTAACTGAAGAAACAGATCAATTATGGAAAGTTCACTGCCACCGAGACTTTAAGGAAGAAAGACCCGAAGAGTATGAGTCGTGGCGAGAGATGTACCTACGGCTTCAGGATGCCCGAGAGCAGCGGCTACGAGTACTAACAAAGAATATCCAATTCGCACATGCCAATAAGCCCAAAGGCCGACAAGCAAAGATGGCCTTTGTCAACTCTGTGGCCAAGCCACCTCGTGACGTCCGGAGGAGGCAGGAAAAGTTTGGAACGGGAGGAGCAGCTGTCCCTGAGAAAATAAAGATTAAGCCAGCCCCATACCCCACGGCAAGCAGCCATGCTTCCGCCAGTAGCAACAGCTTTAACCCCAGCCCCGAGGAGCCGGCCTATGATGGCCCAAGCACCAGCAGTGCCCACTTGGCACCAGTGGTCAGCAGCACTGTTTCCTATGATCCTAGGAAACCCACTGTGAAGAAAATTGCCCCAATGATGGCCAAGACAATTAAAGCTTTCAAGAACAGATTCTCCCGACGATAAACTGAAGACTTGCCTTGGAAATGGAATCTGGGGAGGCAAGAATACAAGGAAAGTGGGGGTTGGGGAATGGAATTCTACAGGGAACTGGAGTCTTGCTTTGTGGATCCTTTTGGTCTCCGAGTCCTGCAGTCTGCAGGTGCTGCCCCTGGGAACCTGCGTGCCACAGCCCCGCCTCCCTGCCTGGAGCACACTTCAGAATTCTGAAGAAGATGTGAAGCCTCTGTCTCACTGAGGATCTTAAAGGTCAATTATACTTTTGTTGTTCATTAGCATCTTTGTAAACTATAAGACATAGTTTTAATTAATAAATATTGCCCCCAGATTGTATTTATATTACCCCCCCAGGTTTGTTTTTGTTTTTGTTTTTTGTCCTCTACCACACATTTAGCCTTTTATCTTCCAGGTCCTTATTAAAATCAGATGAAAGCCTAGTGAAAGCCATTCTCCTGCCCCAGCTCAGCTCTCCTGAGTGGACTCTGGTCCAGACAGAGGACTGGGCATCTCCAGAGTCAGCACAGTACCTGCTGCACATAGGGCGAGGAGTGAGCACCAGACCACCCATCCCCAAGGGAGCCTCAGTGGGGCGACAGGGCATGGTGGACTCCACCTCAGGCCCTCCCCAGTGTCGCTGCGCATTCCTGTGCAGGAGCATCTCTTTCTTACTCACTAGTATTTATTAAGGGAGGTGCTCTGTAGGTCTGGAGCCTTTCCCTCATCCTTTTTGTGAGTCCCTACCTTTTTGTTTTTTTTTCTTTGAGGCTCACTAGAGGACACAGAACCTTGGGAGACTGATTTGCACAGAACTCCCCACTTCCCACTTTTACAATTTCCAGTATCTGATTGAAAATTTTTGGGTTTCCCCCCAGTCCCCTTCCCTATCTTTCCTTCTCCTCAACAGCATGAAGGAAAAACAAACACATGGCAGGGCATTTTGTAGCCCTGAATGCAACTTTAGACATTTAAAAGCCAGCACTTTAATCTCTTGTTCTCTGTGAATCACTATGAGAAGTGAATGGTTTTTAAAGCTGTAATGCTATGTTGGAAATTGGTTTGTTTTGCCTTTTATTTAAGAGGTAAGATCATGTGATTGGAAGAACAAAAACTGTTGGCTTGGGAAGAGAACTTTGCCGCTGAAGCGTTTTCTACCTTCTGTTTAAGCAGGATTTGGAGGGAAGGACCAGCTTAGGGAGAGGAGAGTGTCTGAGCCACAGCGTCAGGATGGGGCAAACCACATGGGATCCATCAAGTTCCAGTTGAACAGGAGCAAGATCAGAACTTAGGAGGGCAATGTCAGCTCCCTTGTTGGCTGTCAACGAACATCGATCTAGTAGAAACCCACTTGGTTGTGACCCAGGTGGAGGTAGATGCCATACATTTGAGATGTGCGTCCTTAAGGAACCTGACATGCAGACTGAGGGGATGGTAAATGTGACAGCCTGACAAGTTTTCTCAAAGCCCAAGATACAGAGCCAGTGTTTTCTGTAACTGGAGACCTCAGTTAGGCCAACTTTGAATTCCAGAGCAATGTAGGAAGTGTGTTCAGCAGAAACTCGACATTGTTCAGTGTGAATTGCTGTGCAGGGTGCCTATTGTGACAGGACACAAACGTTACTGTGTTTTAATTTGCTATATTTTTGAATTGGGTAAAGCATTACTTCTCTTGGTCACTTGTACACTATTCCACCCCTATCCCTAGCCTGGCCCCCCAAATCTAATATTAGGAAGCCTCTTACCTGAAACCAAATGAACATTTGGGTCAGGTATCAGATGTCTGCTGCCTAGAATAGTTTTTTCTAGGTGTCTACCACCTTGAATTTGTCTCTTAACTGTGTTCAAGTCTTTGTCATTGAAACCAGTTTTTCATATCTTAGATTCAGTTGTGTATGATTTAATTTCCATTAGGAGTCTTTAGGCAGGGAGGGAAGAAAAGGCAGATTTGTTCATATCAATGTCAGTATTCATTTTGGCACATAAAGATTTTTGATGAACCCTGTTTGCATAGAGCCAGATCTTTTCCCCTCCCCGAAGAGTATCTACATCAGGGATGTGACTTGGTGCAAAGAGTCAGGGGCAAGAGTTAAAACCCAATTTCTAAATGACCTCCTTGCCCAGCTTACTAAAATGACTGCAGAGCAGACACAGGATGAATTTGAACCTTTGGTCTCATTTATGGAAAAACTCGTGCAATTTTTTTTCTGTGCTACACTACATACAAATCACCAAATTACAGATTAC
>NW_012117488.1:14635662-14673113 GCF_000951035.1 Colobus angolensis palliatus | reverse complement strand
CCAAAAAAAAAAAAAAAATCCCAAATAAGTAATCCAGAGTACTGGATATTCCACAAGACAACTGGCCTGGTCTGTTCAAAACGGTATGTCAGAGGATGCTGAGAAGTGGGACAGTGGAAGGGAAACTTAACAACCAAATACAATTAGTGACCTCTGACAGTCAAGCAAGTCAACTTGGGACAATCAGGGAAATTTGAATATGGACTGGACATTAGACAACATTAACACCCCTCCCTATTTTTAGCTGTTGGAAGTATTTGAAAACAAAAGCAAGACAAATTTGGTCAATAGAATCATTACCTTTTAAGGTATGCACAATTATATGGTGTTACTTTTATTTTGGCAAACACTAGTAACTACTAACACATACTATAATGTAGGGTTCACAAAGTTCTAGCTTGATCCATACTATGTACTGTCTGGTGAAGTTTTATCTTCTTTGAGTTCATCATTTCTCAACGTGTCTTTCAGCAACTGACCAGGAATCTCGGCAACTTCTTGCTCTGCCACAAATAAAACTTATTTATACGCAGACAGTGTAATGGTTTCTGTCACACTGTCTGGTCATATCTCTTTATCAAGTATCTGTATGTCTTTATCAAACTGTTCCTTATGGTTAATTCTATCCAAAGCCCTAGTCATAAATTCACTGGAATTTTCAGGATTTTTCTCACTCTGTAACATCTGGCATCACAGATTGCTTCCTAAAATTCTTACCTCTGTTGGTAATACACTCTCAACACTCTCCTTTACCTAGCTTGGTTAAGTCCTATTCATTATTTTTATTTTATTTTATTTTTTCAAGACAGGGTCTTACTATGTTGCCCAAGCTGATCTTGAACTCCTGGGCTCAAGGGATTCTCCTGCCTCAGCCTCCCAAAGTGCTAGATTACAGGTGTGAGTCACTGCACCTGGCCCTATTAGTTCTTGAAAACAAGTTGAGATGTGATTTCCCCAGAAGCCCTCCCTCGCCAGGACCTGACTGCCACCACCATTCTGTGTTACGCCCTGGGCTGGCCTCTACCACGTTCAAAACACTGTACCGTAACTATGTGCTTGTCTGTCTGTCTACTAGACATGAGCTTTTTTTGAGGGCTAAGGCTCTGTATTTTATTTGTCCACTTGGTGTTTAGAAGTACTTGAGACACAGAAAATGTTCTTTGAATTGATCAATGAATTTTACAATGATCAAGACGAGGAAACAGGCTCAAAGGAGTTAAGTAACTTGCTCAAGATTACATAGCTAGTAAGTTGTGAGCTAATAACTCCAACCACAGGTCTTCTAATTCTAAATTCCCCCAAAGACCACTTTGTGTACCATCAACCATTTGTAAAGACTCTTCATTTACAATAGAAAAATTAACCTTTTCTGGGGTATTCACTGAGCTGGAAATATAGCAATGGACTAGGAAGGAATAATTTTCATTCCGTGTTTAAGTGGAAGTAACAGTGGTTCTTGAGAAACAGAACTCTGGGTGATCTGTCCAGCCTCAGAGCCAGTGTTTTAAAGAAGTCCTGGAACCTTAGGTCATATATGGGTAATCTAGAACAAGCATCTTCAATACACATGGTGTGTGAGAACCTTTTTGTTAAATGAATAAATGGAGAACAAAAATAAAACGAAAAATGTTGGTCAAACTGGACAAAGTTTCAGTTAGGACCAGTAAGTTCTGGAGCTCTATCATATAGCATGGTGACTCTTAATCACACTGTGGAGTAAACTTGAAAGAAAATTACTGTGACAAGGCCGGGCACGGTGGCTCACGCCTGTAATCCCAGCACTTCAGGAGGCTGAGGTGGGTGGATCACGAGGTCAGGAGTTCGAGACCAACCTGGCCAACATGGTGAAACTCCATCTCTACTAAAAATACAAAAATTAGTTGGGCGTGGTAGTGTGTGCCTGTAATCCCAGCTACTCAGGAGGCGGAGGCAGGAGAATCACTTGAACCCAGAAGGTGGAAGTTGCAGTGAGCCGAGATCGCGCCATGGCACTCCAGCCTGGATGACAGAGCAAGACTCTATCTCAAAAAACAGCAGCAGCAACAACAACAACAAAAAAAAACAAAGGAAATTGCTGTGACAGTAATTGCTGTGACAGTAGATGTTAAATGGTCTCACCACAAAAAGATAAGTGAGATGCTACTTATGTTAATTAGCTTGAGTTAATCATTTTACAATATAAACATATAGCAAAGTATCACACTGTACACTGAAAAATATATACAATTTTTATGTGTCAATTATATCTTAAAGCTGGGAAGAAAAACAACTCTAACTCCTGGTTTCACTGATAGGTCACAGGTGTTTTCAGCACCTTCAGTGATTCAAAACAAAAAATAAACTTATAAGGTTCTCTTTCCAAAGTATGTAACTATTTGGTTTTAACTAAAACACAAATAATATTAAATAAGATAAAAGAAATGAACAAACAAAAGAGCTCCCAAATCAACTTATTATGTATCAGCTTAGAAATTTAGTATAGCTCAAAAACAGAGACGGGGTTTTGCCATGTTGCCTAGGCTGGTCTCGAACTCCTGGGCTCAAGTGACCCACCCGTCTCCGCCTCTCCAAGTGCTGGGGTTGCAGGCATGAGCCATTGCGCTTAGTCAAAGGTCAAATTTTAACCACCACTAAGTATCAGTGAAAATCTCCTTATTTCAAAAATTATTTTAAAAATTAGAATGTCCAACTTGCTCAATAAAGATCAACTTACATAAGTAATGCAAAATGTATTACTAATACAATGAGATAGAGAAATGTTTTACTAATGTATTACATTTCCCAAGGTGTAAATTAGTCAAATAAACAGCAAGTATCATAGTTACTCGGATGAAATCTTCCTTGGGGAGGAGACAGAACATATTTCCTAATAAAGGTTTGGCAAATGATTTTCTTGTACCTTTCTAAGAAATATTAGCATATATACTCTTTCCTTCTTGTACACAGGAAAAGTGATTCAATGAACTTGCCAAAGCATAGTTTAGTTAAAAAAAAAAGAGAGAGAGAAAGAAAATTCAAGTGTTTGCTTTGGCTTACATCTTCAGGTAACTCCATACACAGTCCACAATAATTCAGGTATTAATCCCACCGTAAGTAAGTGGACCCCATTGTTCCAGAAAGAAGCAAAGGAAATTAGATTGTGACTACAGTTTTTTAAAATTGGAAACTATTGAAAATTAAGTGGGACTTTCTGCAAAAAGCTTTACTATCTATTGCATTCACTCCAGTATCACAAGTAAAAATGAAATGGTTAGGTCTCCTTATGATGTTTTAATAATGAAATTGGCAAGGAGATCTGACATATTTAGAGAACAAGTTTCTAAGTGTGTCTGACCCATCAAATCTTAGTTTCTAATAAATTTGCTAATGTAGTGGTTGGCTACAGAAATGTAATAAATCAGTATAAAGTCAGAACATTTCTTTAAAAGCAGAAAGATTATAAACAGTATAATTATAAAATGCTATTAAAAAGTGCTATACTTTCATTTGAATTTCATTGTTAGTTGCTTTAATGGGGAAAAAGGTTGATGGAGGAGAAAAGGTTAAAAACTGTAATTGGGCCACAGAAGATCTGTTTCTAAATTAATATAAGCATCAGGTAAATTTCATTAAGTCAGATATAATTAAATGCATTTTACCTGTACACAGATAATGTAACCATGTAAGTTTCCTTCCACTGAAATGTTGGCTATAAAATAATTCAAACTGTAAAAAAAAAAAACACACATTATTTTTAGCTACTATAACTTGCCTAGTTAATTAACACTATACTACAAAAGCAATAAAAACCATTCATATTAGAAAAGACATTATAGCCAATCTGATTTACCTCCTTCTTTTACAGAGGAGAAAGCATGTTCCTGTAGTCCCTAATCAAGGGTATACACATGTTATTTCAGCTCTTTTAATTGACAACCTGTTCTAGAGTTCTCTCCACTAAACCACAGCACTACAAATTTGACTTTCTGAAATGACACAGTGATTATCATTTCTGAATAATATTAACATGGACTTTATAAATTCCGCTTACTAACCACACACAGCAACATATATATTTCACCATGAAAACAGAAACCCCATTTTCATTTCTAATCTCCCATTTGCCAACATATAGCTTCCACATTCAATCAGACACAAATACGAAGTTTTAGAGTATGTCTCTGGATATTCTTTTGCTGATATTATTGTGAACAATTAAATTTAAATTCTATTAATGTAGCCTTGAAATTTTAAACATTCCTCCCTGGACTGAATGTGTAATTACAGGACAAAAATACGGAGTTCCTTTTTCTTTAATAAAGAGCTAGTATACAATAAAAAGAGGAAAACTGATGCTGAATGTGAAAAAGATAAAAACTCAATTTTTTTACAAAACTAAAAAATAAACTGCATTATGCCAGTTCAGAATTCTGAATAAACTTTTAGCATGATGTACCATATATAAATACTTAAAGCTTTTATTTGTATATCAAACTTTATCTTTTGTACTTTAAAAAGGAAGTTCACATAAAGCAGTCAGCAATGACTGACCTGTCAGCTATAGTATGACCACTCCTTAACAGCAAAAGTTAATAGCTCCAGCCAAGAAAATGAGTCAATTCTTTCAGTAGTTACTCTAAGTTTGCCTAGTCCTGGGAAGCTGAAATCTGTTGAGCCTATTTTCCCTCTAATGGTGCAGCATCCTCCTCTACCAGCAGATCCACCAATCCCCTTGCAGGATGAACAGGAAATGACTAGCACCTGGAATACTTCAGATTGCCTGCTTAGTTCTAATCCAGACAAACAGCAAATTGAAATACATCATAAGGGGATTTCAGAAGTATGATCTGACTAGTAATCCCGAGGGATATCAATAAAATTCAATCACTACTATATAATTCACAATTTATCTATAACACATTTACAATGAATCTCTGGACAAAAGCAAATCTTTCATTTTTTCTCAAAACACTTTTGGAAATGATAAATTCCAGCTTTAAAATGCTCATAATTTAAAGTGCAAAACTGGCTTTATTTATTTATTTATTTTTTGAGACGGAGTCTGGCTGTGTCGCCCAGGCTGGAGTGCAGTGGCGGGATCTCAGCTCACTGCAAGCTCCGCCTCCCGGGTTCATGCCATTCTCCCGCCTCAGCCTCCGAGTAGCTGGGACTACAGGCGCCCGCCACCACGCCCAGCTAATTTTTTGTATTTTTAGTAGAGACGGGGTTTCACCGTGTTAGCCAAGATGGTCTCGATCTCCTGACCTCGTGATCCGCCCGCCTCGGCCTCCCAAAGTGCTGGGATTACAGGCTTGAGCCACCGTGCCCGGCCGCCAAAACTGGCTTTAAAATGTATATTCTATGCTCCAAAAACATGTTTTACCTCTTCAATACTAATATTTGGTAAAGTTTTATTGATAATATCAACATGCCAAAAGAAGATACTGACTCATACTTACATTTAAAATCTGACTACAAAGACTCTCATACCTATAGCTAATGAAGAACAGACTCCAATAAATTCATCAATTCATCTGGCACTACAAAGACCAAAGTTATAAAACCTTCCTTGGTTATGTCATTAAAATAATTGTGTTAGCAAAGCTTATTAGTAAGAAATTAATGCCCTTTAAGGGCATTAATTAGATCTCAAAGAGCCTTAAAAATTCAATGAGTTTATTTACCTTTAACAGATAGCTACATTATTATACTCTACTTTAGATACTTCCTCTTTTTATTTTATTTTATTTTATTTTTTGAGATGGAGTCTCGCTCTATCGCCCAGGCTAGAGTGCAGCAGCGCAATCTCGGCTCACTGCAACCTCCGCCTCCTGGGTTCAACCGATTCTCCCGCCTCAGCCTCCCGAGTAGCTGGGACTACAGATGCATGCCACCACACCCGGCTAATTTTTTGTATTTTTAGTAGAGATGGGGTTTCACTGTGTTAGCCAGGACGGTCTCAATCTCCTGACCTCATGATCCGCCCACCTCGGCCTCCCAAAGTGCTGGGATTACAGGCGTGAGCCACCGCGCCCGGCTACTTTAAATACTTCTTAATATTATTCAGGGTTTTGGTCTAGGTAAAAAAGAAATGTAACAATTAAGATGTATTGGCCTAAAGTATAAAAGAAATTATTTTTAACTACATCTTTAATTCTACAGTTTTGAGACACTTTGGTGTAAAATAAAGGTAATTCTTGATAAATAGTCATATTTAAGATTAAGATGTAAAAAAATGCAAATGCAAATCATCACTAAGGCAGGATGAATTAATTTACATGTGAAAACTGTACATTATTAAGTATACAAATGGATTTCAATCCTATGTGTCTGAAAACTTGGACTTTACTAGAAAAAAATAAAGGACAAACTCCCTCTACTGGTAATTGGTGACAATTCAAATGGAGAGAACAGTATTTTTGGAATCAGAATTTTATAGACAGAAAGAAACTCACTTCCTATTTGTAAATGGGGAAACTAAAACCTGATAAAGGCTATACATCAATAAAGTTTAAGGAGTTAAAAACTATAAATGGAAAATAATTATTTCAAGGAAAGAGGAAAGAAAAACACTAAAGGAAAACTTCATTTCTGTCAGCTCCTATTCTCTCCCTTAATTTCAATCAGGGACACAGGATTTTTAAAAAGAAATGTAAAAGACTGCCAAGGCCAGGCATGGTGGCTCATGCCTGAAATCCCAGCACTTTGGGATGTATCCTTTCTGCAAAATTTGTAATAACCTTGGATTATAGTCTGCCTCATCCAATGAATGTCTGCACGAATGCTCTTCTTCATGGTTTCTAAAACAGTCTGTGCTACAATCTCTTTCCAGAGAAGATGTAAGAAGTCCTAATTTAGCCTCCTATTCTGAAAGTCTATCATGCTTGCCTTCCTGAAACCTACCTGACTGGTTACAGCACTCTCCTCTATTATTACCACTGTCGATCACTGTTACTACTTACTCTACTAGCAGTTACTTCACATATACTCACCTACATTACAGGACAGAAATAAAAAATATTACAAGAGTTGAATGAGGTATTTGGTCAAAATTCAAAAGGAAAACTGGTAAGTGATATTTTAAGTGTTGAATTCTAAGCTTTCTTCTGATATCAACATTTTTATAATTTAAAACTGCTTAATAGCAGATGACAGATTTATTCAGAATAAAAGACATGCTTTGACAAAGAACTGTATAACATTCTTAGCATTTTAGTTTTAATATTAGTAACTACAACAACTTACATTCTTCCCAAAGGGCAGACTGACTATAATTTGTGAATCTATTTTTATCACATGAACCCTTAAGACTTTGAAAAAATATTAAAGGTGATACAATATGAAGACAATTACTAAAATTCCTTTAGTCTTCTAGTATATTTCCTGCAAACTTACCATCTGTACACTTTTTTCTAATTCCTGGGGAATTGCAAACGTAGATGAAGGAGCCTGAGTAAGAGGCCACGCACCAGCCTAGAAGGAAAAAATAAAAAGCTAAATGGATCAACATCTAAATTGAAAGTAAATATTTATTAAATAATCTAAACATCTAAAACATTTTTTTCTTCCTCAAAATGCTGATAAAATCTGAGTATTTCTATTATGGCACATTTCATTCCTAATCAATAGGACTTCTTTTTTCCCCCCCTGAGATAGAGTCTCACTCCATCACCTAGGCTGCAATGCAGTGGCACCATCTCCGCTCACTGCAACCTCCGCCTCCGGGGGTTCAAGTGATTCTCCTGTCTCTGTCTCCCCAGTAACTGGGATTACAGGCACGCATCACCACGCCTGGCTAATTTTTGTATTTTTAGTAGAGATGAGTTTTCACTGTGTTGGCCAGGCTGGTCTGGAACTCCTGAGCTCAAGAGATCTGCCCTCTTTGGCCTCTCAAAGGCTACCACGCCCAGCCCAAATCAATAGGACTTTGGAAGCCACGATCTACTGACAGAACCAAACGTAATCAGGCATCCATTTATGAATCCTTTGTATCAAAGTCCTGAAATGATTAGTAAATGCTCATAGTAAAACACATATTCATACCTGTAGAACATATATTTGAAAACTAATTCCCAAATCTATTACTGTGTCTTGGTTTTTGATAAAATTGTTGAACTTATTGTTGAGATCAGCGCTGACACTCATATCTGTATACATCCGATGTAGCTTGCTGGTAAACTCATAACCACAGGCTTGCTACAAAAAAAGTTTTAGAAAATACATGACTTCAAAAGAAAAATAATAAGTCATATTGGTTAATAAGAATGTGTCAGTATTGCTAGATCTTTGGTCAAAGGTTCTTGCATGTACACTTACACCCAAGGACTAGTAATATATTCCTCATAAGTCAAAGCAACTAATCAAAACCTTTCAAACTTTCTTTCTTTTTAAAGGCATATTTTAATTAAGTGAATAAAAACCACCTATCTAGGAACAATAAATCTCCCCGCAAACAAAAACTTTTTTATACATTCATCTCTTATTTCAGCACTGCAAAATGCCCCATTACTATACATAAGATACCTTATAAGGATTTTATGTTGTGTTTTGTTTTAAAGACATGAGGTCTCACTGTTGCCCATGCTGCAACACAGTGGCTATTCATTGGAGCCATCGTGGTGCACTACAACTTCAAACTCCTGGGCTCAAGCCATCCTCCTATCTCACTCTCCCAGTAGCTGGGACTATTGGCACATACCACAGCTGCTGGCTCTTATAAGGTTTACAGATAGTATCAAATGAAAGATTACATAAATGATTACTGGGAATACTCCAGCCAGTAGTCAACTGAAAAAGGTCTACTTAGGCATATTAGGCATATTTTTAATAGCATCTACTGAGTGATGAAGAAAATTACTTCTTTAAAATTACTCAAAATTATGTTGTTACCAGGTCAGAAAATCTGAATCTCTAATCTTGAAATATAAAAAGCTCATTAACACTACTTTTTTTTTTGGTAATTAATCTATTTAGAGGCAGGGTCTTGCTCTGTCACTCAGGATGGAGTGCAGTGGTGTGATCATGGCTCACAGCAGCCTTGATGTCCCAGGCTCCAGCAGTCCTCCCACCTCAACCTCCTGAGTAACTGGGACTAGCCACAAAGCCCACCTAACTTTTGTATTTTTGGTAGACACAGGGTTTTGCCATGTTTCCCAGGCTGGTCTCGAACTACTGAGCTCAAACAATCTACCCGCCTTGGCCTCCCAAAGTGCTACTATTACAGGCGTGAGCCACCACACCTGGCCAACTCTTACTTTTAGAAATTAAAAACCTAGTTGTTTTTTTTTCTTTTTTGTAGGTTTAAAAAAGAGCACATAGCAACTGGGTGCAGTGGTGCACACCTGTTGTCCCAGCTGCTCAGGAGGCTGAGGCCGGAGGATCGTTTGAGCCCAGGAGTTAGAGTCCAGCCTGGGCAACATAGTGAGATCCTATCTCTTAAAAAAAAGAAAAAGGAAAAAAGGAGTGCATATTATATTCAAAATGTCTACTACGCAAGAAAAGTTATTGAATAACGCAAGAGAAATAAGAATCTGCTACCACTTATCGGTGTGCAAGCAAGCTGAAATGATGTAAAAGTAAATTGAAATGGAATTGCACTCCAAAATTTGTACTTAAAGGAATATTTTAGGTGTATTCATTTAAAGTAGTAATAATCTTTTATCGTTAATACTGATTATCCTGTGAATCAGGAAAATATACATATTTTGTCCTTTTAATATAGTATTTGTATATCCCACTGTGTGAATATAAAAATATACATTTAACTGGATGAACTGTTTCCTGTTACTGCATACAATGCTGCAATGAACATCTTTACGTGCTTGTGAGTGAATTTCTAGGACAGTACCAGATTAAAGACTTACATTACCTTTAATTTGTTGATCATGGCTTCTTCAGAGTCCATAGACATGGATAACCCATGAATTAAACGTTTTGCCAGCATTCTTGCGTAGAACTGCATTTAAAAATATTTTAAAAGATCACTTCCTTTCTGATGATTTAGCATTCAGAAATAAAGTTGACCAAAACACAAACGAAACTTCTTTGTTCACAACATACCTTTTGAAAGACATCCTTGTCATCAATATATTTGAACACCGTGATGAAGCTTGTGAGCCTGTCTTCCACTTCATTCTCTGTCATCCCTTTCGCCGACTTCTTCAGTAAGTTGTCACAGTACTTAGCAAGCTCATGTAGAAATTGATAATAAATCTTACAAAGGTTGCTTCTGTATATATCATGCCTCAAAGGAGGCAAAGTGGTGATACAAGATAAGATCAGTGGACAGAGTTTTTACTGTTTTTTTAAGAGACTGGGTCTTGCTCTGTCGCCCAGGCTGGATTGCAGTGGACAACATCACAGCTCACTGCAGCCTCAAACTCCTAGGCTCAAAGGATCCTCCTGCCTCAGCCTCCCAAGCAGTTGGGACTACAGGCATGCACAACCACACCAGGCTTCTAAAGCTTTATGTAATAATCACAAGTGTAAACTAAATAAAATACACATCATGAGGTAAATTTTTTAAAAGAACAAGTCAAATATCGAATCACCACTTATTGACCAATAAAGCAACTGATATGGGTAATATAAATTTTTAAAAGAACATCTGGGTGAGTTTCGAGTGGTTTTATAATTTTTGACATTGAACAAGTACTTTAAAAAAAGTTACAAAAACCTTGTAAGCAAGTTTCCTTCAAAGGTTACCCAAACTTTATCATCAGATTTCCTTTAGATTTCAGATATAACAATCTACATGAAAAGTATTACAAATTATTTCAAAATAGACATACATTAAAACCCAAACTTTGTAAAATGATTATTTTTTAAGAAAAGACACACGGTATGTTGCATTCCTTACATAAATGCCAAACTATATACAATGTAGACAATTTTCCTTCTGTTTTTCTGAAAAATGCTACAAAAACCAAATTAATTTGATATTCTCAGTTTTCCTTTTCTAATACTGACTTTTCCTAAGATTACTTTTCAGCAAACACCAAACTTACCAGTTCAGGTGCTTTGCAAACAGACTTAGGTTCTCTGTAATTTACAACCGACGTAAGGGCCTACATAAAAAACAGGCCATAATTAACCACCAGCCATAGGGAAAAAGTACAGCTAGTTCAATATAGGCCATAATCTGTACATCCAAAATTACCCCGCCACATACAACACAGCACTGCCGGTAGTTTGTTAATATTTTCGCACCTAACACAGTAGACTCCTCTGACTTTATTCTCTAATTACAAAATATCTATACATCCTGTTACTATTGCAAGATACTCTGTAACTCATTACCAAAATTTGAACAGATAACACTACTTAAAAAAAAACTTACAATCTTGTAAGTAACTTTTCTTTAAAGTATACAAAAGTTCACGTAAAACATATCTATTCTCTTTTCAAATATTATTCAATATAGCCTAAGTATTATGGCCAAAGAAAAAAATCAGTACTAAAAATTGTAAAATTATGCATGTCTATCCAGAAGATATCAGATTAAAAATTCCCCTTATATAGCATAATCATGGGAAATTCTACAAGCATTCAATTTACTATTCAGTTAATAATTTAAAAGTTATATTATTTCCATTTTGAATTTCATATTTAATCTCCATATCTAGGTCAGAAATCTCATACCAGGAGTCTAATCCTGAAACTGCCTAAAGAATGACAGAGCTTTATGTACATACATAGTATATACGTATTTAAAACTTACCTTATCCAATGCACTCATGAAGTGCTGATCACCATTCAAAACAGTGTTGATAAGCTGAACAAATTTACCATGCACTTCCAAAACTGACTCCACAAATAGTGTTGGCATCTAAAAATATGAAATATAAGTACAAAACCACATTTTAAAAGGTTCAAGGATAAACTACTAGGTTTATTAGACTTGAGTAAATTTTTCCTCAAGGAAATTATGTTTTACACATGCACACTTCTCAGAAAGTGGTTTTAAAAATTTAAAACTTTGGTGTTGAAAATAGCTTGTCAGCCGGGCATGGTGGCTCACGCCTATAATCCCAGCACTTTGGGAGGCAGGGGGATTGCCTGAGGTCAGGAGTTCGAGACCAGTCTGGCCAACATGGTGAAACCCTGTCTCTACTAAAAATACAAAAAAATTAGCCAGGCGTGGTGGCGTGCGCCTGTAATCCCAGCTACTAGGGAAGCTGAGGCAGGGGAATTACTTGAACCAGGGAGGTGGAGGTTGCAGTGAGCAGAGATCGCACCACTGCATTCCAGCTTGGGCGACAGACCAAGACTCCGTCTCAGAAAAAAAAAAACAAACAAGAACACAAAAAAAAGAAAGAAAATAGCTTGTCATTCAACACAACAAGCTAATGTCATACTGTCTAGTACCTGCCAGAAGAACCCAACAAAAGCAAACTTTTCTACTGTGTTGGAATAACTTAAGGATAACAAGACCTGAACTACCAGGTCTATCACTTTCATAGAGGCTTATATAAGCAAAGACTGCGTGCAAAGTCACTGAAGGCTAAGAGAGAGGAGAGTTAAAAAGCCAGTAACCCTGAGAACAGAGACCCCTTGAACTCAGCAAGACAATCCCTCACATCTCAGAGAGAAGAAAAACCTAATAGTGCAAAAGCGAGTTTTCCCTCTTAATGGAGATAACCATGAAGAAATTACTACCTAAGACTTAAACTAAGTCAGCTGGATTTGAGTCTACTACAAATGTATTCACTTATGTTTCCATCTCCCAGCCTTTTTTTTTTTTTTTTTTGAGACAGAGTCTCGCTCTGTCGCCCAGGCTGGAGTGCAGTGGCGCGATCTCGGCTCACTACAAGCTCCGCCTCCCGGATTTACGCCATTCTCCTGCCTCAGCCTCCCGAGTAGCTGGGACTACAGGCGCCCGCCACCTCGCCCGGCTAATTTTTTAGTATTTTTTAGTAGAGACGGGGTTTCACCGTGTTAGCCAGGATGGTCTCGATCTCCTGACCTCGTGATCCACCCGTCTCGGCCTCCCAAAGTGCTGGGATTACAGGCTTGAGCCACCGCGCCCGGCAATCTCCCAGCCTTGACACAAAATTCTATGCTTCCATGCCCCATGTCATTGGACATGGAATCTATAAACGTAATAACGTAAACTAGTAAGTTTGACAAATAATACAGAGTAATAAATCTGCATAATACAAACTAATAGTTCTACAAAAATAGAAAACTGTGGTAAAAGGAATTTGAAGAAATTAAAAAATAGAAAACTTACACATTATTGTGGCAGAACATAAAAACTAAAAATTATTACTTGCCAAAGACCAATCTGTCGCTAAGGTAACAGCCTCTAAAAAGTGCTCCTGAACAGTGACGGCTACACACATACACACAGATACTATCTTTTGTTTTTTTTTTTTTTTTTTTTTGAGACGGAGTCTCACTCTGTCGCCCAGGTTGCAGTGCAGTGGTGTGATCTTGGCTCACTGTAAGCTCCGTCTCCTGGGTTCACGCCATTCTCCTGCCTCAGCCTCCTGAGTAGCTGGGAGTACAGGCGCCCGCCAACATGCCCGGCTAATTTTTTGGATTTTTAGTAGAGATAGGGTTTCACCGTGTTAGCCAGGACGGTCTCGATCTCCTGAGCTCTCGTGATCCACCCGCCTCGGCCTCCCAAAGTGCTGGGATTACAGGCGTGACAGATACTATCTTACAGATTAAGGGCAAACAGCTCTACTTGAGATAGTAACATTTGAAGTTATGTCTCTCTTGTTCATCAACCGTCACCAGTAATAACAAGATTTGGTGATGGGAAAGACAAACTGTTACAGTCACGTGATTGGCAAAGTACTCAAGGAAGATGAGTATTAGGGATACGACAGTTATTGTTTCGGGTATTTGGGGCAGCAAGCATATACTTACAGAAGATTATTTTAATCTAAATTTGCTTCCTAGACAACCAAATTCACAGAATATGGAAAGGAGGAAAATTACAAGTTGTCTATATTACCGCTGATTAATACTACTACCATGACAACAAATTATGTTATCAACGCCAATTACACAAAAACACAGTTACTTAGAAATGGCAAGCTTATTTTTCTGTGAAAAGTTAACAACTGTTCAACGGACACCTTCGTATGGCTAAGCAGCAGCCTATCTCATCAATAGCTTTCTAATAATTTGATAATTCCAAAATAAGTCCAACAAGCTCTAGGTTTAAAATAATTGAATAAAGACATTTCTTTTGTTGGCATGGTAAGACTTTTTCTTTTATCTTTCAAAACAGTAAAGTCAAAGGAAAGGCTCCACGATGGATCTGATTAGGAGGAAAACACTGCAGTTCCCCACACAACTCACATTTTCCTGAGTAAGGTTGCTGGTTGCTCGAAGGCCCTCATCATGGATGTGGTTTTGTAGCTCCTGAATCATATGAGGTAAACCAGTGGACACAGCACGGAGTAAGACGTACATATTTGCCATGTCTGAGAGGAAAAAGACATCTGAGGATTAACTCCTAAATATTTTCATTTATTAGGTAATATATGGATCCAAGTGCAGGAATACAATATATGGGCCCAAGTGCAGAGTACCCAGAGAAAAGTCTCCCATGCCCACCTCCCAGCCACCCAAGCCCCTCTCCCCACAGGAAAGGGATGTGGTTATTTAACATCTTCCCAAAGATATTTTGTGCAAATTCAAGTGAATACATATATTCTTCCCTTTGCCCCTTTTAATACAGTGTACTGTATTTTGTATATTATTTGTAGCTTCAGAACACATTTTAACTTAGTAGTCTTTTCCTATCAGTACACAAAGCATTTCTATGTATTTTACAGCTGCACAGTACTCCATTATGTGGATATATTATAATTTCTTAACAACTGATGGAAATTCAGGTGGTTTCCAGTCTCTTGATATTGCAATGTTGCAATCAATAATCTTATACATGAGCAAGAATATATGCAATATAAATTCCCAAAAGTGAAGTTACTGTGTCAAAGTTTAATCTTGTAGACAGATCCTTCTAACCACAGCTGCCAACAGCAGAGAGTTCCTTTGCCAACAATGTGTTACCAAACGTTTTGATCTCTAACACTGGGAGGTAAAGAACGATCTCTCAGTGTAGTAGGTTTTATTTTAAATGTTTTATTAAAGCATCGTACATACACAGAAAAGTATACAAACCATAAGTGTGTATCTTACTGAATTATTACAAGTGAACACACAACACACCCATGTAATCACACGCAGGATAAGAAATAGGCATTACCTACACCCAGGAGTCCCCTTCACGCCTCCTTCCAATCACACACTCCTGCTCCTCTGCAAAGGTAACCACTGCTGTGACTTCTAAATCACAGATGAGTTTGAACTATATATAAAAATGGGATCATACAATTCTTTCACATCTGGCTTCTTGTATTCAACAAAATGTGTATAAGGATCATCTATGTTGTTGTACCTGGCTTTAATTTGTTCATTTTCACTCCTCTATAATATTCCATTGTATGAATATACTGTACTATTCTACAGTTACTGGACATTTGAGCTGTTCCAGTTTATGGAGCTATTACAAATACTAATAATATGAACATTCCTGTAAGTCTTTTTGTACATATGTCCAGGCACTGGCGGTCAGAAGGTACGGTGGGGTGGTTATACGTTTAGGAGTAGAACTGCTGGATCATAAAATATACATAATATATCCCACTTCGCAGTCAATGCCAGTTTCCCAAAGTAGTTGCATCAATTTATACTCTCACTTCAGTGTTCAAAAAGCTCCTGCTGCTTCACATTTCTTTTTATGTTTATTGGCCATCTGGGTATCTTCTATTCTGCAGTGTCTGTTTTTTGGCCATTTTATATTTTGGATATAAATCTTTACTATTGCAGCTACATTACCCTATAAGTGTCTTCTGATGATCCAGTGGTTTTAATGGCTTTTTTTTTTTTTTTTTTTTTTTTGAGACAGGGTGTCACTCTGTCACCCAGGCTGGAGTGCTCTGGCAGGATCTCGGCTCACTGCAACCACCACCTTCCAGGCATGAGTGATCCTCCCACCTCAGCCTCCCAAGTAGATGGGACCACAGGTGCACACCACCCCATCTGGCTAATGCTTGTATTTTTTTGTAGAGATGGGATATTGTCACGTTGCCCAGGCTGGTCTTGAACTCCTGAGCTCAAGCAATCTTCCTCCCTCTTAATGGCCTTTTAATAATCCAAAGTTTTTCATTTTAATGTAGTTCACTGGATCAATTGTTCCTTTGTGGTTTGGGCTTTTTGTGTCCTATTTAAAATATCTTTCCCTATCTCAAGGTTATGAAGATATTCTCCGATATTATCTTCTAAAAGTGTTTTTTTTAACCTTGTACATTTAGATAAAAACTCTAGTGAATTGATTTTGTATATGGTATCCGACGTAGTGATCATATTTCATTTTCTTCCGAAATGGATATCCAATTGACTGAACAATGTGTGTTGAAAAGACCATCTTTTACCTGGTGCTCTGCAGCGCCACCTTGGTCTTACATCAAGTGACCACATATGCATGGGTTGTTTCTGGGGTCTCTTATTTTATTGGGATATCTGTCTGTCCTTGTACCAATGCCTCACTGTCTTAATTACTATAGGTTTTACAATAAGTCTTGTTGGCCACTGAAGTCTTTCCATCATACTCTTCAAGACAGTGACTTTTGGAATTAAAATAAAATTGTGTTTTGACTACATTGTCCTGGGTCTACGAAATCAATGTTGCTTTAAAAAACACGGGGCCGGGTGCGGTGGCTCACATCTATAATCCCAGCACTTTGGGAGGCGGAGGCGGGCGGATCACGAGCTCAGGAGTTCGAGACCAGCCTGGCCAATAGAGTGAAGCCCCATCTTTACTAAAAATACAAAAATTAGCCAGGTGTGGGGGCAGGCACCTGTAGTCCCAGCTACTTGGGAGTCTGAGGCAGGAGACTCTCTTGAACCCGGGAGGTAGAGGTTACAGTGAGCCAAGATCGCGCCACTGTGCTCCAGCCTGGGTGACAGGGCGGGACTCTGTCTCAAGAAGAAAAAAAAAAAACAAAAAACCTGATTAATGGCCAGGCGCGGTGACTCACACCTGTAATCCCAGAACTTTGGGAGGCCGGGGCAAGTGGATCATCTGAGGTCAGGAGCTCAAGACCAGGAGGCCAACACGGTGAAACGCTATCTCTACTACAAATACAAAAATTAGCCGGGTGTGGTGGCACGCACCTGCAATCCCAGCTACCCGGGAGCCTGAGGCAGAATTGCTTGAACCTGGGAGGCGGGGGTTGCAGTGAGCCAAAACTGTGCCATTGCATTCCAGCCTAGGTGACAGAGCGAGACTCCATCTCAAAAAAATAAAGTAATTAAATAAAACATATTTATTATCTTTCCTCCTTATAAAATTAATGCTTGTTTTTGTTTTTTTAAAAAATCAGAGAGGCTGGGCGCGGTGGCTCAAGCCTGTAATTCCAGCACTTTGGGAGACTAAGGCAGGCAGATCACGAGGTCAGGAGTTCGAGACCAGCCTGACCAACATGGTGAAACCCTGTCTCTACTAAAAATACAAAAAAATTAGCCAGGTGTGGTGATGCGCGCCTGTAATCCCAGCTACTCAGGAGTCTGAGGCAGGAGAATCACTTGAATCCAGGAGGCAGAAGTTGCAGTGAGCCAAGATCGCACTACTGCACTCCAGCCTGGGTGACAGAGTGAGAGAGACTCTGTCTCAAAAATAAAATAAAATAAAATCAGATATTGCTATTTTTCATGTTATATAAATGATTACTTTTGTCATATAATATTTGTATTTCCTTTTTATAGTCTTTGTCTTTATTACTACTGTTTATCAGGAATTCTAAATGTATTAAGGAAATTAGCTCTTGTAATATATAAAAATGTATAAACACAATTTCCCACTTTTTCTTCTGATTTTAGAACACTCTTTGAAAACACATGCCCAAAATAGTCTTTCAAAATAAAGTATTAATAATCTGTCAAAGTTTATTTAAAATATTTTAAAGACTGTTACTAAAACATGCATTAAACCAACGGTGACTAGAAGATGATATAAAAGGTGGATGTGTAATTTAATTTCTACTCACATGTTTGGTAGAAACTTACCATTTTTTTTCTCTTGTCGAATGATATTATGACATTCTGCATGTAAAAACTGTAAGTGGTCTGCTACCATTCGTTGCTGACATTCATGAATCACTTTAGTATATGAACTTGGATGTAGGTATTTTCGACATCGAATTTCTTCATCTTTTAGTCTACCTAGAACCTACAGAAATATATTCTTACAGTCATGAACACAAAGTTTTACTATGACGAAAAATCTGTAATATCAGCAAGTAACTCGGCCAAATTTTAATGGCTGAATTAAACATGGCAAAGGTAATAAGGGTTACACAAGCAATTTAGACCCACATTCCATAAATCATTTCAAATTTTTATTTAAGCTACTAGCTGCCATCTACATTCCACCAGTCTTATAAGCAAGAACTAAAGTTAAAGAGTCTGCATTTTGTCTTCATTTACCTACACCATCATCCAATTACATGGACAACATAACATGTAACAGGAAAAGTGGGTACAGATGATTAAAAATCAGAACAGGTGATCTCTGTATGAATAACTATCAAATTAGAAAATAAATTATACTGAGATCAAGTAGATGAATCTAATTATTTTACGTTGGTTTTTCTTCTTGTAAATGGAACTGTATGTACATGATAGTTAACTATCATATTAAAGATTTCATTAAAATTTTTGAAAGTAGGGGCCAGACACGGTGGCTCACACCAGTAATCCCAGCACTTTGGGAGGCCAAGACAGGTGGATCACCTGAGGTCAAGAGTATAAGACCAGCATGGCCAATATGGCGAAACACTGTCTCGACTAAAAATATAAAATTTAGCTGGGCATGCCTGTAATCCCAGGTCCTCAGGAGGCCGGGGCAGGAGAATCACTTTATCCCGGGAGGCGGGGGATGCAGTGAGCCGAGATTGCGCAACTGCACTCCAGCCTGTGTGACAGAGAGAGATGCTGTCTCAAAAAAATAAAAATAAGGCCAGGTAAGGTGGCTCATGCCTGTAATCCCAGCACTTTGGGAGGTTGAGGCAGGCAGATCACATGAGGTCAGGAGTTTGAGACCAACCTGGTCAACATGGTGAAACCTCATCTCTACAAAAATACAAAAAATCAGCCAGGCGTGATGGCAGGTGCCTGTAGTACCCAGCTACTCGGGAGGCTGAGGCAGGAAAACCGCTTGAACCCGGGAGGAGGAGGTTGCAGTGAGCCGACATCGCGCCCCTGCACTCTAGCCTAGGCAATAAGAGCAAGGCTCTGTCTCAAAAAATAAATAAATAAAAATAAAATAAAAATAAAAAATAAAAATGTTGAAAGTAAATATACATTTAGTCATAGTCAAGTGTGTCAATCAAGACTCATTAAAGTTTATCCTATGTAAAGTGCTGAGCTACAAATAACACTGTTTAATATTAACAAGAACTAGCCAATAAGGAAAATAACCAAAGAATTTGACTAATTTCTATCTCAAGACAAAATAACAATATATACACAGACAAATGCACAGGCTTGGAAACACTCTGTAACATGAAACTGTGTAATTACAGTTTCTGAAATTAAGTGTTCCCGGGAAACTACATACACCTGGCACTTTGGAGAGTGCTGCTGAGTTGGCCTGGGCACAAGGAGTGAAAATCATTCCTGGAAAGCATATCAGAAATTTTCAATAAAAATGAGGCTCTAGACAGCAGGGTCCCACAGTCCTATCTTTCTTATTATGTGACCCTTTGAAGCCAGGAGTTCAGGGCAAAGTCATAGACTCAGGTTGGGCAAGAAGGGGTCTAGAGCAGCGGTCCCTAATCTTTTAGCCACCAGGGACAGGTTTGGTGGAAGATATTTTTTTCCACAGACGGAGTGGGGGTGGCATTGTTGGGGGCAGGTGGCTTCCAGATGAAGTATTCCACATCAGATCCTCAGTTATTAGATTCTTCTAAAGAGCGCACAACCTAGACCCCTCGCATGCTGAGTTCACAATAGGGTTCACGTTCCTGTGAGAATCTATCAGAATCTAATGCTGCTGCTGTGACAGGAGGCAGAGCTCAGGCGGTAGGTAATGGTCACACAGTGGCTGCTCACACAGCGGCTGGTCACTCCCTGCTGTGCGGCCAGGTTCCTAACAGGCCACAGGTCAGTACTAGTCCTCAGCCTGGGGGTCGGGGACCCCTCGTCTAGAGGACAAAAGTGTTCACCACATATCACATCAGCTAAGAAAGGCACTTTGGTTAACAATAAATCCTTTAAGGGCTATTTTTATAACAAATAAAAAGGATTAAGCCTATTAGTCATTCAGAGCATACTACGGTGACTTTAACCTGCTTGCTAAAATTAACTTAATGCAACAGGAATTACAGTGGGTCTGAGAGAGGTGAAAGAGGATGAAAGAAGGAAAACATAAAACAATGATAACTTCGGGGAGAGAGGTGCATATCAAGAGAAGCGTAGACAAAGTTGGACTGCCCCCAGTGCAGGGCTTCAAACAGCTGTAAAACCACTGGGGGAAAGAAAGGCCAAAGCTAGAGGAATGCAGCATGGGAGGCAGGAAGGCTACACTGACTCATCTCCCAATTAACTAAATGGAGAACAAAGTCCAGGATTTTGCCCTTGAAGCTAATATGGTCCAACATTATTTCCCGAAATGAGCTTTTCTTTTTCTTTCTTTTTTTGTCAGACAGGATCTCGCTCTGTCGCCCAGGCAGGGGGGCTGTGGTACAATCTTGGCTCACTGCAACTTGCCTCTCGGGCTCAAGTGATCTTCCCACTTCAGCCTCCCAAGAGCTAGGACCAGATGACCACGCCACCATGCGTGGCTAGTTTTTTAACTTTTTGTAGAGATGGGGTTTTGCCACGTTGCCCAGGCTTGTCTTGAACTCCTGGACTCATGTAATCTGCCCGCCTCAGCCTCCCAAAGTGCTGCGATTACAGGTCTGAGCCACCTTGCCTGGCCTGAAATAAGCTTTTCTAATAAACACTCTTTTCCAAACATAATTTATTCCAATGCCCCTCCCTCCCTTTTAACACCTTGAGATGTAATTTACATATTATATAATCCACCCATTTAAAGTGTGAAATTCAATGGTTTTGGTATATTACATTATCAGTGCTTTAAATTGTGGTAAAAACATAGATAATAAAATTTACATTAGCCATTTTTACATGGGCAATTCAGTGGCATTAAATAACGCTCACTGTGTTGTGCAACCACCCCCATTGTCTGCTTCCAAATATTTTTCATTACCCCATCAGAAACTTTATAACCATTAAGTAACAAATCCCCACATCCTCCTCCCCTGATAACCTCTAATCTACTTTCTGTCCTTTTGAATTTGTCTGTTCTAGATATTTCCTATAAATTGAACCACAGAATATTTGCCCCTTTGTGTCTGTTTTTTTTCACTTAGCATAACATTTTTTTGGTTCATTCATGTTGTGTCAAGTATCATAACTTCAATTCTTCTTTAAGACTGTGTGGTATTGTGATACACATGTACATTGGTTTTCATCTGTGGTTCCTGGTTCATAACTCCCTTAGCCCTAGTTACAGTCTTTAGTTACAATGTTGAGTGTGTCGAGTCTCAGGAAACAGAATTTCTCTCCTACTCTCCTTTCACCTGCCTCAAGGCAGGACTCTAATCTTGCCCTACCTTTCTGACTGTGGGTCATAAGACCCTCCCCAGAGAAAGCCCCACCCTGTACGCTGGGGGAAAGACTACTGACATCACGAAGCTTCCACAAAAATCGAAGAAGACTCGGTTCCACAGGGACAGAAGCTTCTGCACTCGGGGACAATTTCAGACCTTGCCCTATGTATCTCCTCAAGTGGTTGTTTAATTATATCCTTTGAAATATCCTTCTTAATAAACTAGTAAACACTGAGTGTTTCCCTAAGTTCTGCAAGCTGCTCTAGCAAATTAATGGAACCCAAAGAGTGTATTGTAGGACCTCAACTTGAAAGCCAGTCAGTCAGTAGTCTGGAGGCCCAGCCTTGTGACTGGTGTCTGGGGGTGTGCAGGGCAGTCTTGGAGACTCAGCCCCCAATCTGTGCGATTGGCCACTATCTCAAGTAGATGGTGTTATAGTTGAACTGGAGGACACCTGGCTGGTGTCTGCTGCTTGGTGTGTGGGAGAAAAGAGCCACAACTTTGTTTACAGAAGCCTTCTGTGCTGATGATCGTTGCTGTGATGTCAGAGCAGAAGAAAAAACATGGTTTGAGAGTTTTTCACTACACGGGATGAATAATATTCCAAAGAACGTATGTATCACATTTTGCTTATCCTTTCAACTTCTGACAGACATCTGGGCTACTGCCAGCACTTGCCAGTGGCATCTTTTTGAGAGCCAGATAGAGCAAAGTGTATGTATCACAGATAATCTGTGTGCGATTCTTAGGGCTGGATCTAGAGATTTCAACAAGAGTCTAAGGTGCAATAAGGGCTAAGAGCTTAGAACCACTGATCTAGTATAACCTGAACTTAATCGATGGGGGTAAAGTTCCAGAAAATTTGCTCAGGGGACAGAGCTAATTAGTAACAAAAGCAGGAAGAGAGTCAAACAACTAAGACCTTTAGATCTGGGCTTTGTGGACGACAGAACAGTGTATCGGTAAGCACTGATGCTTCGTAACTTGTGGCCTACAGATGTAGGAGGACAGCTCATCCACTTACACTACTTGACCTTTCCTGGCTACATAAACCAACACAAATCATCCAAAATAAAATGCTTGAAATACAACACTGCAGATAAAAAAACATGGCTAGAAATTCTAATATAGCTTATATATGGTGATTTAATTTGTATGACCATTTTTTTTCTTCTACTACTGAGAAAATATAAATGGAATTTAACATATGATAACCAATATGTACTGGTTTAGTGATCAATTAAAATTTCTTGGCTGGGTGCAATGGCTCACTTCTATAATCCCAGCACTTTGGGAGGCTGAGGCAGGAAGACTGCTTGAGTTGAGGAGTTCTGAGACCAGCCTGGGAAACACAGCGAGACCCCATCTCTATAACAAATTTTAAAAGTTGCTGGGCGTGGTGGTGTGTGCCTGTAGTCCCAGCTACTTGGTAGGCTGAGACAGGAGGACCACTTGAGTCTGGGAGCCATGATCAAGCCACTGCACTCTAGTCGGGGCATCAGAGCAAGACCATGTCTCCAAAAAAAAACAAAAAACAAAAAAAACCACCTCATGTGGGGTTGTCTCTCAGCTTTCCAAGAACTTAACAGACCAAAAGAGTGACTTATCCAAATGTCATTCTAGACATTACTATATTTTCCCTCATATTTTTCCTCTCATTTTAAATGAAGAAAAAAACCTCAACACAGAGCTTCTGCACTTACCCTATTCTCTAAACAAACCACTAAGCATGAAATCCAGTTTATTATTCTGCCAAGAATGTGCATATATATTAATCCAGGCAGTCAGGATTTATCAAAAAGCATCAATTATGATGAAAACTGGAAGGGTACTGTTTTCTCAGGAAAATGTTACAAGAGCAATGACTTAACAACGATATTGTATAATAACTGTAACTCGGAGTTAATGATTAAATAAACAATCTTTTTCCACCAAAAAACCCCCCAAAAACTAAGAACGATGTTAAATAAAACCAGGCCAGATACAAAAATAGATAAACATATTTAATATGTTTTACTTCTTACCTTTTCCATATACTGTGAGCAGTTTGATTCTTGTAATAAATTTGAAGCTTCTTGTTTATAATACTCTCCTGTTTCAGTCAGAAAGGGAGACTCAAAGATTTCCTGATAAAACTGAATAAATCAATTACAATCATATTAGAAGAAATTAGAACAAGCAGTTTAAAAAATTAACAGTCTGATTATTTATATTTTTAAAGGAGGCTGTTTACCTTTAAGGGGAATTTTTTCTTATACTGTTCAACATGAACAAAGGAGTTAATAACCCCATGGATTACTTTCTGGTTTGGGTCTTCTCCACCACGATCACTAAAACAAGGCATAACACAAAATAACGAGAATATAAATTATCTATGGAAATATACCAAAGTATGCCAAAATATGGCTCCTTATTCCATTGGTCTAATCAAAGTGTAAAGAACTATAAAAAGGTACATGCATGAATCTTAACGATTTTTTTCATATTACAGCTGAGTTAATATTCATGATAGTTAACGTATACATTAGATGTCATTTCGAGAAATAAAAGGAAAACTGATTGTAAAGTTCAAGATACTATGCCAGTATTAAGATGACACTTCTTTAATTTTAACAAAGTAGATAAGAGCCCATCAATTCAAAACTTTAATACTGGTGGTTAAGAATGCTTGAATTTCACTCACTACAAACTACAATGTCTTAATCGTATTAAGACATGTAGGTGAATGTTAGATTTTCTAATTAAAGGAATATGAAATAGAGCCAGGCACTGTGGCTCATGCCTGTAATCACAACACTTTGGGAGGCCAAGGTGGGAGGATCCCTTGAGTCCTGAGTTTATGAGCAGTCTGGGCAACACAGCAAGACCTCATTCGGAAAAAAAAATTAGCCATGCACGGTGGCACGCACCTGTGGTCCCAGCTACTCTGGAGGCTGAGGTGGGAGGATCCCTTGAGTCCTGAGTTTGTGAGCAGTCTGGGCAACACAGCGAGACCTCACGTGGAAAAAAAAATTAGCCATGCACGGTGGCACGCACCTGTGGTCCCAGCTACCCTGGAGGCTGAGGTGGGAGGATCCCTTGAGTCCTGAGTTTGAGACTAGCCTGGGCAGCATAGGAGACCCCATACAAAAAAAAACACACAAAAAAACAACTTAGCCTTGCATGGTGGCACATGCCTGTGGTCCCAGCTACTCTGGAGGCTGAGGTGGGAGGACCGTTTGAGCCCAGGAGGAGTTGAGGCTACAGTGAGCCATGATTGCACCACCGCACTTCAGCCTGGGTGACAGAGTAAGACCCTGTCTCAAAAATTTTTTTAAAAAGAAAAATAAAATAGAAAAAAAAAAGTTTGTTTAAAGCCACAGTAAAACAATCTAGCTCTAAATTGGGATTTTTTTGACTCTAGTACCAATGTTCAAATCAAACCATTATGTTTTATCTCACTACACGCCTACTTTAAAATAATTTCTTCTTTGCATTAATGTCACAAAGAGAGCAACAGAAAACACATTATCATCATTCCCTAGTAAGAGCTTCTTGCTCTTTATATAGGATGTAAGAATTTTCTATCATTTAAGAAAGGCATCAGGGAAAAGCATCCAGGCAATCACCTTTACATACTAGAGTCCTTCCCTACCTCTGAAGCCCTCTAGCCCTCTTTGATTCTTCCTTTAATTATTTTGATATTCTGGGAAACTTTTTTTGGACATGAATTAATATGACTACAGTAATTCTGTCATTCATAGGGAATCCTGATTTCTTGATATTGCTGATTAGTTCATATAATAAGGTCACACATGTGAGCTCATTTCCTTGGCTTGGGTCACATGTGTGACCTTACATAAGCCCACATTCAATCTGCTGTAATACTGATCTGAACTGTTTTCTCATGTTCTGCTTGTGGTGGAAGAACAGATACTTTGGAGGACATACTGGCAAAACTCTAAGTGTACATACTCTATGACCCCAAGCAAACATTTGCATACGTGCACAACAGAAACAAGAGTGGTGTTAGTGGAAAAACTGGAAGGAACCTAATATACGCCACTAGGAGAAGAGTTTAATAAAGTGAGGTAGGCCTCACTAGTTTAAGCCTAAGTTCATTCTGGTAAAGTTTAAAAAGCTAACTGGTCGGCCAGGTGCGGTGGCTCACGCCTGTAATCCCAGGATTTTGGGAGGCTGAGGTGGGCAGATCACCTGAGGTCAGGAGTTGGAGACCAGCCTGGCCAACATGGTGAAACCCAGTCTCTACTAAAAATACAAAAATTAGCTGGGCATGGTGGTGCATGTCTATAATCCCAGCTGCTCAGGAGGCTGAGGCAGGAGAATTGCTTGAACCTGGGAAGAGGAAGTTACAGTGAGCCAAGGTCGTGCACTGCACTCTAGCCTGGGCGACAGAGCAAGACTCCATCTCAAACAAAACAAAACAAAAAACCCCAAAAAACTGGGTTATTAAAAAGGAAAGAAACAAACAGTTATTTTGCTTTTCCTATATGAACTTACCATTGGGTAACTAAACAGCAGGAGAGAAGAAGCATATCATGATAAAATTTTCCAGGTAATAAAGAAGAACAAAATAATCGATAGCTCTAACAAGCAGTTCTATAATATGCTGACTAAATTACTAACTTCTTTATTTCCTTTAACAGACATTCCCACCTAGAAAACAATTTTAAATACACAGAATTCTATTCGTTGTAAAAGAAAGATGTGACTCACATCAGAAACCCTACCTCACCCTCCATATTTGCTTAATTCTCTATGATAGTTGCTCAATTCTGTGAGTGAACACATTAGATTACAATAAAAAATAATTTGGTTAAAGATTTCTAAATGTCTCCCCCTCCAAGGGTTCTGCACCTATTTCAGTCTAATCTAAAAACACTTGTCTCCCAGAAGAAGGAAAGAAAAAAATAAAAGTAGAATAATGAAAGAGAAAACAACAACATACTAGAGATCATTTAAAATCCAAGTTAGGGCCGCGCACGGTGGCTCACTCCTGTAAACCCAGCACTATGGGAGGCAATCATTTGAGGTCAGGAGTTCGAGACCAGCCTGGCCGACCTGGTGAAACCCCATCTCTACTGAAAATACAAAAGTTAGCTGGGCGTGGTGGCGGGCGACTATAATCCCACTTACTCAGGAGGCTGAAGCAGGAGAATTGCTTGAACCCGGGAGGTGGAGACTGCAGTGAGCTGAGATCACACCATTGCACTCCACCCCAGGCAACAAGAGTAAAATGCCGTCTCAAAATAAATAAATAAAATAAACATAAAAAATAAAAAATAAAGCCAAAGTTAGTTCTTTAGGGGGAATAAAATCCAACAAAATATATACACCTCTAATAAAAGTGATCAAAAAAAGAAAATGTGAATATGCAATATTATGAATGAAAGGAAGACATTATTCCAGGTGAAAATGAAAACAATGTCTTCGCCAAATCATCATGATCAAAGTTATCACCAATGAGAAGTCATGCTGACACCATCTATTCCTTGATACAATCTGATAAGAAGGGTACATTACCTTCTGGTATTTTCCCAAAAATCCATAGTCTCAGTCTAATCATAAGAAAACGTCACAAAAACCAAAATTGAGGGACATTCTATAAATACCTGACCAGTACTCTTTAACATTTTTATGGTCATATATGAAAGGAAAGGGTTCCACAGAATAGAGACATGATAGCTAAATGTGATTTTGTGATCTGGATTGAACAAGAACATCAGTGCAAAAGCAAATGCAAATAAACTGTAGTTTTAGTTAATAACGATACACCCATTTTCATAAATATACTATCAGTTGTAACATTAGGGGAACCTGGGTATGAATCTAAAATTACTTCAAATAAAGTTTTTAAAAGAGAACACTGTTACACAACTACTTCCCAATGATTTTGCAAAAAAAAAAAAATTCACAACTGATTTAAGAGGAAACACAAGTTTGACTAGTCTTAAGATCTGAAATAACAGAGGCATTGTTAAAAATCTTATACAAACAAATCACCTTACAAAGAAACCCCAGGTACAGGTGGTTTTTCAGTTTTACTAAACATTTAAGAAGGTGATAATCCCAATTGTATGCAAACTTTTCTACTCAAAAGAAAAAGAGGGAAATACCCAATAGTTCATTCTACAAGGATAAGCTGGATGCCAAAACCAGACAAAGACATTACAAGACAGAAAAATTACAGGCCAGTTCCACTCATGGGCATAGATGCAAACTTCCAAATAAAGCATCAGCAAATCAAATTCAACAGTCTATAAAAACTATAATGGACAAGGATCTAGCCTTTATCCTAGTTATACAAGCATAGTTTAATATTAGAAAATCCATAAACAAGCTAGGCACAGTGGCTTATGCCTATAATCCCAGCACTTTGGGAGGCCGAGGGGAGCAGATCACCTGAGGTCAGGAGTTCAAGACCAGCCTGGTAAACATGGCGAAACCACGTCTCTACTAAGAAATACCAAAAATTAGCCGGGCATGGTGGCAGGTGTCTGTAATCCCAGCTACTCGGGAGGCTGAGGCAGGAGAATTGCCTGAACTGGGGAAGCAGAGGTTGCAGTGAGCCAAGATTGTGCCACTGCACTCCAGCCTGGGCGACAGAGTGAGACTCTGTCTCCCTACCTCAAAAAAAAAAAAAAAAAAACCAACACACTTTTTTGTAATATCAGTGAATATCAAGTACCCTGAAATAAATCTAACAAAAAGCACACAAACCCCTTACAGAAAACTCTATAAAAGTTAACTAGGAGATACTAAAGAAGGCATAATAAACAGAGAAAGATGCTATGTTCATAGATAAGGAGACTTAATACTGTGAAGACGGAAACTCTCTTCCTACTAACTTATAGATTCAATTCAATATCAATCCCACAGAATTTTTTTTTTCTTTTGAGACAAGGTCTCTGCTATCCAGGCTGGAATGCAGCAGCACAAACATGGCTCACTGCAGCCTTTACCTCGAGGCACAAACAATCCTCTCACCTCAGCCTCCCATGTAGCTGGGACTACAGGCGCACTCCACCACACCCAGCTAATTTTATTTTTATTTTTGTAGAGACAGGTTCTTGCCATGTTGCCCAGGCTGGTCTCAAACTCCTGGCCGAAAGTAGCCCTCCTGCCTCGGCCTCCCAGAGTGCTGGCATTACAAGCATGAGCCACTGTGCTTGTCTCCACAGAAAATTTTGTTTTAGGAAAGGGGTCTATAACACTTACATGAAAGAGCAAAGGGCCAAACAACAGCAAGAACACTTCTGGTTTCTGGAGGGCAAACTTATCTTGCCAGATATCAAGCCTTACAATAATAAACACAGTGAGGCATTGGCACAGGATAAACAAATTGATACAGAGAACAGAAAAGAGTTCTGAAACAGAACCACTCTTGTAAGAAACAGAGAGAGGGTGTGTATGTCATGACTGTCTTGCTCTTGAGTTATTACTTCAGAACATAAAAAACTTTTACTGATTCATCAAATATTAACTGCAGAGACTTATTTCAGATTAAAATTTGCTAAGCAATTCCCTGATTGGGGACAGAGAAACCCACTAAGTAAATGTAAAAACAGCAATTCTGGCCTTGGGATTCCATAAACCTTCTTAAAATTATGTAACAATTTTGTGTGCCTATGCATACCAAGCATTTTTATGTCAGGAGGCTCCACAGCTTTCATCATGACCCTAAAGGAACACAAAGGTCCCTCCAAAAGAGATGAAACCACTGCACTTAAATAAATACAAAGGTACAGCCAGTTTTCAAAAGTTACAAGGAGGGGAAAGGAAGTCTACGGCAAAAGGAAGAAAATAAAAAAGGAACATTGATATTTTGTACACTGTTTAAACTGAAAAAAAGCTATTTTATTTTGAAATAATTTTAGACTGAAGGGAAGTTGCAAAAATAATAAAGAGATTTCTGATGTACCCTTCACCTGGCTTTCTCCAATGGTAGCATCTTACATAACTATGGTACAGTATTAAAATGAGGAAACTGACATGGGTGCAATCTATAGATCTTATTCAGATTTTGCCAGTTTTTATACACAATCATTTGTGTTTATGTGTGTATGGTACTATGTAATGTCATCACATGTCCATATTCATCTCACCACCACCATATTCAAGACAGAATTGTTCTACCACCACTAAGGAATCTCCCCATACTTCCACTTTATAGTCTCACAACAACCATTCATCTCTTCTTGTTTAAACTTTTAGAAAGAATATATTTTTAAGTATTCTACCTACTTTTGCAATACATCCAAAGGAAAAAAGGAAACACTCCAATAAAAGCTTTATGAAATACGTGGAGAATTATTTATTGCAGACCAGTACCTCACAAATACTGGTCTGAACTGGATGCATAAAAACATCTGGGGAGCTTTGTAACAATATAAGCTCTTACTCTCCCTGGAGTGTGCATCAGTAGCTATGGGGGAGAGCCAGATATCTATGTTCAAAATGCTCCCCAAAGGTATACCCATATGAACATGTGTAATACTATACGTAAATCTGTATACAGATATGCATGTCCATATAAATATATATGTACTAGTGTGCACACATACACAACTGTAAATGCATAGAAAATTTTTATTAGAACATACTGTAAATCCTTAATAGCAGCTTCCTTCAAATAGGAAGGTACGAGGAGAAACCAGAACTTTTTTTTTCTTTCCCCCGAGACGAAATCTTGCTCTGTCTTTGAGGCTGGAGTGCAGTGGCGTGATGTCAGCTCACTGCAGCCTCCACCTCCTGGGTTCAAGCAATCCTCCTGCCTTAGCCTCCCAAGTAGCTGGGACTACAGGTGCATGCCATCATGCCCAGCTAAATTTTTTGTATATTTGGTACAAATGGGGTTTCAACATGATGGCCAAGCTGGTCTCGAACTCCTGACCTCAGGTGATCCACCTGCCTTGGCCTCCCAATGTGCTGTTAGCAACTGCGCCAAGCCTTCCCCTCCCCTCCCCGCCTTTTTTAACACAACAAGAAAATGGGGGACTGCTGAAGGTTCTCTGGGTTTGGACTAAAGTCTCTATGGTCCTCTTAACATTGCCCAGAAAGGTTTCTTACTTTTCTCTTGAACCTTCTGTACATTTCAATTCTTTTTTCACAATCAGCATATCTTACTCTGTAATTTTTTTGTAGAAGGAAAATTGTTTCTACTAAACTTTCCCAGTGTAATCTTGATTTTCATTTGCCACATTTGAGAAACCATAAGCACAGAGTAATGTATTTTTGTTTGTTTGTTTTTGCGACGGAGTTTCACTCTTGTTGCCCAGGCTGGAGTGCAATGGTGCAGTCTCGGCTCACTGCAACCTCCACCTCCTGGGTTCAAGTGATTCTCCCGTCTCAACCTCCTAAGTAGCCGGCACTACAGGCACCCACCACCACGCCTGGTTAATTTTCGTATTTTTAGTAGAGACAGGGTTTCACTAGGTCCAGTTTCACTAGGTACAGGCTGGTCTCAAACTCCTGACCTTCGGTCATCCGCCCGCCTCAGCCTCCCAAGGTGCTGGGATTACAGACGTGAGCCACTGCACCCGGCCAGAAATGTTCTTTAGAGATGTATAACAGTATCTAGGAACCCAGGGATGAATATGGGAAAAGGAAAGTGTCAATACATTGACAGGAAATCAAATTTGTGACAAGCTCTGCTAGACCTGAAAAGAATTTATTCTGTAAGTCTGGTTAGCACCTTCTACAACAAAGTTGTAGGTATGCACAATAAAATACTTCTCCTTTAGTAGAAATGGCAATAAGATGCAACTTGAATGAACTATTTCTAAAAATGTATGAATATATGGGTAAGACCATAGACTTAGGGACCAAAAAATGACCTCAGTTTTAATTCCAGTTCTGCCATTTACTACTTACATGACATAGGTAAGTTGCTTACTCTCTCATGTCTCATTTTCCTCACTTTTAAAATGAGTTTATAACATTCACCATCATATCCTCTTATAAGGATTAGATAAAATCCTTATATGGAGAGTTTTTACTCTCCATATAGTAGATGGAGAGTTTCTACTACAGCTTCTCAGACATGGTAATGGAAGTTATGGTCTGACCATATTAGCTCAAACAACAATGCGTAAAGAGTTAAAGTAATGCAGTGGAAAGACCCCAAGTGGAAGGCTAAAAGCATGAAGTCCATTTCATTAGCTATATTCAAGTTTTCAACTCATTTCTCTTTGTTGAAATTCAATTTATTTACCTGTAAATAAAACTTGCTGTTTCCTTAAGACCAAATGAAAAATGTGTGTGAAAACACTAGAATATTCAAAGCATTATAAAACTGAAATGTATTCCCCACTGAGTTAAAGGTATTGGAGCCAGGAATGGAAGAAATATTCTGTGCATAAAAGACAGGCACAGGCTGGGTGCAGTGGCTCACACCTGTAATCCCAGCACTTTGGGAGCCCCAGGTGGGCTGATCACAAGGTCAGGAGTTCGAGATCAGCCTGGCCAACATGGTGAAATCCCGTCTCTACCAAAAATACAAAAATTAGCCGGGCATGGTGATGCACGCCTGTAATACCAGCTACTCGCGAGGCTGAGGCAGAAGATTCGCTTGAACCCAGGAGGCAGAGGTTGCAATGAGCTGAGATCATGCAATTGCACTCCAACCTGGGCGACAGAACAAGACTCTGTCTCCAAAAAAAAAAAAAGGCATAAAGGCTGGGCGTGGTGGTTCACTCCTGTAATCCCTGCACTTTTGGAGGCCGAGAAAGGCAGATCACTTGAGGTAGGAGTTCAAGACCAACCTGGCCAACATGGTGAAAACCAGTCTCTACTAAAAATACAAAAACTAGCAGGGCATGGTGGTGCCCAGCTACTCGGGAGGCTAAGGCAGAAGAATCACTTGAACCCAGGAGGCGGAGGCTGCAATGAGCCGAGATCGTGCCATTGCACTCCAGCCTGGGAGACAGAGTGGGACTCCTATCTCAAAAAAGGAAAAAAGGACAGGCATAATGAATTCAGAGTTAGAATAGCCCAGATGTGAATCCTTAGAATTATTATTAGATGGAGGTTGGAGTCAAATGATCTGAGTCAGATCACCACCATTGACTTTGCATGTCAAGGATGTCATGCATGTAAAATGGTCACACTAATAGTATTAGCCTTCTAGTGTTGTAAGGATTAAATGGGAAGATACATGTAAAAATTTTAGAACAATGCTTGGTATGCAGTTCCCACGTTTAATTTCTATTATTAATATGTCTTAGTTTCCTCAACTTTAACATGCAAAACCCTACCTAAGAGAGCTGTCATGAAGAATAAGTGAGATCTCAGTAAAGTATATGAAACAATGCTTTAATGGAAGCCGATTATAACAACAAAAATAAGACAAGCAGACCAGATAATCTATCTTTTCCAGAATTAATATGCTATAGTTGTATCATTTTTCTTACATATTTTTCATCACACTGATTTTTAGCAAACTAACAATCACACTTAAGAAAAATTTACCAGGTTGGGACAAAATTATATTAAAAAAGATATTTCATAAAAGTACATTTGGAAAGTATTGCCATTATACTTTTAAATACTCAAATTCCAAGTCAAAAGAAAAGTTAGTATATTTTAGCAGAAGGAATTATATTAAAACTTAGAAGTTTTGTTGGGCGTGTTCTTTTAGCTCATAGTTTTGTGAAGAAAAGAGGAAGAAAAACAACGGGTTACACCCTAGTGCTTCACTATTGCCTTTCCTCTCCAGCTCTCAATCTCTAAAAACAATGGAATCATTCAAATGGTCAGCAACCATTTTTAAAAATCAAGTTACCAGTTGCTACCACCTACTTTCTATTTGGTATTAAAAATTTAAAAATATTCTCTTATCCTCTTATGTGAGGCGTGGGGGTGGGTGTGTGTGTTTAATCCCTTACTTCCTCCCAGGAGTCCCATACTAAGTACCATGGCTTTGACAAACTATTCCTCATATTTAAAAAACTCCTCACTTGGGTCTTCTTGAAGAACACAGATACAGGTGGAGTGGCCATTATTACACCACAATTCACTGGTCTAGATAATTCCTGTAACATCAGTCCCAGTAACCTGGAATTTATTGGATATGTATTTGTGTGACTGACAGAGTGCTTCTGAGAGTCTTTGAGCCAGAGCTGATCCAAGGATGTTCTATTCTAGACTCCACAGGAAAATATTCTTTGTACTAAATTGCATTCACACAGCACTAGGGTAAAAGCATCAACCACTCTGAGCCACGGGTAGAGTGGAAAACCATTTTCCCATAAATTTGTATCACAAAATTAGGCAAGCTATTGATTATAACACTGAGGCTAAGAGGTAACCAACTAACTAGAAGAATCTGTCTTCCTGAATAGGCAGTCCTCACTGGGATTTAAACAGATAATATGTACAAGCAACTCAGGGCGCTGCCTAGAAAATCTAAGAGGCTTTGGCTCTGAAAAGCACATGAATCACTTCCCTCAGATACTTATTTATATACTAAGCATATTAGGGTATAAGAAAAGACCAGAGCGCCCCACACCAAAAAAAAAAAAAAAGAAAAAGAAGAAGAAGAAGAAAATGAAACAACTTAAAAATGCTGGCACTTAGAAGTAAAATGAGGCTCATTATGGTAAAACCAGCCCCAAGGCTAGCCACTGGCTATGCAACTGTACAGTATTTTAAAACTGTATCAAACAACAAAATAAAATTGACTCAGCAAGATAAATGTTCGTACTCACTTTTTGATTTCTCGGAGCAGCATTCGGATAAGAATGGCCTGAAGTGGTTCAACCATCAATTTCCTCCACATATCCAATGCTAGCTGCCAGGAAAAACAAAAATCATCAGGGTTGAATTACTTAGTATATGTTTTTTACATTTGTTCAAGGATTTTTTTAACTAAAAATACTCATCAAAAGAAGTATTTACACTAATTGTTCAAAATTCAAATAAAACCTAAACAAAAATTTTAAAATTCAAAGAAAATAAATTTCTAATTTGAAATATCAATGACCATTCTACTAGCCCTATCAACATTATTAAGGCTTTATTATTAATTGAAAATCTTCATTTTAGGCCAGGTGCAATGGCTCACGCCTATAATTCCAGCACTTTGGGAGGACGAGGCAGGTGGATCACCTGAGGTCAGGAGTTCGAGACCAGCCTAGCCAACATGGTGAGACTCTGTCTCTACTAAAAACACAAAAATTAGCCAGGTGCGGTGGCAGGCGCCTATAATCCCAGCTACTCAGGAGGCTGAGGCAGGAGAATCACTTGAACCCAGGAGGCAGAGGTTGCAGTGAGCCGAGATCGTGCCATTGCACTCCAGCCTGGGGGATAAGAGTGAGACTTTTTCTCAAAAAAAAAAAAAAAATCTTAATTTAGGCCAGGCGCAGTGGCTAACGTCTGTAATTCCAGCACTTAGGGAGGCCGAGGTGGGCAGATCACGAGGTCAGAAGATCAAGACCATCCTGGCAAACACGGCAAAACCCCGTCTCTACTAAAAATATAAAAATTAGCCTGGTGGGGAGGCATGCGCCTGTAATCCCAGCTACCTGGGAGGCTGAGGCAGGAGAATTGCTTGAACCTGGGAGGTGGAGGTTGCAGTGAGCCAAGATCTTGCCATTGCACGCCAGCCTGGGACAGACCAGGGCTCCGTCTCAAAAAAAAACAAAAAAACAAAGAACAGGGTCTCTTTGTGGTTTTAACTCTCATTTTACTGAATGAAGCTGGGGATTCTTTAATGTTTACTGTCCATTTTGGTTTCTTCCTTGTGAAATGCCCATTCCTAATTTTGCCCATTAGTCTGTTAAAGTTTGTCTTGTTCTTAATAAAAGCTAGAGTTTTTTTATATACTGTGGAAATTAATCCCTTGAAAGTTTCAGTCTGTCCCAGTAAATTAACTGCTCAGTTTCTTTATTATGTTTTGGTAAAAATATATTAAAGTTTAATATACTCAAATTTACCAATCTTTTCTTTTATCATGGGTATTTTTTGTTTTTTAAGAAATCCTTCTCTGCCCTAAGGTAAGAGGCATGTGTGTGCTCCTACTCTGCCTTCCAAGTTTTCAAGCTCTGCCTTTCACATTTAGATCTTTAAACTTCAAATATATTTTCCCCACATAGAGTATAAATTATTCCAGTACTGAAAACCAATTTTTTTTTGTTTGTTTGACTCTTCTCTTTTTCCACCCTAACTATATCCAGATAGGCTGTTGCTAGCCTCTCTATTGTTTCCCTAGGGTAATTTTATTCTGATCCATTGGTAATTAAGCATCTGTCTTCCCACAAGGAACACTGTTCAAGTTTTGCCTTTCTTTCTTCTTAAATAGCATGAATGGGGGTTGGGGAGGCAATACATGAAAAACTGGTATTTTACACATGTGGTGGAAGGGGAAACTGGTAAAGGCCCTTCTGAAAGGCAATGGGGCAGAGCTGTGAAACTTCAGGATGTGCTTCAACAGAGGCTCTACTTCCTGACACCCAGTCTATAAAAAGTTCTGCTCATGTACCAAGAGATATATACATAAATATAACTCCACGAGCATAAGATTTTTCTCTATTTTGTTCACTGTTGTATTCAACATATATAACACAGAGAGGTTCAAAAATACTTAATGAATGAATAAATGAATAGTGGTGTTCACTGCAGTGTTGTTTGTAATAACAAAAACTTAAAAATTGGCCGGGCGCAGTGGCTCACGCCTGTAATTCCAGCACTTTGGGAAGCCGAGGCGGGCGGATTACAAGGTCAGGAGATCGAGACCATCCTGGCTAACATGGTGAAACCCCGTCTCTATTGAAAATACAAAAAATTAGACGCGCGTGGTGGCGGGCGCCTGTAGTCCCAGCTACTCGGGAGGCTGAGGCAGGAGAATGGCATGAACCCGGGAGGCAGAGTTTGCCGTGAGCCCAGATTGCACCACTGCACTCCAGCCTGGGTGACAGAGCAAGACTCCGTCTCAAAAGAAAAAAAGAAAAATTAAGGGGATAGTTTAAAAAATTACTCTGTATCTCTACAGAATATTAAGCTTTCACAAAAAACAAACTTATGTAAAAAGATATTAATAACAAAAAAAGGGAAGAAATATAGATTGTAGAACTTTATGTGTGCCATTATATTGCAGTTTGAAAAGTAAAATGAAAACTGCCGCGTGTGTGCATGTAAATATTTGTAAATACACTGGTAAAGTTCAGAAAAGATGCAGACTAAGTCGTTTACAGTGATTTCCTCCGGGAAGAGAAGCATGCTTGACAGTTCTGGTGATAAGGGAAAATTTTAAGTAAATCATTCACTTATAATGCTACTAACTAAAAGCAACTGCTATTAGTATTTTGGTATTTCTCATTGACCCTTTTCTCTACATCATCTTTTCCCTACAATTGTATTTGTATTCAACATATACCTATAATTTTGTGTGCAAATTTTTTCATAAACCATGTCCCCTTTGTTAAATTTCTATGAACAATTTTCTGCTATTAATTTATCCATTTGCCTACTTTTATAACAAAATCATATATATAATACATTCTTCTTTCATGCTTTTTATTGCTGAATGTTGGATGCTGAAATTTTACACTGTTTAGCCACTAGGCACCCTATTAACAATGATTGCGGCCGGGCGCGGTGGCTCAAGCCTGTAATCCCAGCACTTTGGGAGGCCGAGACGGGTGGATCACGAGGTTTGGAGATCGAGACCATTCTGGCTAACGCGGTGAAACCCCATCTCTACTAAAAAATACAAAAAACTAGCCGGGCGATCTGGCGGGCGCCTGTAGTCCCAGCTACTCGGGAGGCTGAGGCAGGAGA